>NW_025999880.1:2963789-2997002 GCF_001458135.2 Marmota marmota marmota
GGGGCGGCTCTACCCTTCCTCAGGCCACTGGGCCTGTTCTGTCTGTCGGTTGCAGGTCTGGCCTGTTCTGATGGTGGTCAGAGTTCTGTCTACCTTGCAGGCGCGGGGGGAGGGGGCGGCTCTGCCTCTCAGCAGGCCGCTGCTCCTCTTCTGCTGGTGGGTCGCAGGCCCGCCTACCTTGCAGGAGCGATTGGAAGCTCTGTCCCGCCGCGGGCCACTGGGCCTTTTCTGTTGGTGGTCACAGATCCGCCTACCAGGCAGGCGCGGGGGGTGGGGGGCGGTTCTGCCTCTCAGCAGGCTGCTGCTCCTCTTCTGCCGGTGGGTCACAGGCCCGCCTACCTTGCAGGAGTGATTGGAAGCTCTGTCCCGCCACGGGCCCAGGAACGTCTTGATTGCTTCCAAGATGGTGCCATTTTAAAAGGCTGTTATAAATATCCACATAGAGATTTTGCATGGATGTAAGTTCTCAATTCATTTGGGTGAATACCGAGGAGTAATTACTGGACCTCATGGATAAGAATTTGCTTATTTTTGTAATAAACTGCCAAAGTTCCTCCCAGATGTCTGTATCATTTTGCATTCCTGCCAGCAATGGATGAGGGTTCCTTTTGCTCCACATCCTCCCAAGCATTTGGTACTGTCAGTTTCTGGACTTTGGCCTTCAAATTAAGTGTGTGATTTATCTCATTGTTGTTTTAATTTTCATTTACCTGATGATATATTATGCAGAATGTCTTTTCATATGCCTACCTGCCCTCTGTATATCTTTGGTGTGATGTCTGTTAAGGTCTTTGGCCTTTTTAAATTTTTTGGTTGTTTGTTTTCTTTTTTAATATTTATTTTTTTAGTTGTAGATGAACATAATATCTTTATTTTATTTTTATGAAATAAAAATGCTGAGGTTTGAACTCAATGCCTCACTTGTGCTAGGCGAGCACTCTACTGTTGAACCCCAACCCCAACCACTGGTTGTTTGTTTTCTTATTGATGCATTTGAAGAGTTCTTTGTATACTTTGGATAAGACTCTTTTATTAGATATGTCTTTGACAGATATTTTCTCTGTGGCTTGCCTTTTGTGCCTTTCTGCCTTTTTAGTATTGCCTTTTAGATTCCAAATTCACTTCTTCATTCCTGGTATATAGGAAATTGAAGTTTTGTACATTCACTTTATATCTTACAACCTTGTTATAATCTCTCATTAGTGCCAGGAGTCTTTTGTCAATTCTTTTGGAATTTTTACAACTTTAAACAAAGACTGATTTATTTCTCCCTCCCAATCTGTACACCCTTTATTTCTTTTTCTTTTCTTATTGCATTAACTAGGATTTCCAGCTTGATGTTGAAAAGCAGTGGTGAGAAGGGACATACTTGCCTTATTCCCAGTCTTAATGGAAAAGGTGTGAATTTCTCACTATTAAATACATTAGCAGCCAGACACAGTGGTGCCTGCCTGTAATCCCAGCTACTGGGGAGGCTGAGGCAGGAGGATCACAAGTTCCAGGCCAGACTCAGCAACTTAGTGAGTCCATTAAGCAAATTGGCAAATCCTGTCTCAAAATGAACAATAAAAAGGTCTGGTGGTGATGTGGTTCAGTGGTTAAACACCCCTGGATTCAATCCCTAACACCAAAGAAAAAAAAAAAGTAAGATGTAGCTGTAGGTTTTTATAGATATTCTTTGTTAAATTGAAGAAGTTCTCCTTTGTGCCTAGTTTAATGCATTTTTAAAATCATTAAGAGTTGTAATATTTTGTCAAATGTTTTTCCTGCATTTTCTGATATGATCATGTGCTCTTTCTTGTTTAGCCTGTTGATGTGATGGATAGATGAACTCATTTTTGAACATTAAACCAGTCTTGCATAGCTGGGATAAATTCCACTTAGTTATATTATATAATTCTCTTTATACATTGTTGGATTTAATTTGCCAATATTTTATTGGGATTTTTACATCTATATTTATGAGAGATAATAGTTTATAGTTTTCTTTTAATTTTTTTCCTGGTATTGGTGTTAAGGTCATACTAGTCTTTTAGAATGAGACAGGAAACGATCCCTCTGCTTCTATCTTCTGAAAGCAAATGCTATGATTTGGATACATATCCCTCAAACACCCATGTGTCGAAGATCAGCACTATCCAGAGGTGATGGAAACCTTTCAAAGTGGAAGGCCTTGGGTCGTTGGGGGTATGCACTTAAAGGGAATAATAGGACTTCAGCCCCTTTGTTTCCTTTCTTTCTTTCCCAGCATGAGGTGAACAGGCTTCCTCTGCCATGTACACCTACCATCATGTACTGCCCACCATAGTCCCAAAAGCAATGAGGCAAACCAACTATGAACTGAAACCTCCCAAAGTGTAAGCCAAAATAAACCTTTCCTACTTTCAGGCTGATTTATCTCAGGTATGTATTACAGTAACAAAAAGCTGACTAACACACTAAATGTGGAGTTGAATTCACCCATTTGAACGTGTTGCTTTCTATTATGGAAAGTTATTAATTATTGACTGGATTTCTTTAATGGATATGGGCCTATTCATTAGAATATCTATTTCTTCTTATGTGAATTTTCTCAGATTGTGTCTTACAAGGAATTGGTTCTTTTCATCTATGAAATTTGTTAGCTTAGAAGTATTCATAGTATTCCTTTGTTATCCTCCTAATGTCTACAGTGTCTGCAGTGAGGTTCCCTTTCATTTATGATATTAGTAATTTGTGTCTTTTATTTTTTTCCCTTGGTTAGCATGGCCAGGGGTTTTTCAATTTTATTGATCTTTCAAAGACCTAGATTTTGGTTTCATTTTCTCTAGATTATCTGTTTTAAATTTTGTTAAATTCTGGCCTAATGTGTATTATGTCTTCCTCTGTTTACTTTGGATTTAATTTGCTCTTTTTCTAGTTTCTGGTTTGCTAGCTCAGATGACTGATTTTTAGATCTTTTTTCTTTTCCAATAAATGCATTCAGTGTTATAAATTTTCCACTAAGTGCTTCTTTTGTTGCATTCCACAAATTTTGACAAGTTGAAGTTGTGTAGTTTTATTTAGTTCAAAATATTTTAAAATTTCTCTTATGATTTCTTCTTTGATCCATGTACTATATTTTTCAATATATTTTTTAGTTGTTGATGGGCCCTTATTTTATTTATTTATATGCAGTTCTGAGAATTGAATCCAGTGCTTCACACACGCTAGGTGAGCACTCTGCCACTGAGCCACAACCCCAGCCCTGATCCATGTATTTTTTTTTTTTGATCCATGTATTATTTAGAATTGTGTTATTTAACTAGACGTGATGGTGCATGCCTGTAATTCTAAAGAGTCGGGATACTGAAGCAAGTTTGAGGCCAGCCATAGCAACTTAGTGAGATCCAGTCTAAAAATTTTAAAAAGGGCTGAGGATGTAGCTCAGTGGTAGAGTGTCCCTGGGTTCAATTCCTAGTATTCCCCCCAAAAAAGTATATTGTTTAATACCCAAATATTTTGTTATAATCTATCTTGCTGTACTAGTTTCTAGTTTAATTCCATTGTGTTCTGAAAATAGGTATTGTATGATTTCTGTTCTTTGTGTGTGGGTATGTGCGTGTGTGTGTGTGTGCGCGCGCGCGGGCACGCATGTACTACTAGGGACTGAACTCAGGGGCCCTCTATCACTGAACTCCACCCCCTGCCCTTTCTATTTTGAGACAGAGTCTCCCTAAGTTACTGAGGCTGACCTTGAATTTGTGATCTTCCTGCCTCAGCCTCCCGAGTCTCTACGATTATCAGCATACACCCTGCAGCCAGCTAAAATTCTATCCTTCTAAGTGAGGTTTTTATTATCATAGCTTTATGATAAGTTTTTAGATGTGGAAAGGTAATTTCCCCCTCAATGTTCTTTATCAAGTAGTTTCTCTTATGGTCTCATTCAGTTTCTTTTCAATAAAGAATTGAGAGTCCACTTATCAATTCCATGGAAATACTTACTGGGATTTTATTTGAGATTGTACAACTAATTTCTTTTTTTTTTTCTTTTGGTACTGGGAATTGAACTTAGGGGCACTTGACCACTGAGCCACATCCCCAGCCTTATTTTGTATTTTATTTAGAGACAGAGTCTTGCTAAGAAAGTGCTTAGTGCCTCACTTTTGCTGAGGCTGGCTTTGAACTCCTAATCCTCCTGTCTCTGCCTCCCAAGCTGCTGGAATTACAGGTGGTGCCACCACACCCAGGTATGACTAATTTTTTTAAAGGTTTTTTTTTTTTTTTGTACTTGTAGGTGGATAGAATGCCTTTATTTTATTTGTTTATTTTTATGTGGTGCTAAGGATCAAACCAGTGCCTCACACATGCTAGGCAAGCGCTCTGCCACTGAGCTACAGCCCCAGCCCACTTTTCCTAATTTACTAAAAATTATTGTTTTTTGTTTACTTAATGATTAATAGATGCTGAATTTGTTTAAATTTTCCATTAAGAGGTGGGCATTATTGAGATTACTTTTTTTCTCTGTTAATCTGATAATTTGATAATTGAGAACTGACATCCTTATAATGTTGGGTTTTCCAATTCAAAACAGTGGTATTTATCTCCATTGAGTCTTCTTTTTATGACTTTCACTGAACTTCAGTAGTTTATTTCATATAGGTAATACTTATCTCTTCTTAATTTTATTCCTAGAAATTTACATAATTCATGTAATCCTGAGATAAAAGAAGTTTATTGCTGGGTATGGGGATGCACATCTGTAATCCCAGCTACTCCGGAGGCTGAAGCAGGAAGATTGCGCATTTGAAGTCAACCTGCACAACTTAGAAATATCCTGTCTCAAAATTAGAAGAAAAAAAAAAAAAAGCAGTGGTAGGGATGGTGAGGAGGTTGGTGATAGAGTGTCCTTGGGTTCAATCCCCAGTACCTCAAAAAGAAAAAAGAAATCTATTGGTTGTGTTGCACTTATCTTTAGTTGGCTACTATCTTGATCGGTTCTATCATGCTGTTACAGAATACCATGTACTGATTTATGATGAACAGAAATTCTTTTGACTCATAGTTCTAGAGGCTGAAAAGTCCAAGATCAAGGGGCCACATCTGATGAGGACCTTCTTGCTATGTCATAACATGATGGAGGGCATCACAGCGGAGAAAGAGGGAGAAAGAGGCAGGGTCTCCCTAAGTTATTGAGGTTGGCCTTGAACTTGTACACCTCCTGCCTCAGTCTCTGGAGTAGCTGGTATTTCAGGTGTGTGTCACTGTGCATGGTCCTTCATTTCCTTCACACATTGCATTAATTTTCAGTATAACATGGTAAGATATAGTTAGAGTAGGTATCCCATCTTGCTCCAGATTTTGAAATGAAAACGTATATTTTTGCTATAGACATCTGTTAAACTTTACCAAATTAAGGAAGTTCACTTTTCCTAATTTACTAAAAATTATTGGTTTTTGTTTACTTAATGATGAATAGATGCTGAGTTTGTTTAAATTTTCCATTCAGAGGTGGGCATTATTGAGATTACTTTTTTTCTCTGTTAATCTGATAATTTGATAATTTATAGTATATTAAACCATCTTTGCATTCCGAACACACATCCTAGTTGGACATAATGCATTTATTGGTGCGGATGCCACTGGACTTGTGAATATCTTATGTAAATGTTTGAATCTCTCATAAATGACTTTCCTATCTAAGTGTAGGCTACCCTTGTCTAAGTTTGGTTTTGACAAATGACACACAGAGAATTTTGCTTACTCTGTGTTTTGGAGCATTTTAATCTATCAACAATAGCAGTTATTCTTCAAGGTTTTGTAGAATTCATCTGTAAAAAGCTAGGTTTGATGCCTTTTTAGAGGAAGATTTCTTTGCATAGTTTTATTTAGTTCTTAAAATTTCTTGTATTACTCTTATGTAGTAAATTATTTCTCTTCTGGAATAAATTTTGTTAAGTTGTAGTTTTCTAAAAGTCTCTGTTTAGATTTTCAAATTTATTGGTATATTGGCACTTAAACAACTTTAAATCTCTTCCCATGTGTATTTTTGCTTTCTTTTCCTTTGTTTTTGATTGGACTTGTAAGAATTTTATATATTGGCTTTTCCTTTCTTTTCTTTTTATTAGTCAGGGGATCAAACCCAGAAACTCCCCACACATTCTAGGCAAGATCTATATTGCTGAGATACATCCCCAGCTCTGTATGTTGGTCTTAATAAAAAAAAATTGATATTTGGTTTTATTAATTGGATCAACCAGTTTGATTTTTCCATTAATTTCTGCTTTCACTTGATTCTTCCTTTTGTAACTTTAAATCCCCCCCACCCTGTTTTCTGAGTCAAAGGCTTTGTCAATTAATTATTAACTTTTGTAAAATCTTTTTTTTTCTAATAAAGTGTGAAAGTTTTCTACAAATATCAACTGTCTGCATCTACTAGAGTTTCCTGTGTTGTGTTTTTATTAGTTTTCACTTCCAAATAGTTTGTAATTTCATACAATAGCATTGTGGATATTTAATTTTTTCCCATAGAGAGATTTTTTTGGGGTAGGCTTTAACTATTAATTATTAATCACTGGTTTTATTGAATTGTGGCCAGAGATTCACGTCATATAAGATTTCTGTTTTTCTGGCATTAGCTAAAATTTCCTTTGTAATTTAATACGTGCGTTAAACTTTGAAAATTTTCCATGACTGTTAAAAATAAATGTACATCTGTCTTTGTTGAGTATGTTTTATGTGTACCTTCTAGATTGGACTTGATTGATTGCTAGTTTAAATCCTCTCTATTTTTGCTTTGTGTGTGTGTGCACACTTGATTCCCTGATTTCAGAGGAAGATTGTCACCAGAGTCTCTAATTGAGGTTTTGTCAACTTCTTATATTTCTATCAATTTTTATTGATACTATGTATTTCAAAAATATGTTCTAGTTTATAAAAGTTCCAAAATTTTATCTTTTCTTAGTGGATTGTGCTTTTTATCAAAATGAAAAATTCTTGTTTGTCATTTTTACCTTCTAGACTGCAACTAATATCTGCTTTCTTTTTTCTTTACTTTACTTTTTTTTTTTTTGGTACCAGGGATTGAATCCAGGGGCTCTTAATCATGGAGCCACATCCTCAGCCCTTTTTTGTATTTTACTTTGAGACAGGGTCTTGCTGAGTTGCCTAGTGCCTTGCTAAATTGTCTACGCTGGCTTTGAACTTTCGATCCTCCTGTTTTAGCGTCCCAAACTGATGGGATCATGGGTTCTTTTTGTTTGTTTGGTACTGGGGATTGAACCCAGGGGCACTTAACCACTGAGCCATATCCCCAGCCCCTTTTATTTTTTTATTTTGAGACAGGGTCTATTTACATTACATTTACTGCAAAAACTATATATTTAGACCCAGTCATGCCAGCTTACTTTGTTTTCTATTTATTGTAATTTCTCACTTTTGCTTGTTTGCTTTAGTTCCCCTTTGTCGAAACTATGTATTCTACTTTTCTACTTTATTCTTTTTTCTGTTTCAGTGCTGAGGATGGAACCCAAGGCCTCACACACTTGAGGCACGCACTCTACCACTGATTACACCTCCAGCCCTACTTTTTTTTTCTTCAGTGCTGGGGATCAAACCTTCGTCCACAAGAGTTCTACCACTGATCCACATCCCCAGCCCACCTTTGATATTTCTTACATTGGGCTTTAATTTTTTTTCTTTTTTTTTTCTGTATTTACATTTATATCCACACACCTTTTGCTCCCTGCACAATAGGAATCTTATCAAGTATTCATTCACTTCTTTCTATCCTCATCTTCCATCTTCTATTTCCCATGTTGAAGTCATCTGGTCATTTAGTTTCAAGTTGCCATTCATTATTTTTCTTTATACATGAACATCATCAGACTTATTTTAGCTTTTATTTCTTTGCTCATCATTTGCTTCCTGTCTCTTACTTTCCTCTGAATTCTGCTTTGGTTTGTTCGTTTTTGTCTTGGCAGGGGAGAAGTTGGGTTACCTCTTTTGGTAATTCTCTGAAGACAAGGTTCATGGGTGATAAGCTTTCCGGTCTTGCTGTGCCTGCACATGTCTTCATTTTCTCCCCACTACTTAAATGTTAATTTGCCTGGGACTAAGATTTTAGCTTTAAAATAATTCCCCTCATTATATAGAGAGATTATCTTTTCTAAATATAATTTTATTTCTAGTCTTAGCAATGAGACACATAATGCCAATAGGATATGTTTTTATATTATTTGTTTTTCCTTGGCATATTGATATGAGCCCATGATGTATATGCCCTTTTAATCAGAAAACTTCTGTCTTCCTTTAGATTGGAAAATTTTCTTCTATGATTTCCTCCTTTCCAGACTCTCATCCTCTGTGCTCTCTTTCAGTTCAGGAGTTCTTCCAAGTATTTCTTTTCTTTTATTATTTTCTTTTGAGTGCTGGGGATTGAACCCAGGGCCTTATGCATGCTGGGCAAACTCTACCACTGAGCCACATCTCTAGTCTCTTTTTCTTATTTTTAATGTTGTGCTTGTGACATTTTATAACTTTTTAGGAGAAGGAGTATGCATCTAATTGGATCACAATTTTAATCCAATCTCTACTCATTTTCAAGGAAATTTAAAAAGAAATTTCAAATTATATGTTTGAATGGGATTGAATTCGGGCTCTGGTTATTTTCCCAAAGAATCTGATTTTTTTTTTCTATCCTTGGATGGATTCCCTTCAGAGAATCCTAGGAGCTTCTCACTCTTTCAATCAGTGTTTATCTAGTGCCTAATTTTTGCTTGACATCATTCTAGGTTCTGAAGATCCAAAGTTGAAAAAAAGACACAAGTTTACAGTTTGACACAAAATTTCTCAGCTTACTGCTGACATTTTAACTGGTTATTTCCTTGTTATGGGAGGTTGTCCCAGGTATTATAGGATGTTTAGCAGCATGTCTGGTTTCTCCCCAACAGAAGCTAGTAACAACATGCCCCACCCCTTCATAACAATAAAAAATGTAGCCAAACATTGCCAAATGTCCCTATGGGCAAAACTGAACTCCCCTCACACCCCACCCACACTCCCTACCACTGACAATGTCTGGTCTAGAAGGAGAAATAGCTACTATAATACAGGGAGTATGGGAGCGGGAAAATTGTAGAGTACAATATTGGCACAAAGCGAGCAATGGTTAACTCTGACCGGTGTTTAAAGCAGATACTGATTGGCTCATGTGTTCAAGAAACATCTAGATGTATGTCAGGTAAACAAAGAGTGAGAGAAGAAAGAAAAATAATATTAGAAAAAATAGTATGCAAAGAGAGAAAGGTTGAAATGGTTTGGTGCACTTGGGGGAAGTCTTAGTAGTTCAGCATATGGTTGGAACATAGATTTGAGGCCTCTGGTAAAGGGAGAAGAAATTAATAAGCTACAGGGACAATCAGGGATTGACTTACAAAGGAAATTCAGGCTCTGCTAAGAATTTTTTGCTTCACTCAGTAGTAATGGAAAGCCATTAGAAGTATTAGGCAGAAAAATGGCAGTTTAGAAGGTGGTTTGGGTAAATATGCAAATAGTTATGCATATTTACAAAATATGCATTGGAGAGAGATGAGACTACAATTAGAAGACTGGTTAGAAGACAGCTTTTATACAAGGGCCCCAACTAATGTAGCAGAGGCTAGAGAGCTAGGGAATGGCACAAACCATGTATAGGAGGTAGAATTCATAAAATTCATTAATTAGGGTGCGTGGCACACTCTTGTTACTCCAGAGACTTGAGAGCCTGAGGCAAGAGAATCACAAGATCAAAGCCAACCTCAGCAACTTACTGAGAACCTAGCGACTTAGAGAGAGCCCGTCTCAAAATAAAAAATAAAAAGGGCTGGGAATATGACTCAGTGGTAAAGTGTCCCTGGGTTCAATCCCCCCATACCCAAAATAAAAATAAATACATTAGTGATTTCATATATGAAGAGTAAGGAATTGAGAGGAGTCAAGGACAATACCAAATTTTCGTGAAAAGAACGGGTAAGTGATGTTATTAGTAAATTGTGCTTTCAGGCAGAAAATTCAAATAAAATTCCCTTGGGACAAAAAACAAACAACAAAACAGAAAACTCATAAGTTTCTGTGGCTCCATAGTTCTAAACACAACATATATTAAGTCAACTAGCAGTTCTTTGAAAACCAGGACTGATCACCTTCCCCCCCTCTCAAAACCATTGTTTTTCTCCATCATGAAAAACTTTAATATTTACTCTAAATGTTTTCTCATGGTCTTTTTATTCCAAAAAAAATGTAAGAGAATGGTTTATATATTTCTTCAAATATTCCATGGCTGAGTCAACTTGCTCTTGACACATTATTTCAGCTGTTAAAAAAAGATTGTGAAATTTCAGGCCAAGCTCAAGCAATGAGAACTAAACTTTTTCATTTATTCATGACATAAAAATAGACAATTGTACCCATAAAAATGACTAAAGGTTCTTAGGAAGCCATAAATGCCAAAGAAGTCAAGGGTAGAAATGCTTTTCAGCATCTTAGTTGAAGAACTGAGGTACTGAGGACCTCTACTGTTGAGAAGAAGAATGGCTTCATTGTCACGAATAAATATTCAGAAAAACATGAACAGGACAAAGAACAGCCTGCCCCAAGTTCAGAAATAATTTTCAGAGGCACAACGATATTTGTGTCACTGGAGCCTGTATGGAAATACTTGTAAGGTAGGACTGAGTTTTCCTTCTACCTCCTAGGCTCTTCTTCATCACAGGTGCCCAGAATCCTGTTGCTGTTTTCTGGCTTGAGTCTATATTGGGCCTGACTAGTACAGTTTTTCCACAGATGTGTGTGTGTGTGTGTGTGTGTGTGTGTGTGTTGTTTTTTTCTTTTTCCACATTGCAAGGCAATTGAACGTTTACAGAATTTGAACCCACTGATCGTAAGAGCTGGAAGTGATCTATTATATAATGCCTCCTCCCCTATGTTTAGATCCCGTTAGAAAAGGGAGTATTTCCTCTGTCCAGCCTCTGCCTCTATGGAATGGTTAGCACTTAAAATACATAATGGCCAATATAAATAGTCTCTTTTCCAAATACCTTTTTTTTTTTTTTTTTTGGTCTGCCCAGATTCTGAAGTGTTGCTAAGAGAACCAGGTTCTCCTGCAATTTATGGTCCCACAAAGTCTGAATCCAAAATATGTTTGATTTTGCCAAGCCTGGAGCAGAGGATGAACATTTTCCTTTGGATTTCCTCACAGTTCCCTCCAAAGATTTTAAAGTGGTACAATTACTTTTAAAGCTGGGGTCTTCATGAGAAGCTTTTTCAAATGCCAAGGTTACAGGATTGGAGACTTATTTGGTACTTTAATATCTGCATGGGCACAACTCTCGATATAATAAGCAAGTCCCTTAAGGGATGTTCCATGATATTCATTAATAGAAGTTAAATCCCAGGTGTAGTTTGACTAATAACGACCAGACATCCTAGAACTTGAACCTGGGCTCTGCTATTTATTAGTTTATTACTAAGGCACTTGTTCACACTATTTAACTTGTTTGACTCTCAAGTTTTTTCTCTGTTCAAAATGGGGAGGGGGGGTAATGCTTATCTTGATTTTTTTTTTTTTGTACCAGGGATAGAACTCAGGGGCACTTAACCACTGAGCCACATCCCCAGCCCCTTTTATTTTTCATTTTAAGACAGGATCTCACTAAGTTGCTTAGGACCTCACTAGATTGCTGAGCCTGGCTTTGAACTTGCAATTCTTCTGCTTCAGCCTCCCAAATTGCTGAGATTATAAGCATGTGCTTCCAGGCCCAGTTTATCTTGAAGGCTTTAAGCAACACATAAGACAGAGATTGGCACAAAATTAACTAAGTTTCCCTTCCTTTCTTTTCCCTTCTCTTTAATATATTTAAAATAATCAATTCAAAGTGAGAGGCGGTGTTGTATTTTGTTTGGTTTGGTACTGGAGATTGAACCAGCGGGGTGTCCTACCACTAAGCTATACCCAAAACACTTTTTGTTTTGAGACAGGTTCTTGCTAAGTTGCTAAGGCTGGCCTTGAACTTGTGATTCTTCTACCTCAGCCTCCCAAATAGCTGGGACTGCAGGTATATGACATCATACCTGGCTTGTCCGTGTTTAGAAATAAACTCATGTGGGGTCCTTTATCAACAATATGGATTTAAGCCAAATGTAAGTCAAACCAAATTCTTGCTTTCCTCGGATTATATTTTTAACAAAGAAAGTCACTCAGGTTAGGGTAGATACCGTTAAAAGGAACTGGGTGTTAGAAGGCATGACTAGATGTAGAGTACCACAGGCAACAACTGTTTTTTTATAAGAAAACAAAAGAGTCTAGCCAACTCCCACAGGCACATGTGAATTGTGAGGTTTGTTGCAAGGGCTAGTGAAGCAAAAGAGCTTATGAAAGTTTTAAACAAGAGAAACTGAAGCTGCAACTATAAAGGAGCCTGGTGTCTTCTCTAGCATTATCCAATCACATTCACCACATGCAACACATTCATTCGGGCACTCTGGACAAAAGAAAGTCCAATCTCCCATGCCTCACCTTTAAGGACTCAAGGTAGGACATTTTGTTATAATTTTTGTTGTTGTTAAAAAAGGATATGTCAAACCACATAAAGACCCATGAGCTGTATTACAAATTCAAGCTAATACATACATGTATTTTTGCACTGCCAGGAGATTGTGTTGTTTCGGTGCTTGGGGTGAAATGTGAAAGTTGATGGCTGCTATTCCCTGTGCATAATGGGGAGCATCCATCTGATTGAAGGCATAGCAGGTGAAGGAACAGCAATCAGTTCAGGGAACTAAACTTTGCTTATGATGTCACTGTGTATCTGAGGGACCTAGGGCAAGTTCTCAAAATACAGTGCTTATTTCCCTACCAGAATGCTCTAAATAACAATTCTGGGTGGTATCTCAAAGGGAGGAGATAATAAGCATAAAATACTTGGCACACTGCCTTAAGACAGTGCTATGGAAATTGCAGTCATTATGATCCCTAAGACTAGGGTGACAGCACCTGCAGATGTGTGTCGGGATGCTTTTGGACAAGCAGCAAGCTTTCACTGTGGACACTCTGCTTCTATAAACAGGTGATTCTGAATTCTAAGTAACCTCATTGTTATGAGAAGATGCGGTTTGAGCAGTTTTGCAAATCTTGGCAACACAGCTGTGACTTCATACCTGTGTAGGACTGTGGTGGCCACGTGACCAGGAGGAAAGATGCTTATGTTCACTAAGGAAACTACCTGCAACCTGGGATTATAAAAGACCATCCTGAAACCCAACTGTAACTTTTATGGCAGATCCCGTCTCTCTAACTCATGCGGTCATGTGCAGATCAAATGTTTGGGTTGATAAATGCGGCTTACTGGTGTGAGGGACTCACTCATTGACAGAGCCCAGAATCCAAAGGTGATTAGTTGACTAAAGAGGGAAGATGAGCAGCAGACAACCTTGTTTGTCATTTCGCACACGTAATCACATAAATCTCATAACACTAAGTGCATCTGTGCAGCAGGAAATTGAACCCTGACGAAAATAACACCAAAGCTCACAAATCAATTCAGACACCTGTTTCAGTGAGTGCAGCAAGATCACCAGTGGGTGGCGATTTTTTTTTTCTGTAGACTCTTCATATATGAATATTGACATAGATAATTTAGGATTCACTTTCCTAAGAGTGGCTGCTTTTTATATCAGGTAATTAAATGTTCTATTCCAGGCCAAAAAAAAAAAAAATCCAGACCAGATTCTAAATGGAAATAGAATATTCTTTAACTGTGATTACTAATAAACAATGTATTTCTTACTTCAAAAGGAAGCTAATTTAGAGAATTCCTTAAAAAAAAAATACAAGTGACTTATGTTTATACATACACACACTATTTGTTTCTAATCAGAATTTCCTTCTTGAATTTTGTGTTGTTTAAATTAATTCCTTATAGGGCAGACTTGAACCTTTTAGAGCGCTACTATATGAAAATATTATTTAAAGATCATTTTATCCAAATGATAAATATATATTTAAAGACCATAAAATTTATTTTCCTTACACGCGTGCACACACACACATGGAGTCTTGATAATATCTTTTGATAACAGCTTTTTTATCTTATGTTCCATTTTTTAGTTAAAACCATAAAAAAATCAGTTAAACATTTGAGAAAACATTAGTGCAAAAAGTAAGGTGCAAAATACTCAGAAAAATCAACCATTTATGGGTAGTGCTAATTTTAAAACTTTTTTTTTTTTAATTTACAAATAATTTTGAAACAGAAGACTTTTCATCAGAGTCAACTTTAGGCAGAATTCAGTTTTCCCTTAGCAGCGTACATGTCCAGAACATCCGGGAGATGTTCGAAGGCATCAGGCACCCACAGGCTCTACCCGAGCAGATAAAACTCGGAAGAGATCCAGGGAGTGTTGTCGTGGCTACTGAGGGAGTCAGCTCAGGGTACCACAACTCTTTTCAAAACATACCAAAGCAGGGGCTGCAGCGTTCCAAGCACAGAATGAGCACTCCACAAGAGCTGCAAAAGAGTCTTTTACCTAATTAAAAGCTTAAATTTACAGAACTTCAGAGCACTGCCGTTTCAGCGTGGCTTTGCCAAAATAATCAGGCAGAATGAAGCAAAACAAATAGGAGAACAACAAGCCTACCACTCTGGTTTTGATTTGCTGCCCATTACAGTTGAGCGGTTTGGCCTGCTTGGGCTAGATGCTTTAAAACGTCTTCCAAATGCCCTGTAATGACATCTAATTTTACATTTAACTCTTAGAGGAAAATGTTGTTTCCCCTCTGCTGGTATTTGTTCTATTTGAACATTATCAAACTGTTTGTTCTAATCTATTAGGAAAAACCATAACAAGGCTCATCAAGAGGGCTTTCCTAGTTAGGAAGGTGGCTGGAAAGATTTAGATCTTGAGGCTGTCTTTAAATCTTCTCGATGAAAGATGATTTACAAGCAGGCTATGAAAATGTGAACACTCTCAAATCTGGAAAGTTTCAGTCTGAATCTAGGTATCCTAAATCAAGGCAAATGACTCTGTCCTACAGAACCAAATTTTACAAAAATCAGACTCGATGCTCAAGTCTCGTTAATAAATTACAAAGGGTTCACACGGTATGTTTAAGTTCAGCTAAGGCACTATCAGTTTTTCTCAAAAATGTACCAGGAAAGGAATCACAGGCCTTGCATTTAAAGATAAAATTGCATAGAGTGCCAGAAAATTGTCACATAAAGATCATTTTTTCCTTAAGAGAAAAATTACGTTTCCAAATAACTGGTAGCTTGTAATAGGAGATGAGGTTTGTTAGGGTCTTCAGAAGACGTCTCCAGGTTTGGATGCAAATTGAGGTTGCAATTTTTCATAACCAGAATTCTTAAATTATTTAAAATTTTGTCAAGTGAGGATTATCAAGTTTAAGGAACTCATCACCATAAACTCTCTGGTTTGCCTGTTCTGTTCTCAGCCAATGCCTGGGCCTCGTTCAGAGATCTTTTGTAACTTCCAGACAAGAAGAAGTAGAACACAGTGGGAAGAGTATGATTAGAATATTGGATTTGGATCCGGTTGTGTAATTTTAGGCAAGTTTCTTTTTGCTGGAGTTCATTTTTCCCGTCTGTAAAACAATGGACCTACCAAATATCTTTAAGAATTCATTCCAGCTTAAAATTCTCTTGAGTTCTTGGCCAAGGAGCCATACTGGACAAGGAAGCCCTCATGATCACATTACCCAGGTCTCCCTCCAGACCATTGGTAAACACTATAAAACTATCCAACCAACTCTTTGATTATTAAAAACAAAAAATTAAAGACTCAGAAATTAGGAAATTTTAAAAAATGAAATGAATGAGCTAGACAGATAAAAATCTTCCTGAGAGAGAAAATTGCATAGAAAACATCATTATGCATGGTATAGGTATGCAAAAGTTCCATTTCAGATAGTGAAAGCAGACAAAGAAGGAGAAATAAAAGGGGCAAATCACAGGAAGAAGACTATGACAAGGGGCTGGGATTGTGGCTCAGTGCTAGAGCGCTTGCCTAGCATGGGTGGGACCCGGGTTCCATCCTCAGCACCACATAAAAATAAAGGCATTGTGTTGTGTCCATCTACACCTAAAATATAAATATTAAAAAAAAGACTATGACAAGACAAAGAGATTTGCAATACTGTGCCAGAACTGACCCTTCCAAAAAATGAATAAATAGAATTTCTCAAAAATGAATAAATAGCCGGGCCAGGGTTGTGGCTCCGTGGTAGAGCACTTGCTTAGCATGCGAGAGGCACTGGGTTTGATCCCCAGCACCACATAAAAATAAAAACAAAATAAAAAATAAATGTATTAAAAAAATGGATAAATAAAATTTCTCTGTAACCTGCATGCCTGTAATCCAAGAGACTCAGGAGGCTGAGACAGGAGGATTGCAAGCTCAAGGCCACTTTGTGAGACCCTGTCGCAAAAACTAAAAAGGGCTGGGAATGTAACTCAGTGGTAAAGTACCCCTGGATTCAATTCTCAGAACACACACACACACAAAAAAAAAAAAAAAAAAGGAGGGGGGAGGCAATATACTCAAAAGTTAGAAGCTATAATAGGTAGAAGCTAGAACACTGAATTAGGACTGAGAAGACAAATTCTGTTCCAGTGTAGACTCTGCCGCTAATGAAGCATATGTGTCAGAGTAATCCCTTTGTCTGTCCAGATCTCATTTTAATCACCTGTAAGATAAGACCATGCAGGTTACTCACGTGAAGAGGAAGGATGGGACTCAGAGATCTTTAAGGTCCCTAGGAGACCTTAAATGCTATAATTCAACATGGTTAAACAAAGGCATTCTTTGGTGAAGTTATCTGGTAATCTAAGGAAGGCCTAAAAGTTGAGATGATAATAATAATAATATCCACTTCATTCATTTTGGAAAGATCTGGTGAAATGGTGGCTGCAAAAGTGTTTTATAAACTGTCAAATGCTAAACAAATGATAGTAGTAGTAGGTATCACTATTTATCAATATTTTAAGCAAACTATGAGTTAATGCTGATGAAAATGTCAGCAGTGCCATAGTACATAGTCAATGATACTTTCTGAATAAATAAATGGATTAAATGTAACATGTTCAATCAAATAATGAGAAAAATTGATAAACAAATGTGCAGATATAAGGAGCAGAGGGAATGTATATCCACACTCTGGAGAATGTGGAAGAATAGGGAGACTTAGTTCAATGACAAAGCAGCAGAGGGTCTGGGAAAATGCTTTTTATTTTGCCCCAGAGAAAATTTCATATTTTGAAGATTTTTTTTGGTTTCAAAAGACATTCATGTTCCAACTAAGTGTAAGACTTTGTTAACTTCTTAAATTGAGGAGGAGATAGATGTTCTAGGATAAATAAGATGCTTTCTGCCCTGAAGAAGCTGATAATTCACAGGGTGCGGTGGCACACACCTGTAATCCCAGCAGCTGAAGAGGCTGAGGCAGGAGGATCACAAGTTCAAAGCCAGCCTCAGCAATTTAGCAAGGCCCTAAGTAACTCAGCAAGACCCTGTCTCTAAGTAAAATATAAAAAGGGCTGGGGATGTGGCTCCATGGTTAAGCGCCTCTGGGTTCAATCCCCGGTACCAAAAAAAAAAAAGTAATAATTAATTTGACAGAACAACAAATTCATAGTACTTAATGATTTGTAATTTGACAAGTACTAGGTCCTATGGAACCATAGAGTAGAGGACTACTTCTGTTTGGGTACAATGGAGGGTGGGGAATGGAGAAGATTTTTCTGTAGGAGATAACATTTAATCTATAAATTGAAACATGAATGGGATTTCATTAAGGTAAAAAAAGGCAGGCAAAGCATTCCAGGCAGATGACTGAAAGATAAATTAGAAACCAAATCCAGTGGGAGAGAAACCAAGGAGGAGGCTGATCAAACAACAGTTAGAATTTCAATTGTTTGAGCCATGGGAGAGAAGTCACCATCTTCACAATCACAGTCTGTTTTATAAGGGCGGTATTCTTGGGCAGATTGTTTGTATAATAGCATTGTTAATTCCAAAAGTGTCAGCATGAATACATATGTTTTTCAGGGTATTTTATGAAGAAAATTGAAAAGATAAGAAACTGATCCTTTCACAGCTTAAATTTAGACTAATGCAGTTTGAAAGACATCAGACTGATCCTTTTTTTTTTGTACCAGGGATTGAATTTAAGGAGGAGCACTTAACCACTGACCACATCCCTAGCCTGATTTTTAAATTTTGAGACAGGGTCTCACCAAGTTGTTGAGGCTGGCTTTGAACTTGCCATCCTCCAGCCTCAGCGCCCCCCCCACTGCCCCCCATCACTGGGATTAGAGGTGTGTGCCACTGAGCCAGGCTCTGTTTTTTCTTTTTCTTTTAAAACAGATTTCATATCTTAATTTGTACTCTAAAATAGGCTTAAAGGCAACATTACCTATAATAATTGCACCAAAGATTACATAGCTAAAACATATATTTAGGGCTTGGACTCTTTCAGTTTAAATCAAATCATGTTGAAGGGCTCTTATTTCTATTTTTAAGCAGCACAAGGCACTCAGTGAAGGGAACTTTCCTTACGAGGGCTCCAGCACACATCTTGCTTATTTCTATCTTTTCCAGTGTGTTCTTTTAGCTCTCTTCCAGAGGTGGCATATATTTTACCCACTTTTCTGTCACATCTGACTGCTTGCTAATTAGTCTGGTTGAAATACCTTTCCAAACCTATCCTCACCACTAGTTAATCAACCTAAGTAGTCACTTTTGAGAGCTGCAGTGTAAGGCATACTATCGTTGCCACATTCCCAGATCTTGCTGGCTTGGGTCCAGGTTTTGGGACTGGAAATTCAATCAGAACCATGCTTTCCTATGGAATTTGACCTTATATTATTTTTAACATGTACAGTCCAACAGAAACAAACAGCCACGAAAAGGGACTTCACATTCTAAGCACATAGCAAGCTGTTAGGTAAACATGCCATCTTATGCCAAGCATATAGCTGCTAAGGACAACATTATCCTGCAAGTCTCTCATGCAGGAGACTCATGTAGCCTTTTTGCTGTTAGGAGGCATAAGTCCATCCATCCAAAAACAGTTGAGTAATGGTAGAGCAGGTGGTCTGGGCCAAGGGCCTTTGGAGAAGATGGTTCTGGACGGGTGGGAGAGAAACCCTGAGGGTTTTTTTTTTTTCTCCTCCAGTTCTTTTACATTTCCCGTGTTCCACAAAAGGTCAAACTACTTTTATAAAAGGAAATTAAATGTTAAAAACCAGCACTAAAATGAAATCACTCTATTTTCTCATCTAACCCCTCCAAAGTCAGGGCATTTGGAGCTCATATCTCCCATTTCCATGAAGCTGTGGCTTCCAAATTAGGATTTTTTTTTAAAAAAATGTCTCTGTTTCACATGCTATAATTTTTCAGAGGATCGAATTCTGATATTTCTTATTTCAAAAGCAATGAAATAGATCATGGACAGGATATTTTGACATCTGTATCACAGTTGAATTTTTCATTGATTTCTTAGACTGACAAGCAGCAACATTGTAAGTACATGTAGTGCACACCAGTGTCTACCTTTAAACAGGCACAGGAAGGAGCCAAGCAGGTTACCTTACTTGCATGAGAGGTATGTTTTGCTTTTATAACCCTTCCTCTTGGTTTCAAGTGGAATAAACCCACTTTGATGAAACCATATGTTTTTTCAGATACATATGATGCATAAATGGGAAGATCTAGGAGGGGGACAAAATTCATCTCTGGGGAGGACACAGAAACTATGTTTATGATAATTAATATTTGAAGGGTAGCACAGTTCCACGGTCAAGTGTGCTGGTTGTTGACTTATTTGGCTGCCTTTGAATCCAGGCTCTACCTGCTGTACCCACTTCCTCTGTCTGCCTCCGTTGTCTTATTGTAATTAGATATTAAAATAGAGCCTGGTACTAAATTAGTTAAAATGTGGAATTTACTTTGTACTCTGTGGAATGCATACTAATGCTCCAAAAATGGTAGTTTTAGGCAGACTGTTCTGAGCCCAGTATGCGTGGCAGAGGGAGGAGAAGGCAAGATGAGAGGGAGGCAGGACACCTAACTGGGAGCCTGGGTAGTGGGGATGGAGAAGTTTGACCTTGGGCTGTGTCTGCAGGGCACTGATGAAACTTGGTAAAAAGCTGTTCAAAACACTTAGGCGGTTGAGGGTGTAACTCCTAAGGCCCCGGGTTCGATTCCCAGCACCAAAACAAATAAAATACTTGCAGTGGTGATACTCTCACATCACAACCATATACTACCAATTTGATAAGTTTCTTTAAAAAATGACTATTCCTGGGGCTGGGGTTGTGGCTCAGCAGTATAGCACTTGCCTAGCACATTCGAGGCCCTGGGTTCGATCCTCAGCACCACATGAAAATAGATAAATAAAATAAAGGTATTGTGTCCAGCTACAACTAAAAAATAAATATTAAAAAAAATGACTATTTCAATCGTTGGCAGGTTACCTGGCTGTTATATTGTTATTATGGCTATTAAATTATGACTATCACATTATATTGTTGCTATACATTAAAGATATTAATTATGCTAATGTCACTCACTCAACTGTATGGTAAGCTCTTTTGAAGGCAGTGTTTATAGCTCAGTCTTGGACATGTGGTAGGTACACTATAAATAATTGTTGATTTGTGCAGCTTAATTATTATACTAGAGAAATTATTAAAAAAAGAAATATTCTCACAATGTCTAATAATTACTTTCAACATCACTTTTATAGAATTTTTTTCTCAAGCAAAAAATAATAGGCCTATCAGAAAATTTCTAGAAAAAGCAGTTTTACCTTTAAGGAAAGTTACTGCAATGTTATCTGGGAAAGAAAACCTTTTCAGAGACATGATCAAAGGATGACTGTGTTCAATGTAAAAAGCAACACCACACACCTGCTGAAATATTTGTTTTCTATTGATGTTTATGTGCTACTAACTAACCTCTTTGGTATTTTTCTTACAGCTCTTCTATAGGATGGGAAGTCAATAAAAGGTTATTTCTTTGTAACTTTTGAGAATTCTACATCTGTCCAAGAGGCTGAAACTTGTTTTGGGCCCCTGCTTTTGTTCTGTTGTACACTGCTGTTGGCTTTTTATTTAAGTGACTCATTATTGATGCAACTTGTGAAAAGTTCAGCAGGTAACTGGTAATTAAATGAAGGCATCTTAGAAAACATTACAACTTTTGTGTTGCTGGGGTGCAACCCAAAAGATAGTGAATGTTCTCTTTCATGCATTGTGACTCCACCACATTAAAACCAGGCGATAAATAAACACTAAGTACATTTTAAAGTGTAAGGTATTATCAAGCAAAATCATTGATCTTATACCAGTTAACAATGATCAAACAATATTACTTATGAGTAAGAGTACAGAAAGAATGGCGACTCGTTCCATATCAGTTGTGAATTGCCTGAGCTCATTCAAAAATACTTTCAATTGCCTTCAAACTCTTTTCACTGAAAACAATTAGTACTAGGAACTATCATTACTGTGAAAAGGAATAATGAAGATGAAGGGAAAATGGACTGAAAAGTTCCTTAACAAACACCTCTTTTTCTATAGAGCTAAGGGGTTGTATACTTTAAAGCATTTTAAAGGTAAAAGATGTTGCAAACACCCTGGATTAACATTGAAATTGACTTCTCCACCCTGTTTTTAAATGGTGTTGATCTGACAAGAAGCTGCATGCTAATTAGCTCAGGTTTCATTTCAATTAAAACTTCAAAGAGGCACACTTTGCGAGTTAGGGTGACTAATTCTCCCTGAGATCTATTAGGTACCTTTGTTTTCTTTTCAGCGGTTCATGGTGCCTTTTTGTCACTCAAAAGCAAACCTTGGCTTAGGTCTTGAGCTGTAGATGGGAAGTGCCTTCCCTGTATGTTGTTTCTTTGTTTTTATCCCTAGACTCAATACCCACCAGCAAAAGAAGACAGAAAGATTACATCTGAGTCATCATTGTAAGCACTGGAAACAGAAAATGTTTCTATAGATTCTAATTTCACTCATTTAACTCCTCTATTGTTTACCTAACCTATGTTGACACAGTGATTCACAGAGAAAAATAAGAACCCACACTTAAGCAGAAAGATCAACCACAAAAAAATACCACCCAGGAAAATACTACTATTGAGTGGGATCAGGAGGAATATTTAGCCAGAAAGATGCATAAATGGATTGCCAACCTAATGGCTCAGGTGCCAGAGAATGTTATTCCAGCCAAACCTCTAGCCCATCTTTAGAGTTCTTACAGCTGAGGATGTAAGCAGAAAAAAAGAGGGAGGTAGGAGAGGAAAGGAGGGAGCCAGAGACTTGATTCTGTATCTGTACCTGTAATATTTTATTTCTTCAGAAGCAAAACTGAAGCTAATCTAGAAAGACGTTAACGTCTGTTAAACCACTCGTCGATTGATGGATGTTTAGATTGTTTTTTATCTTTTAGCTACTAATAGAATAATGTTGCTATGAATGAAAATTGTGAGAGTTTTTTATGTCCTTGCCCAAACTTATGATTTCCTCTTCTTTTTTTATATGACAGCCATCCTAGTGGGTGTGAGGCAGCATCTCACTGTGGTTTGCCTTTGCATTTGCCTACTGACAAATGATGTTGACATCTTTCCATGTTCTTATTAGCCACTAACTATTCAAGTCCTTTTGCCTGTCTTTAAATTGGATTGTTGTTGAGCTGCAGAGTTTCTTTATATATTCTGATACTAAACCCTTCTCAGATAAATGCTTTGCAAATATAGTCTCCCATTCTATAGGTTTTTTCACTTTCTTGATAGTGTTCCTCAATGTACAAACTTTCCAACTTCCATAAAGTCTACTTTATCTACTTTTTCCTTGTGCCTTTAGTGTCATACTTAAGAATCCATTGCTAAATTCAAGGTCATAAAGATTGACACCTAAGTTTTCTTCTAAGAGTTTTTATACTTTTAACTCTAACATTTAGGTATTTAATCCCTTTGAGTTAATTTTTGTATATGGTGTGAGGTAGGAACCTAACTTTATTCTTTTAAATGTGGATATCTAGTTGCATCAGCACTGTTTTTTGAAGAGATTTTTTTCTTTCCCCGTCACCTCTTGGTCCCTATGTAGAAAATCACTTGACTACAACAGGGCGTGGAGGTGCACACCTGTAACTCCAGCTACTTGAGAGGCTGAGGCAGGAGTATGACAAGTTTGAAGCCATCTTGGGAAAACTAGTGAGACCCTATTTCAAAAAGATAAAAAAGGCTAAGGATATAGCTCAGTGGTAGAGTACTAGCCTTGCATGCAAGAAGCCTTGGTAAATAAATAAATAAACAAACAAACAAATAACAGTTTATACAGACACATAGGTTTGTTTCCGGACTGCCAAGTCTGTGCTAGTGACCTATGTCTACCTTTATGCCACCCTGCAAAAGGATGGTTAGTCTATATAGAACAATTCAGAAATTCTTTTATTTTTATTTATTTATTTATTTTAGAGAGAGAGAGAGAATTTTAATATTTATTTTTTAGTTCTCGGCGGACACAACATCTTTGTTTGTATGTGGTGCTGAGGATCGAACCCGGGCCGCACGCATGCCAGGCGAGCGCGCTACCGCTTGAGCCACATCCCCAGCCCCAGAAATTCTTTTATAATGACACAGGATCATTACTCTTAGTATCAATTATACTGTATGTGCAGTAACAGTACCATCTCAAGAGCCACTGAAATAAACAGGGCGTTTGACTCCACATCAAATAATTCCAGACTGCTATTTTTAGTTATCTATGTTGTATATGGTTTTCTACTTTCCTCTTGCCGAGAGCTGTCACTTTTTTTTAATTTTTTGCCATGGTCAGTATGTTTCCATAACTAGTAATCTCATTTTCCCTTCCTCATTTATTACTTTTAATGCCTCTGTGAATTTTTATAGCTGAGCTGTATGTATACCTGGCTAACTGTAGAATAAAACAATGGTTTCAGTAATGGGGTGATCTTGATGTGCCACCACTCCTGGTGTACCCTTCATTTCTATTATTAGCCACTAACCTGCTGCATGGGGGCAGGATGGCCTAACAAGCAGATCTACTACTTGAACAAGCCCTTCTACAAGAGGTAGTAGGACTAGAATGTCATGTGTTACCCAGAGAACTTTCCAAAGAAGTACCCCAAACTCATCTGGGGTCTGAAGAGGAAAAGAGGAGACTCAGTGTCCAATGGAATCTAAGCTGAGTTCATTTCATGATTCATGATCTAGAACCATGTGTTCTTCTCTTTAGGTGGCTTCTTTCAAAAGAAATGAAGTATATGTGGACACCATCAGTTCAACTGTTTTTCAAATTTAATAGATAATGTGGTATAAATAAAATATAAATAAAAATTTATACTCAGTGAGTACTTGAAGAACTTACATATCATTTATCCATAACCTCATGAGCTGTATTCTTCACATATTGCAAGCAGGTTATTGTAAGGGTGTTTGAGATAAAATTTCTAGTTGATTTTTCTCTCAATATGTGCCTATCTGACTTAACTTATTACTTTTGTTAAAATTTGTATGTTGCATTTTTTAAAAAATTACAAGTGTACAAGTAAAGGTAAAAATAGTTCCGTGGAAGTATATAGATTGAAATATATATATAGATAGAGACAGGCAGGGAGAGTTTGTTTCTTGGGACTGAACTCAGGGCCTCACACAGGCTAAGCAAGTGCTCTTTTCATTTTTTAATTTGGAGGCAGGGTCTCACTAAGTTGCCCAAACTGGCATTGAACTTGCGATCTTCCTGCCTCAGCCCCAAATTGCTGGGATTACAGGTGTGCGCCACCACACCTGGCAGAAATATGAATTTCATCCACAGGGATAGAGAGAGATTCCACCCAGGAAGTGGCATTTAAATTAGCCCTTGAAAGATGAATTGAGTTTTGTCAGATCTTGTCAGAGGATGGGCAGAACCATTCAGCAAAAGGGAGGACTGTGCCCAGGGAACACAATAAATGCTGATCAAATAAAGAAGCAAATTTCTGAAAACATCCACCATCCATTCCACATGTTTGGGAATCACATATACATTACAATTTTGAAGCTCTCCCAACCCACTTACTAGCCTTTCTCCTCAGAGTAGCAGCTGAAATGATTCTGAAGGAACTGATTTTGCAATTTCTAAAAACCTGCACTACATCCGGGTTCCACTACTATTCATGGTGAGATCTTGGGCCAGTTACTGAATCTCTTTGCTCCTGAATAAGCAGGAGCAAAAAAGAAAAAAAGAAAAAAAAACTTATTTTGAAAAACTTTGTAGCAAGATTTAAATGAAATAAAAGAACCTTACCTATTCCTTGTCACATAATGAGATTTCATCCTTTACTGATTACTTATTATTTTCTTTTTTTTATATACATTTAAGTTAGAATATAGCTGGAAATAAAAAAAAAAGGGCTTTTCATGAAAAAATGTAGATGTGTCGTGCAATTAACTCAGATTATTTCAATCATCCAGAGAACTCTATTAAACTGCTTTTATTTTAGGCTCTACTGTTATCGCTCGCACCAGAATTAACCTGTTAACAAAAATAAAACAAAGTAAAACACCCCAGCCTCAAAGTCATTGCCAGTCATAAATAACTTGGAAGTTATTTAAATGAAGATATATGGCCTCTATAATGGAGTGCTGTCTATAAATCAGGAAGAAAAACAAACAAATAAAAGACCCATTAATGTGAAATGCTGACAAATCTGTGTTTTCAAAGACCCTACAATTGGTATTCTCAGAAGCTCTAATAAAATACATTCATTGTGTCTCCCAAGCTTCACAACCAGAGGAACCTTCTCAAAGCTTGAGGAGAAGTCTGGTTAGGGTGGATTTAGAGGTGGGTGCTTGCAGGGCTAAGAAAAGTTTTCATCCTCAGCAAAGAAAAATTGTGGCTGTTTCCTAATGAACAAAACAGTCCTCCAGGCACCAAAGAGCTTTTAGCGTCTTTCCCACAAATTAGCCACAGGAAGCCTCCGGAAGGATGGCTTAGTGTAGTGCTGCCATCTACAGCCAGACTTTTCATATGCCTTGATTAAAAAAAAAAAAAGGAAAAAAAAAAAAAAAAAAGAAAGAAATACAAATAAAAATTTTAAAAAATAACAATTCTAGACCCAGCTTGTCTGCACACACTTTTAACTGATCTTTCGAGTTGCTTCACCTACTGAGGAGGTCCTTGCTAATTCCAAAAGAATTTCTACCTGGGATTTCTTGTGATTACCAAAGGAACCTGTTTTAGTTTCACTTTAAGGGAAACTCCTTACAGAAGATGCTTTCCCCTCAGATGAGCTTTCCTGAAATTCTACAGCACACATTCTATCAGATGTTGTTACTACAGAAATCTCTTTAAAAGGAGTACATTTGGTGTGCTTGAGTAATGATGTGAAGTCACCTAGGAGTGAAGGTGTGAAACAGTCACACAGAGGCAGATGCTGACCTTGGATGCCACAGTGTTCCTGCCTGACCACTCTGCCTTGGGCTTCACCCTAAGCAGAGGAAAGAAGATGACTGCAGAGGACCACTTTCTAGAGCACAATGTGCCTAAGTAATTAGCATCCAACTAATGTATAAATTGCATTTATAAAGCAGAACCTTTCCAGAGATAACCAACCAGTTTTACAAAAACAAAAATCATACTTATCATTAATGGGCTCTCTCTCTCTCTCTCTCTCTCTCTCTCTCTCTCTCTCTCTCTCTCAAATCTGATCGCTGCTACTCTATCATAGTTTTTTTTCCCCTGAATTTCTCTTAAGTCTCATTATGAGTCATTTATTTTTCTCAGGATAAATTTGCTTCTCATACATCTCAATGCTCACTGAAGAACAAAATAGCAAAAATCGATGCTCACAATCTCCCTAAAATATCATCATCTGAGTTTTCTTATTTGTATCTTTATAGAGTTCATGGGTATTTTGGATGAAGAGTTCATCTAGTTTTTCAAATGCAAATAAAGATACCACAGAAAATTTATAGATCAGATTAAAAATATTGGTTCATTGATATCTATCTGAAAAAAACAGAACACATCCAACTACAAGATGTTATATGACTGCTTTTGATCATCATAAGCAGCCATGTAACTAAACTACTGTTTACTCTCATTTGGCAGATAAGAAAATAAAGCCTGGATGGGTTAAATTACCCATTCAAGGTCATCTCTCACAATCTGTAAGAACATGTAAGAATAGAAGTTCTTGTCACTCAGGTCTGTACTGAAGTCTTAGCAAGAATATTAGACGTCCCATTTTTACCTCTATGTTTAATCCAATTTTCTTTTTACCTATAAAGTGGTTAATAATTTCTCAAATTAGGTAGTATGAAAATAACTTATCACAACTCATTCAATTCCTAAGAGATGAAATGGAGAAGAAAAATGAGATGGTATATTGGGAAGCTTATTGAGTGTAAAGGAGAAAAGATTTTATCTAATTTTAAAATGGTTTTTATATCTCCAGTAGAACATGTTTTTAGAAAGACATTCAGTTTAGAAGTTATTCCACTTGTTTATAAAAGTTAAGAAAAAAAAAAAACTACAAGCAACCTTATTATAGTAGAAAAATTGAGTTAATTCTTTCATTATTGATCTTATACTTAGGATTAAATAAAAAATGTCTCAATGGTTATCATCAGTTTAAGCCATTCCTAGCTTCTTCAAGAGACAGGCAGGTTGCTATTGTTGTTGGGTTTGGGTTTTGGTTTTCTTTTTCTTTATTTTTTCCTTCCTTCCTTCCTCCCTCCCTTCCTTCCTTCCTTCCTTTCTTTTTTTTTCCATATGCAACTACTATCGCTCTATTACCTTCAGATACTTTAGGCAAATGCTCTGCCACCCCGAGCCCTGAAAATGATATTTTTAATCATCCATTAGAATTAAAAGTTAAAAAAAGAAGCAAACATTTTAAATAACTCTAAATATTTAAAATAAATTCATTTAAATTTTATTTCCAATAAAGTCAGAAATATATGAATTCTTCTCAGCATGTTCCTCATCTTTCATGGTATTTTAAAAGCATCAAATACACACTTTTTCTATATTATGTAAACAAAATATTTCCAGATAGGATTTGAGAGCTGGTTAGTTTCAAATTAAACTACAAATGTGCCTATAACACACACCAAATTATTCGGTTAACTGAATGGTTTTAAATCTTTTATTTTTTTCCCTTTATTATGATCCAGGGGATGGAAAATAGTGATTCAAGCATGCGAGACAAGTGCTCTATTGCTGAGCTTCAGCTACAGCCTTGGTTTAAATACTTACAATTAAACCAGGTCTTAATGAAAAACAAATCTACACATAATACTAAATCCAGTAAACAGAAACAATAATTTGTGTTGTCTAGACATTTTTATTTATATTTAAAAAATACATCTATGGTGATTGTTGTACAAATCTGCAAGTAAGCTGAAAGTCTCTGAATCGTACATTTTAAAAGGGTGAAATTGGGGGCTGAGGTTGTAGCTCAGTGGCAGAGCACTTGCCCAGCATGTGCTAGGCACTGGGTTCAATCCTTAGCACCACATACAAATAAAAATAAAGGCAGTCTGTCCATCTACAACTACAAAAAAAAATTTTTTTAAAGGGTAAATTTTAGCCAGGTACAGTGGCACACACCTGTACTCCCAAGGGCTCAGGAGGCTGAGGCAGGAATATCACAAGTTCAAGGTCAGCCTCAGCAATTTAGCAAGGCCCTGAGCAACTTAGCAAGACTCTGTTTCAAAACAAAAAGTAAAAAGAGCCAGGGATGTAGCTCAGAGATGAACCACTCTGGGTTCAATCCCCAGTAATCCCTGTACCCCCAAAAGTGAACTTTATATTAAGTAAATTATATCTCAATAAGGCTTTTATTTTAAAAAACACGTCTAACTAAATATTCAGTTAAGAATATCCTGCTAGAAAAGAATGTATAATATTTTTCCTTGCTAGCACCATATTTAAGGGTATATACAGAAGTGAAATAAGCCAAGTGTTAATTGAAATTCAGATAAAATGATGTGTTTAGATTAGGATATCTTTTGTGATGTGATTATAAGACTAAGATTCATAATTTCAAAGATTTGTGTGAAATTCCCACTGAACCAGTGACCATTATGCTACAAAGCTTAGGGTGTAACTGGGCACATTCTGCAGCATATTTACATTTTTTAAAGGATTTTCTGTTATCACTTTCATCTGCTTTTGTTTGACTGACCAAAGGATCAGGTTAGGTTACACTCTTATCATGATATTTCTTTACAGTCATTCTGAATAGAAAAAGGAAACTTATCCCAGTAGAGCAATATAGATTTGAACTCACTGACAGTTTTTGGAAATAAATATTGTAGGCACTCTCCACTTGGATTTTGAAAGAACTAGACGAAGCATTCTTTTCTGGAAAAAGGGTTCTGATAGTATTGAGTCAGAAGCACTTTAGAGATAATCTAGTTGAATCCAATGCTCTCCTAGATGAAGAAATAGGAGCCTCAAAGAGGCTATTTGCCCAAGTTCACACAGCAAATTAGTGAAAGAACCAGGTAGGGAATGGATCTCCTCACTCCCTCACCAAAGCTTTTCACCCTCATTCCCTGGACCACTGTACTATCATCTGAGAAAAATAAAAAATTATTAGTACTCTCAATTCCAAAACAAAAGTTATAGATAGCATAATCTCATGACCAGCAGGTGCTAAGAAATATTTTTAAATTGTGAATAATTTCCATTTATTTTTACTGTTTTTCTACATACAACTTGAGGGATCATGTAATTATTATCATAATGAAGAAAATTGGACAGAGAAAGATTAGAGGGTAAAGGAAAGGATTGAACAGCAACCGCGTCTACGTACAAAGTCCACTGTGCCTCAGGAAGTCTCAAGAGAGTTTAAAAAATCAGCCATTTGAATGAGCCAGGAAATGCATTCTATTACACTGTGCTAGACCATGTAAACTGAAACAACCATTCTGGAAAACAATTTCACACTTTCTATCTAAAGCTTTTTTAAAAGGTTTTGCAGTTTAACCTAAAAAAAAAAAAAAGTCTTTGTATGGGAGCCAATTATATCAATATAAGCTAAGATCCAGAGATAACAATTTTGCAGGAAAATGTTCATTGCACTATTTATTATGATGATTAAAAAGTGGTAATCGCTTCTTGGCCTTTTTGCTAAGATCAAGTATATGACAAAAAGTGGCAAACATCAATAAGGAATAGTTAAGGACACCATTGTACATTCATTTGATGATTATCATTGTAGCTAATAAAAAATAGAAAAATTTAACGCAAAAATGTATTTTATGGATATAGTAGGAAGCTTAAGAAGCAGAATACAACATTGCACATGTGGTATATTTTTTAAAAATATAAAAAGCTGTGCAGAGAAATACAGTGGTTATCTTTATGTGGTAAAATAGGGGGTCTTCTCATATTTCCAAGTTATTAATGAAAAATATATTGCTTTTGTGGTAGAAAAATCTCAAATAAATGTTATTATTAAATTAAATTTAAAAATGAGTCAATCAATCAAAAAAGAAATCCAGAAAATATCTTTAGAATCTACTGTGGGAATGAAGTCTGTACAGGCTCTGGGTTCAGACACGCTCCAACTATATCACATTATCATACACCCTTACTTCCCATGTCGTTGCCAAATGCTTTTTTGTTGTTGTTTTTCAGAATCATGTACGATTGATATCTAATGTAATTAACATATTATATAGTTATTTGAGAGTCCAAAGAATATCTCTCACTCCAGAGTTTACAAATACTTCCTTCCTTGGATTCTCTTGATCAGATCGTACCAATTAAAGCCAAATTGCCTGTGTCTCCCAAACTCACTTCAGGTGGGGAGGCTCCCCTGGCCGCTCCCTGAAGGGTCAGCCCCACATGCTGAAGTCCTGTGTTCTCTTTGTACTACGGCAGCATCTCAACTCACACAGCAGTATGAGGGGCCAGAATCCCTCATCCTACCAAATCCCAAATTAACCAAAGTTGTCACATAGATCTGGAAGGTTATCAAGCACTTAAACAGCAATATTCTAAGAGGATAATAAAACATTGTTTTGAACAAGAAAATAAGTCCTAGCGAACTATCATGCCCAAATGGTCTTCACTGAAGAAGAGAATTTGTTAAGGGGATTTCAAAACTCCTGAATCTCACCTTTAGAGAGGTTCCCCCTGTTGCTTATACTTTGGAACAATAAAGATAGAAAAACGCTTTATTCCTCTGTCAGCATGATTCATGTTCCCACTTTTGAAATGAAGAGGATCCTTTCCTGACTAAATCTCAATGAGACAACCACGAAGGCAAACTGACAACCCTGGTTTCTGCTGTCAGAGATTTGCACATCAATCAACGAGACTCCATATGGCATCTGTTTTCAGTGATCATGTCACTTACCATCAACATCACATTAAATCCTTGCAGTAAAAATGGGTTCTTTTCCCCATATTCACAAGCAGATGATCTCTGATTTCATCCCCAGGCCTCTCTCGTGTTGGGAAGTAAACACAGTGCAACAGTGTCTCCTGCTGCCGATTAGCGTGGTGACTCGTGTGCATGGGAGGGACTGACTCTCCCAAATGAAAAGGAATGAAGACTTAATCCCGGGCAGGACTTGACTCCATTCCAGTGTGTATTTTCTCTACATTCAATGAAAATGGGCTTCAAACTTTGCATTGCTCCTTTCAAAGTTTAAGAATATCATTATCTCTGCTGTTAGCACTCTTTTATTATTGAACAACTTCTTACCCTCCTTTGATTTTTTTTTTTCCCATGCTCACTCCCTGATCAGGCTTGCCCACCTTTGCATCCTCACCCAGAAGGGGAGGAAAAAACAATGCAAGATGGCTAGTTCAACTTGTTGTTATGTCAACAGAAGAATCCGAATTTTAGAAGCCAGAGAGAAAATAACGGGTGTCAGGATATATTCTCATTGTGTCACAGGGTTTGGCATAACATTCAGTGGGAAATCATTCTGGAAGAGTGCCACTAAAACCACAAGAATACAAGTTTCCTTTTTAGTATTATTTCAGATCCTTGATGGAAGAAAAATGTGTGTCTGGGAGCAATCATACTCCAGCATATATCTTCCTCTGATGCAATTTTGTGAATCCAAAGTGATAAAAAGAAGTTGTGACTTTTGACATTACTGAATAAATTCTGAGGCACTGTTTGAATCAATCAGTTACTTCTTCCCTCCAAATAAATCCAGTATGTTTACAGCTCTTACCATATGTCAAAAGAATGCATTGGAAATATCATGAATGAGTTAATTTGTTGGAAAAAAAATCTGGGGGTGGGGGAAATTTATATATAGAACACTGCACATTTACCCCCATACTCTTTCTGCCTTCAAATTCCCCCACTTTTTGGCCCCCCAAATTTCTGGTCATTTCTCTAGCTTTTATGACCTGCCTCTGGGGAATGGCTGGTTTTGATTGTCTCTTGTTTTGGAAAAAACTTGACATGCAGGGTCGTTCCCATCTTAGTTGCTAAACTAACTTTGAGGGCAAAGATAGTATGCTATGCACACATTCAGAACTGGCTAAGCAAGAGCAATTCCCTGCCCTGATTTCAAGGTAACTACCAGGTATTAGGGAGTAACATGAACTTAACAGTCTATTAATGCTTCCCATTCCAAGAACCAAAATAGCCCTTTGCTCTAAAATTAACTGTAGATCTGGTTATCTGTGTCTTTTGCTCTGATCTTCAGCACTTAGAGTTTATTTTGGCTGCAATCATGTCCAATCTTGATTTATTCTCTAATTGTTCCAGAAGTTCCTGCTTTCAGAAGAGAACTAAATTACTCAGGGTATCATAAATTCACTATAGTCCATCCAGCCGAGAGTACCCTCATTGAAATGATTTGAAATATTTCTCCTTTTAGAAAAATCAGCGACAACACTAACAAATTATAGTGTTGTAAGAATTCACTTGTTGATATTTTTGCAGTACTTCGGAAAATTAAACCACTAAGCAATGTAGTGGAGAGCACCTTAGTAAGATAAGTTTTCATTCTAACTTGAGACCATGTAAGTATGGGCATGTTTCACTTCTAAATATTTTATTCTTTCTTTCTTGTATTGACTTAAGTGTAATAATAAAAGTTTTGATGACTCAGTTTGACTGAAAGAGAAAGACATTTTTAGTTTGAATAAGCATTAGCTTTCCATTTAGCAATTCCATTTTCTTTCAGTACACAGAATATATATA
>NW_025999880.1:2998346-3020369 GCF_001458135.2 Marmota marmota marmota
CTTTAAATAACTCTCATCTTAAACTATATTTAAGATAGGAAACAGAAAATAAATGAAATAATAACTTCAAATCAATAATAGAAAACCATAGAGAAAATAATTTAAAATAAAGGATTATTTTTCATTTTTATTTTTGGTACTAGGGATTGAACCCAGGGCCCTTATTCACTGAGCCACATCCCCAATCTTTTATTATTATTATTATTATTATTATTATTATTATTATTATTATTTTAGAGACAGGGCCTCACTAAACTGCTGAGGCTGGCTTTGCACTGGAGATTCTCCTGCCTCATCTACCTGAGCCCCTGGGATTATAGGCGTGCACCACTGTGCCCAGAATGATTGTTTTTAAATAAAAAATTATTTTTATTAAGTTTCATTTACCTTCTGAATATAAAGCTTAATACTATTACTTTTGGGGGGGATGTGTGTTGAGGATTGAACCCAGGACCTCACACTTGCTAGGCAAATTCTCTACCACTGAGCTACACCCCCAGGCCTCATTACTATTACTCTTAATGGAGAGTTTATCCCATTTTTTTTATCCTCAATACTTAAAACAATGACTAAACAATGAAGGCATTCAATAAACATTTGACAAATGAGTGAGAGAATGAATGAATGAGTAGATAAATCATGAATATACTTTACCAACAATGTTGGGTTTACAGACATATCTGAAACAAAAGATGTAGCAGTCAAACATAAAGAATCAGAAATAAAACAGCTATAACCCAGATTCCTTGAAACTAACCTTGGAACTCTTTTGAGAGTTAAGTATTTGAGAGTGAGCTTAGTTGAATGTTGTTATGGAAGAGGAAAAGACAGACTCCTAGGTTTTTAGAAGGTCTCAGGTAGATTCTCAGGTTAAAGTTGGTGAACCTTATTGCCAACAGTTGTTCAACTTTCGTTTTAAATAATTTCTAGTATTTTTCATAAACCTTATTCAGTCCTATATTGCATGCAAATACTGTTTATAGGTAAAGGATCATATTATTTCTCTATAGTCTACTTAATTCTATAAACCATAACCACAGCGGAAAAACCACAAAGCTGATGATCTTCTTGCTGAGAGGGAATACATTTGGAGTTCTCAAGGGGATCAGGGTCAAGAATACACCCAGAAGTGTGTTTATTGAGGGCGATACAGAAAATCTTGGCATATGTTCTCAATTTGGGAACAAGTATATGTATCTGCATTGGCATCAGGCAATTTGTTAAACCCAGAGGCAGGATTCTGAGTGATGTACCAAGAAGGCAAGACTAAGAAAACCATTTAAAGAGCACATCATTAGATTCAGAATAAAAACACGAACCCGACAAGTTTATATATAAAACACACCACCTCATGGAATGAGAGATAAATGCTTAACTATGTCCTGCCACTTGTGAATGATGTCACCACTGTGATTACAAGAGGAAGGAACCTCTCAGCTCCAGATGGTGACCATTCCCTCCCTCTGGTAGCTCTCATATTCATAAGCAAGCATAATTTTTTTTTCAATTCAATTGTATAAAAACACATTGCCTTTTTTCACTGATACGGGTGGATGAGCACACTGGTTTATCTCATTACTCTCTTCAGTCTTGGTTAATGTGTTTTTCTGTATGATTTATTCTTTGAGAATAGATGATTTATTCTTGGAGATCACAAGATTTCCCTAGATAATCAGAAGATACTTTTAGAAACCTCTTTACTATTAGTTTCTAAGACAGACCAGAGATTTAAAAGGAAAAAGAAATGGTTTATAAAATTTTCAAAGATACTGCTTTACTTCTTACCCATAAGATACCAGATACCCACTGATTAGTGTGAAAAGAAGAATGGGTAATTCTTGTTTGTTAGCATTCATATACTAAATAACTATTTCAAAACAATTCCCAAGATATTTTGGAATTTAGAAACCATGTGGTTCAATGCCTTCATATTTAAAATTAGAAAATCGAGACCTAGAAAGGTTAATCGGTCAAATCACCTAAAAGTTACACTATCAGTTAACAGCTGAGCTAAGACCAAATCCCAGGCCTTCCACACCTCCCAGTGCATTTTCTAATATATAACACAATATTGTTTAAAAGGAGAGTGAATTTTAAATGTTCTTTCCAGACAGTAAAATTCATTATGCTTAGCAACCATGCTACTTATTTGAAAGCTATCAATCAGTCACGATTTTTATAATTCTTGTCTCAAAAGTGATGCGTTCACTCTGATGAAAATAAAGCTATTTTATCCATTTCCTAAGTGTGGTATTTTTAAAACATGCCTTTTACTTTGAGATTAGCTCTTTTGAATGTGTATTTTTAAAACCAAGATAATGGAAACACTTCTGATTTTTCCATTAGCTATAAAAGCAATGTATTCGCTTCGAGATGAGAAAACAATGTTTGTGATTAATCTGTTGCACATATGAATTCTGCCAGATACTTAGCAGGTCCACAGTACATAAGTCTGATGACAGCTATCTTGCAATTTCTAATTGAGGGAGCTTTAAGTAATTGTGGTAAAGCCATGTTCAGTGTGTAGAGCTCTGAAGAAGCCCAGATACTGGGGAGGAATCTTTCACTGCCGATGTTAATAGAATCCAAATTCTAGTTTGTAAAGCAGCCAACTGCAACCCACTTGTGATACATCATGTGAAAAAGATCAGATGAATTTTATACAAATGATTTATTTGAGAAAGCAGAAATCTGCTATTTAAAATTCACACTAGCTCATTTTTAAAAACAACAAATACATCTTTGCTTTTGTACTAGTACACAGAAATAAGAATAGGCAACCTACTCAAAAGCTCTTTGGCACCCTAAAAATATGCAATGCTGAACACATACAGCTTCCTTCTTTCCAAAAAGTTTTTCACAAAATGGATTAGAATACCATTTGTACCATTTCCTTTGTTTAAAAGATGAGCGTAAAATTCAGAAAAGATGTTTCTTGTATGATTCATAGTTGGTAAACAAAATGTTCTATGTTCCCAGATGAGCATTATAATAAAATATTAATCCAAGCACACTAGGTTTCTTTCAAAGAAGATGTACATCTTTGTCAGTGAGGAAAAATTAAATATCTCTCTTGTTAAATATCTCTCTTGCTAAAGTTGGCTTGGTCTAGCCTGTGCCATCCACTTACACTTAAAAGTTGTGGACAATTTAAAGCAGGGATTTCCAAACTATTTTAACCCATTCTTTGGGTCTTAACCAGAATTTTAGAAAATGTATAGACAAAGTATCAAAGGTACATTACACAGAGTGTAGTACTTTGAGTCACAAGATAAAATATATTTCTTACTATGAATCATAATTTTAAAAGTGTGAAAGAGAATGTTTTAAAAACAATTATGGAAATTATTGCTAATTTCCTTCTACATTTTATGCATGTTTCTCTTAACTATTTATTTGTTAATTATTATATCCTGGAATTTATTTCACACACTTAAAGCTTTTCAGAAGGAAGAAATATGTGCACTAACAGATAACAAAGAAACATACAATTACCTGTACAATTACTCCCTGGAAATCAACTTTTTAGTAAATAAATAGGAGACTAGACATCTAAATATCATTGTACAAGTCCTGCTGTTATTTATTTCCCTGGTATATTTAGTCAGAATAATAATTCTTGCTACAAGATTGCTTCCCAGAACCCTTGAAACATTAGTAGTAGCAGACTAACAATATTGTAGTCTGCGCTGAGAAAAATATTGGATAAATATATGGAAAGAGACCGGGCTGGGATTACGGCTCAGTGGTAGAGCACTTGCTTAGCATGTGTGAGGCACTGGGTTCAACCCCCAGCCTCATATATAAATAAATAAAATAAAGGTATCATGTCCATCCACAACTTAAAAAATTTAAATATATATATATATGGATGGAGGGAGAGAGAGCTGCTAGAACAGCAGTTAAGGTTTCTATTAATTCTCCTCATTATATATTTTCTCTAAATTGTCCTTTATATCCGTGAAAATGTTTCTCTTAGATAAGTTTTTGGGATGTGTGTGTTTTCATGTGTTTAATCTTCCTGTAAAATCTAAGAGGCTCTTTGAGAACAGAGAGCATGGCTTATGTGATTCTATATCATTTTAGGGCCTAAAGGCAACTTAAAAGATGCTTATCACAAAAAAATTAAATAAATGGGGATAGATGAAGAGTTAAACTTTATGATAAACTGGAAACAGTCTCTTTTGACCTTAAAATCAACTCCCAGAGGAGATGGACAAAGGAGGTGGGTTTAAAGCATGCTAGCTTATAAATTGGCAGAAAAAAATAGATATAGTTTTGTATATATTTAGGTGTACTGCTGATTTTTTTTAATATATATTTTTTAGCTTTAGGTGGACATAACATCTTTACTTCATTTTTATGTGGTGCTGAGAATCAAACCCAGTGCCTCATGCATGCCAAGCGAGCACGCTACCACTTGAGCCATATCCCCAGCCCATGACTTTTATGAAACAAAGCTTTACCAATTCTTTTCATTTCCTTTTGAGGGAGCTTTAAGTATTTAAGGAGCTTGAATGTTTCCAAGTCATTGGGTACAAACGGCAATTTTCCTTTTTATTTTTTTCTTTTCGGTATTGGGGTGCTTTACCACTAAGCCACACTAAGTGGCTGAGAGTCTTGCTAAGTGGCTGATTGGCCTTGAACTTGCAATCCTCAAATATGATATGTCAAGAGCATTTTTGTAATGTTTTGAACAACCAATAAAAAAACCCAAAACAAAACAAAAAAGAACTTGCAATCCTCCTGACTCACCTTCTACCATTGCTGGGATCACAGGCATGTGCCACCTGCCTGGCATCCAAAGGGCTCTTGAGTCATAGTGTTTTTGCTTCTTGTATTCGGCCAAAACCAGATAATGTGTTAACCTGCTTACACAAGACAAATCATGCTTCTCTCCAAGCACCTCACCAAGGGCACCAGGTTAAAAGCAGTAACTTAATTTAGTTACTTGCCTTTTCCCATATCATACTTAATTATCAAGTGGTCAGAAAATTCCCTAAAGGGAAGGCTTGGTGCACTGACAGTCCACGACAGGCAAAGATGATGTAAGGCCACTTTCCAGAGGACAGGTCCTGAGGACGGGCAGGGTGGGAGCCTCCAAAACAACTTTTTTGGTCAATGAAGTTAGAAGATAGTCTCAAGAAATGTTGAGAACGTGGACAGAAAACACTGAACGTTATGGTAAAAAGTTGAGAAAAAGATAACAGAATTACTCTGATGCTCATTTTGATGAAGGTAAAGCTGCAGGAAGACTGAGACCGTTAGGGACAGACAGGCCACAAAAAGAATCAAGGTAATAGAGGTGAGATCCAAAATGTACCATCTTTGCACTTGTTGGTGGCTTGGTCCCAGTTCATTAAGTACCTTGAGTGAAGTGGGAAGAACATGGGCTTTGGAATCATGTCGATTATGGGTCCACAGTCTAGCTCTTCCAGTTGCTAGCTGTATGATAATGGGCAAATTTATTAACCTCTTTGGCTTCAGTTTCAGAATAGAAAAATAACGCTTGTGCTATTAAGTACTTCCCATAATTTCTGGCACCTAGCAGGGAGTCTAAACGAGATCTATTATTATTACTCTTAATAGGGAAGATAGATTTACTTCCATAGTTCTGTTCTTGACCATAATTTCCCATGTGACCAATAACACATGTTTCAAGATGTCTGACCAGCGTCTGAAGGCACCGTCTGTGCAGTGAACCTTGGACTTACTGGTTAACTTCAATAAACTGAGCCAACTCAGCTTCACAGTGGTTGGTACCCTGGAGAGCTATCTTAGTTGACAAAGGATTATTCTATATTTCATAACATTTTTGTTTGGGGAGGTATTTGAAGTAGGTGGGCGAAAGTAACAGCTCTGTAGTGACATGTGGCCCAATTATGGTGATGATTAATTTGTAAGTGCTTCGCATAGTACGAGGTGTTCACCATAAAGATGATGATAAATAACATTTTCTTCTAATTTATGGGCACTATCTACTATATATGCTCTTCCTGAAGCTTTGAGAAAAGCTCATGTGTACACAGAAAGTGTGTCTACAGGAAGCAAGAATTTTTAAAACAAATTTCAAGTGTATATATCTAAATGAGCAGTGTCCCCTGCAAAGAGATTCCCTTGGGAAGTTCTACAAACACTTTAAAAATCCTGCCCTCGCTCAAAACATTTTTGGAACTTCTCTACTGGAATTGCCCTAAGACTTGGTTTATGAGCCATACAAAAAAGTCAGACCCACTAATTTATAGTCACACATAATTTTTCACCTCTGATACCGTCACCCAGCTTGATTACCCATCTTGGCTTACTACTTCCAAAATAAAATCCAATCTCAAAATGTGACTGTCTGTCACTCTCTAGGGGATTGAGGAGAACACATCACATGTTTTGAAGGCAATCCACAGAGAATTCCAGAAAGTTGGATGCTGAAACAACATCCCCCGTGGCAATGAGTTTGCTGAGGACAATTTTCCTTTGGACAGCAAGTTGTGGTTTGACAGTTACTGAGTGTTAACTTTTATCAATTTGTTCCTTCTTTTTTGGGGGTGGAGTACTGGGGGTTGAACTCAGGGGTACTCGACCGCTGAGCCACATCCCCAGCCCCTTTTTTGTACTGTATTTAGAGACAGCGGTCTCACTGAGTTGCTTAGTGCCTCACTTTTGCTGAGGCTGGTTTTGAACTCTGGATCCTCCTGCCTCAGCCTCCAGAGCCGCTGGGATTACAGGTATGCGCCACTGTTCCTGGCTTCAATTTTTTCTTTCATTCATTTGCTTGAGGAGTATTTAAGGAGCGCCCACTACTTGAAAGGCACTGTGTCCAGGATCCAGTGTGAATAGGACAGACACTGTCCTACAGACTTCATCCAGTTAGGAAGTCAAATGTTAACAGGGAACCGTAGTAAAGACAGACGATTAGGGAACGTATTGCAGGGAGACCTAAGCTAGTCTAGGGATCAGGGTAAATGTCCCTGAAAAGAAACTATTATAAAGCTGAGATTTGAAAGATGAATCGGAGTGTTACAGGTAGAGGACCAAAGAGTGTGGTAAGCCATTCTTATAAACCGTGGCCGCCATTAGAAGATGGCGCCGGCTTCCACTGTGGCCTGTGATAAACAACTCCTTTTATGGAGAGTTGGCACGCAATCCCTTACCACCCTATGAGAGAGATCCACGTGGCGGCTTGGGATTGGGATGCGGGGGGCTTTATTAAGCTGTGCTTGGGTGTGGCGGCAGGCGGGCGCTAGAAGATGATACATGACTCAAGGCCTGAATAAACTGTTGAAAGAAGAATCCTGTGTCGTGTTTCCCTTGCCGGCGAGGGGTCGCGACAAAAGAGCATCATGCTGCAGGAACAGGAAGAAGTCCACAATGGCTGGAGTGTTTGGGTGAATAGCGGAAGACTGGCAGAGGAAGACCACACAAGCCCTACTGAGCCATATTAGAGTTCAGACTTGTTTGGTTGTACATACACTGAAGCACAGGTGTGCAACTCTGGTTGCAGAATGAATTGGAAAGAAGAGGGACTGAAGGTTTGGAGACTGCTAACAAAGATTATTTTTAAATCCTAGGAGAGGATGATGGCAGTAGAGACAGAGGGAAACACATGGGTTTGAGAAATGCTCAGGAAGTAAAAGCCACGGGGCTTAAAGATGTCGTGTTTCATCCAAGACAAGGAAAGGGAGGAGTTACAGTGATTATCACATTGCAGGTTTGGGAATTAGGGGTCTGATGGTGAGTTCTGCTGATCTGGGGACCCTGAGGAGAAGCTCTAATGATCCAGGGTGGGAGAGATGCTCAGAATACTTTTAGATACTTTTGAGGTTCCAGTAGAGTATTCAAGTAAAAATCATAAGTAAGTGTTTAAAGACACAAGTCTTTGTCTCAAGACAAAGATAGGATCTGGAACCATAGATCTGAGAGTCTTGAGTGAGAGGAAAGAACCAGATCATCTAAGGTGGGTGTGTACAGCCAAAAGAACACAAGGCTAGGAAAGACCCCGAGAGACACTAATATTTAAGAGTTGTGTGTGTGGGGAAAACGGGTGACCACAAAGGAAACAGAAGCATAAACCAGACAAGAGGGAGGCATCAGGAGACCAAAGAAAAGAGAACATTCCAAATGACAATTGTCAATAGTGTCAAATTTTACCAAGAGTTCAAGTCAAGTCAACACTGGAAAGTAGCTCCTGTATATTTAGAGAATACAAGTTATAGATGATCCAGGCAAGGGTACTGTAGAAACCACTTATTTAATATATTGTGAATGGAGTTTTTTTTTTTAAATATTATTTATTTAATTTTAGGTGGACACAATATATTTTTATTTTATTTTTGAGAGAGAGAGAAATTTTTATTTTTTTATTTTTTTATTTTTTTTTTAAGAGAGAGAGGAGAGAGAGAGAATCTTTTTTTTTAATATTTATTTATTTTAGTTCTCGGCGGACACAACATCTTGGTTTGTATGTGGTACTGAGGATCGAACCCGGGCTGCACGCATGCCAGGCGAGCGCGCTACCGCTTGAGCCACATCCCCAGCCCCGAGAGATAAATTTTTAAAAAATATTTATTATTTAGTTTTCAGCGGACACAACATCTTTGTTTGTATGTGGTGCTGAGGATTGAACCCAGGCCGCACACATGCCAGGCGAGCGCGCTACCACTTGAGCCACATCCCCAGCCCTAAAATGTACATTCTTTAACACAGTTTAACCTAAAACATATAACTGTGCATTTATTTGCCAATCTTTTGATAGAAGGCCTAAGCCTTCCTTTGAGTATGATCTGTTTATTGGACTTCAGCCCTAGTTTTCTTGCATAAAGCATATCCCCAGATGCACTGTCCATAATTCTATGTTTTGGTTTATTTGAATTAGATCAAGAACTAAAGGCTGCTCACAAAGCAACCTGAGTGCAGAATCCTAGGTATTTACAATTTCTCCAGTTTTTTTTTTTTTCCTTGCTCAGTTCAATGCAATGGAAAGATTTAAAGTGATTTTCCTTTGTAAAATCTTCCCAAAGCTTTGATTTAATTTTCACAGAGACAGACATTTTCTTTTTCCTGTTTATATTTCCTATAACCACTACATAAAGGTTCCCATAATAATTAAATTATGTGATTATGTAACAAGTATACCTGGCATAACAGGCTGAATAAACGCCTAAACCTGCCTAATGAGATCTAAAGTCTGTGTGTGCACTAGGCAGAGGCATATTAGTTACAAGGACTCAGTGTGCCACAGGCATCACTCAGTGTTTTATAAAGGCCATGGAGAGTACCCGTTAACTTGCATTGTGTTGGTTAAATAGAGGTTGACCGCAGGAGATTTTACTTTATTTTAGTTCTAGGAGGTGTTCAGAAGGAAGTTAGTTTGCAGTGAGCTGAGATGAAGAAATGGAAAGATTGAATTAGATCACTCTTCCAAAAGGTTTGCTGGAGAGGGAGAAGAGAGCACAGTAACTGAAGTCGTAACTATAATTGGTGGGCAGGAAACACCTAGTCTTCTTAATATAGAGGGGACTTGAGTAAGTTTATATTCTAGAAGGAGTAGTAAAATGTAAAGGAAAGAGGGAAGGCGATCAATAAAGGCCCCAAGACATAGGCAGGAATGGAATCCACTGCATATATAAATTCTGGGTGCTAGCAATATTTCATATTAATCTTGGATAACAGGAAAGGCATCTTTTTCATAGCAGAAGAGAGACAAAAATATGGGTTGGGGTGCAGGTAGGTCTCAGGTGTGATAGCAAAGGAGTTTACATCTGGTAACATTTTTTTTTTTCCTGAGAAGTCAGAGAAGCCATCTGCTGAAAGTGAGGGGGAAGGCAGGAGAGGTAAATAGAGATAATGGAAAAGACTTGCAATGATCTTTGCAGACGAGCAAGACAATAATCAGTAGAGGACTGTAACTCGGTGTTGAGATCCTGGCTGAGATAGGTAAGTACTGGGTTGAACAGGTGAATGGGGAGAGCCTGAGAAGAGAAGAAAGACTGTTTCTGTTGGTCAAATGGGGAAAAGAGACAAATAACAAATTTTAAAGGATAGAGTATATATATAAAAAAACACTGTTGAATTATGGTTCGGGAGAGAAATAGACTGTAATCCCATTTAGATAAAGTTCAAAACAGATAAAAGTATGTGTTTTAGGAATGCCTATATATATATGTGATAAAATATAAGGGAAAGCAAAAGACCAGTTACCGTAACAGTCAGATCATGGAGAAAAGAGATAAGAATGATCTGAAAGGGACCTGTGGGGACTTTCTGGGTGCTAGCGATATTTCATTCTTGACCTGGATGATGGTGTATTTTATCGTAACTCAGCCTGGGAAGTGAACCACTTTGGGTCATAGGATAAAGGATTTATTGCAGAAATTAGACCTTAGACAATTGTGGGAGGAGATGGGGAGGTAAAATTCTTCAAGAAGGAGTTGGAGGACCAGAGGAGTCACCCACCATCTACAGAGGCCGAGCACACCCTGCTGCTGGAATGAGACTGCAAAGGGTTACATAGAGGAAAAGTCTACGGGAAACTGCTGCCTCTGTGGGTCTGCAGCGGGGTCTGTTGAGAAGAGCCCAGGACGGCTGCTGGGAAGAGCTGCTGGGGAGCAGAGGAGCAGGAACCCGTGGGATCTCTGGCTCCACACCTAACACAACAACCTTCCCACCGTAATGTCCACTGCTTCACTCTTGCCTCCTAAATCTCCCATGTGCTGCTCTTTGGGCCAACCCTAAACCAGAGCCCTGCAGGGAAGGAGATTCTGCTGTTCCCAGATTAGTCACTTTGAAACAAAATGACCCAACACAGATGGTCACATGAGTTGTACTTTATAATTATGTATCATAATATAGATCTACGGTTAAATACTTTTCTGAAGTTATTATAACTCATAATTGATCAATTAATGGATCAATTAATAAAAGAACAGGCATGTCTGCCATATATGATACCTTCCCATAGTGCTACCAGAGTACCAGAAAAGGTGTCAAGAATAACTCTGCCTGAGGGCATCAGGAAAGGGGTCACAGAAGAGGAAACATTGAAAAATAGAAACAAAAATAACAGCATTGATACTTACTATGCATCAGACATTGTATACTTTTCAATTATATTATTTCATATTAATTTTCACAATTGTGTGAGCTAAATGTTATACTTCCCATTGTTCAGATAAAGAAACTGAGGTACAGGGCTGAGGTTGTAGATCAGTGGTGGAGTGCTTGCCTTGTACGTGTGAGGCACTGGGTTCGATCCTCAGCACCGCCTGAAAATAAATAAAGTAAAGGTATTGTGTCCATCTACAACTAAAAAAATGAAATAAAAATAAAAAAGTTTTTATTAAAAAAAAATAAAGAAAGAAACTGAGGTCAGTGAAATAAATCAACTTTCCCAATGCCACATTAGCACTAAGCAACTCAGTGAGACCCTGTCTCTAAATAAAGTACAAAATAGGGCTGGGGATGTGGCTCAGTGGTTGAATGCCCCTGAGTTCAATCCCAGGTACCCCCCCCCAAAAAAAGGGAAAGAAACAGCAGTTGTGCTAACTCATCTTTATTTTACTTCAATTACTCTCTTTTATTATTATTATTATTATTATTATTATTATTATTATTATTTGCAGTACTGGTAATCAAACCCAGGGCCTCATGTAGCTAGTCAAGTACTTTACCACAAAGCTATAGCCCCAGTCCTCCGATCACTCTTTTTAAAAAAATTTTTAAATTTTTTCTAATTAATTATACATGACAGAATGCATTCTGACACATCATACATAAATGGAGCATAACTTCTCATTCTTCTGGTTGTACATGGTGTGGAGTTACACAGGTCATGTAATCATATATGCACAAAGGATAATAATGTCAAATTGACTGTACTATCATTCCTACCCTCTGAACCTCTCCCTCCCTTCACTCCCCTTTGTCTAATCCAAAGTACCTCTATTCTCCCTCCCATTGTGAATTAGCATTGGAATAGCAGAGAAAACATTCTGCCTTTGGTTCTTAGGGATTTGCTTGTTTTGCTTAGCATAATATTCTCCAGTTCCATCCATTTACCGGAAAATGCCATAATTTCATTCTTCTTTAAGGCTGAGTAATATTCCATTGTGTATATATATCACAATTTCTTTATCTATTCATCTGTTGAAGGTCATCTAAGTTGCTTCCATTGTTTAGCTATTGTGAATTGAGCTGCTATAAACATTGATGTGGCTGGGTCACTGTAGTATGCTGATTTTAAGCCCTTTGGGTATAAACCTAGGAGTGGAATGACTGGGTCAAATGGTGGTTCCATTCCAAGTTTTCTGAGGAATCTCCATTCTGCTTTCCATAGTGGTTGCACCAATTTGCAATCCCACCAGAAATATATGAGCGTATCCTTTTCCCCACAGCCTCGACAACATTTATCTTTGCTTTTATTATTGATAATTGCCATTCTGACTGGAGTGAGATGGAATCTCATGTAGTTTTGATTTGCATTTCTCTAATTGCTAGAAATGTTGAACATTTTTTCATATATTTGTTGATAAAGTACTTTGTGGTAAAGTACTTGACTAGTGTCTATTCAGTTTCTTGGCCCATTTATTGACTGGGTTATTGGGTTTTTTGGTATTAAATTTTTTGAGTTTTTTATATGTCCTGGAAATTAATACTCTGAGGTGTGTCACAGTAGTGAAGATTTTCTCCCATTCTATAGGTTCTCTTCACGTTCCTCCAAACACTCTTAACCACTACTCTCTATCACCTTCCATATGAGTCTTGGCAGATAAAGAGAATATACCTTGTTGGCAAGGGAAGAGTAGGAGTGAAGAATTGGCAATGTGAAAGGTTGTATTTTGCTTGCAGAACATCAAGGAGGTCAATATGGCTGACAAATATGTGGGGGATGGTAAAAGGGGCAAAAGATAAGCTGTAATTTTTTTTAACGCATTAAATGTAAACCTCTTCTTTTAATACCTTTATTCCATTCATTTATTTTTACTTGGTGCCAAGGATCGAACACAGGACCCTGTGCCTGCTAGGTGAGCACTCTACCACTGAGCCACAATCCCGGCCCCTAAACTGTAAATTTTGTTGAAGGGTATTTTTTTTTCCCCCTGAGATAAAGTGTTTCAAATGTATGGTCAACACAGAGTCATTGGAGATTAATAAGCCAGGAATAGTACAATCGTATTACATTTTAAAATTCTGATAGTAGTTATTTGATAGTTCTATATAATTTTGTATATGAGAATAATCCTTTTCCTTTGAACACGTTATTCTTTTTTTTTTAAAGAGAGAGGGAGAGAGAGAGAGAGAGAGAGAGAGAGAGAGAATTTTAATATTTATTTTTTAGTTTTCGGCGGACACAACATCTTTATTTGTATGTGGTGCTGAGGATCCAACCCTGGGCCACACGCATGCCAGGCGAGCGCGCTACCACTTGAGCCACATCCCCAGCCCTGAACATGTTATTCTTTACACAGGATTCTCCATCACATTATTTTTTGAGTTTCTCACAGCCCATAAGGAATACAGAATAAGTATAATTGTTCTCATTTTGAGAACTTTAAAACTGATAGGACTAGGGATGTAGCCGGGATGTAGCTTGGTGATTAGAGAAAGCATCTAGCACACACGAGGCCCTGGATTCAACCCCCAGTATCATTAAAAAAAAAAAAAAAAAAGAAGAAGAAGAAGACAAAGTTCACGGATGGGAATTCTAGATTCAATCCCCAACTCAAAAAACTGAAATGAAACAACCAAGACGTGGCAAGGTTAAATAATTGGTCAAGGTCACCTAGGTGGTAAGTGATGAACTCTAAATGAGGACTCCTGTTTCTCTGACTTCTTCTTTTCTCCTCTTCTTCCTACACAGTGCGCTGACCTTGACCCGAGCAAAGGTGAAGTTAAAGAAAACAAAATGAATGGAAATCCTCAGGCATGTTCCAGTGAGTTGTCTATTTCTTGAACCCTAGAAGCCGAGAACTAATTGACATCATCATCTTTTGAGAAATTAAATGTAAGTCATGGAACTTGTATTGGAACTAAAATTACATGACTCATAGATATATTTTGATTTAAGCCTAATGACAGCAAATTGGCTCATAGGAAGAATACAGTAATGCGGGAGTCCCATAAATTTTGTGTTCTAAAACGAAACAACGTTTTCTAATTGCATCGAACAAGAGAATGTAATTAGTCCCCATCGCCAAATCAAAAATTGTGCCAAGAATTTCAGGAAAGGTTTAAAAAAAAAAGAAAGAAAAAGAAAGAGGAGAAGAAGAATAGTATTCAGCATGAATGTCAGGAAAAAAATGTCCCAGAGGCACTGAGACTCTCCTTGGGAAGTCAGTTTCTTGGGTTCCTTAAATCTCCCTGATCCAAACCTTTCACCAACACTGAGAATTTCTTCGATTTAAAAAATGCCTGGTTTTGTGTTCTGTTTTCCTTCATTAAAACTCTAGTGGTTGTTCTGAAATCACTACCTCAGTTTTAAAAGTCTGAATTTATGAAGGTCTTGAGGATTTTATTTTTCAGTGGTATCAAGTTTTTCCTTTTACTGTAAGCAGTGAGGAGGAACGGAAATAAGGGATAGAGGTGGGCTGGCATCTCAAGGAATTCCATCCCCTTCTCCTTTCCTTGTCTGTCTCTTGGATTTCCGTCTAAGGAAGCTCCAGAGTTTCTGTCGTGATAATGAAGCTGTGCTTGGAAAGTGATGGCTGATGTGAAGCTTCCCATGATCACATTGAAATGCAAGGGTTTTACCAGAGACCATTTTCTCAATTCATCACCCTTCCAAGTGCATTAGGTATGCATCATTTTCTTAGAATGAGCAACAGCAGATGTGGAAAGATGCCACATCAGGCTCTGTCCGTTCCAATGTATATTACTGTTTTTCTGAACTGGCTTTTCAGCTATTGTAAGTATGTAATAATACTGTCTCTTTCTTTGCAAAACTGCATAGGCCTGAAGACTGGAAAACAAAAACAAAGCCATCAAAACTAAATATGTTTTTCTTTTCATGCAATAAAACATTGGGGATAGGTGTCAAACATCACCTGATCCTTGCATCTTATTAAAACTGGTGTTTTTACCCTCAGAAGCTTTTTCTCTTTTGTTATTCTCACTTGGCTGGAAAGATACTGCTTTATACTCAGCCAAAAATATGAAATATTCAAATACTAAGCATTTGAGTATATTACAGTATGTGATGCTGGCTTTGCCAACCTATTGGCTCAAACACAAGAATTCAAAATGGAAAGTGTACCTAATGAAAGTTTATACATAACTTCTGGGAAATTTCTTTGGATTTAATTTTTTTTAAAAAATTAACCCCATTAGTCATTTCATATAAGTGGTCCCAAAGAGATCTCTCCAGAAGTGGCCAGCTTTAATTTATATACCTCAGGGATTCACAGTCCTGTAAATGGAAGAGCTGACCCTGGCCTTAAAATGGCAGTGAGCTTAGTTACAAGCAGGATACAGTGCTTCAAAATTAAGCACAATTAACAGAGCCATGCATTCAACCTCTTGCTTATTTAGCGATCTGCAAGGTTAATCTAACTGCATCTGATCAAATATATTAGCTGAATTAGATTTAATCCATGGTTCAATACAAATTCCTTATGAGCACGAGATAAATTGTCTAAGTGGTTTGTCTTCCCTGTGTTATGAGATTCTGAACTTTTGCATTTGTTGCCACTATCCAAGGGCTTGGGGCTTGTTCCTGTGTTCGTGGCTTGGGAAAGCAGCCTTCCTTTCTCTGGTGTGTTCCTGGGTGCCTCTAGCAACAGGTCTTCAACATACTTTCTTTGAATGGGGAACAAAAAAGTTCTTTACTACTTGTTGAGATTTATAAAAATAAATGTGTAGATTGACAATTATCCGCAGGTGAAGTAGGTCCATGATCTTTGTTAGCACAGAGAATAAACTGTAAAAAGATCTTGTTTCTGGGTACCTCTATTCTTTCTCTGGCCCCTGCTTCTCCAATGAGTCTAATCTAGATGCTTTTCAGGTCAATTCAAAAATGAAATATTTGTCCAACTTTCCTTTTTACAGATGAGAAAGAGCTGGGCTTTGACTTGTGCTCTCCCCTCCATATTCTAGATTAGGATTCTATTAATAATTTAAAAAATGAGTTAATATATGTAAGTCACTTAGAACAGTAGCTGATATCTGATGCTAAATAAACCTGTGTTCTCTCTCTTTTTCTGTTAATAGTGATTGAGTTCAGAGCCTCACTAGCACTCTACCACTGAGCCACATCCCCTGCCCTTTTCAGTTTAATTTCAAACAGGGTCTCACAAAATTGCCCAGGCTGGCCTTGAACAGGCATGAGGCACTGTGCCTGGCTTGAATTCTTGCTATCATGATGCTTTATTATATCTTTTGTGAAGTCTTTCCTAGCTTTGTCTGGCCTCTCTGAATGGCCCTCTGTTTCTTGGACTTTGTTTCTCATTTAAACTTACCTTGTATTTAATTGTGTATATTTCTCCCTTCCTGACAACTCTATCCTCCTCCTCCCTAGTCTCTATCAGATTACTTTTGCGGAGGATGGGAGGATGGGTACTGGGGATTATTCAGGGGTACTTTCCTTATTGAAAATACTGAGCTACATCCCCAGGCCCTTTTTTTTTTTTTTGAGATGGAGCCTCAATAAATTGCTGAGATTGGCCTTGAACCTGCAATCCTCCTGCCTCCGCCTCCAGATTACAGGCATGATCCAACCATACCTGGGTGGTCATCCTTATTTTTTAAATTCCTTTTTTTTTGTTTAAGTTAGGAGTCGAGTTGGTTTTTCTATCTTGCCACCGAAGAACTCTAATTAACTCAATATCCCTTTATCTCCATTTTATTCATCGTTCAGTCCTGTTAATCCTGCTTTCTAAATAGATCTTGACTCTATTCACTTCATTGTAGCCACTCTGCCATCACCTACAATCCAGGTTTGATTGTTTTATTTTTTGAAGCTTATTTTGCAGTGCTTGGGATCCAACCCAGGTCCTCCTGAGTGCCAGGCAAGCACTCTACCATCGAGCTCCATCCCCCAACTCCCAGCTTTATTTTTTAAAACTGCCTCCTCTCACTCAGATCAGGCAGGACTTTCCAGATTTCCTCTGTTGTCATCCTTGAATCTAATCTATTCTCCAAATTGCCGCCACACCACTCTTACAAAATCCAAATCCAATCATGATTTTTTTTTGTCTAAAATTCTTCAATTGCTTTCCATTGCTCTTAGAAGAAAATTAAAGAAAATTAAAAATTAAATCCTAACAAGGCCTACAACATCTTTCATCATCTGATCCTTGATGACCTCTCCGACCCTGTTTTACCAGATTCTGCCCACATCCCTACTAAGCTCCAGCAACTCTGGCTTCCTTTGGATCTTGAACACTTTAATTTCCTTGTTATCTCAGAGGCATCCCATAGGCTGTGCCCTCCACATGATCTACTTCTCCCCTGTCAATCATCGGCCTGGCTACGTATGGTCTATAATGGTCTCACCCCAGCTGTCACTAGAAGAGGCCTTTCCTTATCTCCTGATCTAAACTTATTCTTGCTCTTTTTTTTCAGAGCACTCTGCTCCTTTCTATCATAGTAGCCATCAGGATTTTTAAGATTCTATTTATGTCATTGTTTACATAATGCCTGTTCATGTATGTGACAACATAGGGCCATGTTCTGATGTTCTTCAGGAGGGTGAGAATCGTATCTGCTTCACTCACTGCAGAACCTTCAGCACAGCAGGGTGTCTGACTTACAGAAGATCCTAGCAGTCATCTTGGGCTGGAGATTTGGCTCACTGGTAGAGCACATGCCCAGCACGTGCAAGGCCCTGAGTTCCTTCACCAACATGGTGGGGAAAAAAATTATCTTTGAATCAAACGGCTGAATGAAAGGACAGGATTCACCACATCTTAATCTCCTTTCCATCCCTCATCATTATTTCCTATACTAAATCAATTAATAAATCACTTTCATTTAATCTCTAAATCATTATCGTTACAGATGTAGTTCAGGTTTTTTGTTGTTGTTTTGGTATCAAGGATTAAACTGGGTGGTTAACTACTTAACCCCTGGGCCACATCCCCAGTCTTATTTTTTTGTATTTTATTTAGAGACAGGCTATCACCGAGTTGCTTAGGTCCTCATTAGGTTCCTGAGGCTGGCTTTGAACTCACGATCCTCCTGCCTCAGCCTCCCGAGCTGCTGGGATTATAAGCGTGAGCCACCATACTGGGCTTACTATTTCTTTCTTGGATCTTTACAATAACTTCCTAACTGGTAATTTTATCTCCTGTCTTGATCCTTTCTCAACCATTGTTCACACTATAGCCAGAGTGATGTCTGATTTTTTTTTTAATTGGTACTGAGTATTGAACAAATTGAGCCAATCCAGGGCCCTCTGCATACTATGCAAACACTCTACCATAGAACTACACCCCCAGCCCTTTTAAATTTTTTTAATTTTGAGACAGGGTATTGCTAATTTGCCCAGGATGGCCTCAAACTTGAGATCCTTCTGCCTAGAACTCTCCAATAGCTGGGTTTGGAGATATGGGCCACTGTGTCTGACTGATCATGTCACTTCTTTCTTAAAACCCTCCAGTAGCTTTTCATCACTTGCAAGATGAAGATCAAATTCCTCATCAGAGCACTAGGTGACTTGGTTCCTATCTATCTCTACCTTCATTTCTCAACTCCTCTTTACCTCTCACTTTAAACACTCTTCCTTTTCCTTTGTTGTTCCCTTGGCCTAGGTCACCTATGACCACTTTCTTGGCCTCACCAGCTCTAAGCCTCCACAGTTCCCTGTCACAGACTATTGTGCTGTGTTGAAATTGTTCTGTTTATGTGTCTGCCTCCACCGTTACAATGAAAGATCCTTGGGAGGTGAACTCTGTGTTATTCCTATTTCTATTATCCTTGTATAGTCTTTTTTAACCTTCGATCCATTAATCAGCCATCGAATCAATTTAGTGAGTTATGATTAGTATTGGTTTTAAAAATGACATAGAAGAGAAAGGAAAGTATCAGACTGCATTACAGGTAATAGGGGTAATTTTTATGTGTATGAAAGTTTTTAGTGTATACACACATATAATATACAAACATGTATAAATAAATGCATGCATTAGGTTCCTATGTACAATGTATTTTTGCCCTAAGATCATAGTAAAACTTTTTCAAAAACACTCTCTAGGGGCTGGAGTTGTGGCTCAGTGGGAGAGTGCTTGCCTAGCATGTGTGAGGCCCTGGGTTTGATCCTCAACACCTCATAAAGATAAATAAATAAAATGAAGGTATTCTGTCCACCTACAACTAAAAAATTTTTTTTAAGTTGTTATAAAGAAACACTCTCTGTATTCTGGAGATGCAGCTCAGTGGAGTGCTTGCCTAGCATGTGTGAGGCAGACATAAAGAAAGAACAAAAGGAGACAGAAGGAAAGGAGAAGAGAGGAGAGGAAAAGAAAAGGAAGAAAGAGTATCTAGAACACAGAAGTTTTAAATAAATGTATCTGACTCAAATCCTTTCCAAATGAGGTAAAAGGACAAACAAATTTGGTTGAATCAACCTAACTGCAATGAACACATGTTTTCTCCTGCTTGTGTGACTTCCTGTTCTTTAAGTCTTACATTATTTCAATTCACGGAGAAGATAAAACAATCCTAGATGCTTATATATTCATAAGAGTTTCAAAATATATGAAGCAAAAACTGAAAGAAGAAACAGACAAACTCAAAATTCTATAGGAGATTTTAAAAGTTCTCTCAAAAATTGATATAATAAATAGACAGAAAATCAGTATATAAGACTTGAATAACATTGTCAACCAACCTGGACAGGCCAACTAACACCACTGGATGCATATTTTTTTCAAGTGCTCATGGAACATTTAGCAAGTTATAAAACAAGTCTCACTAAATTTGAAATAATTTAAGTCATACAGAGCATGTTTCCCAAACAGTGCAATTTAATTAGATATTCATAACAGAAAGGTATATTTAAAATCACCAGATTGTTTTGTGGTGGTGGGGGTATCAGTATTTGAACTCAGGGACACTCAACCACTGAGCCACATCCCCAGCCCTATTTTGTGTTTTATTTAGAGACAGGGTCTCACTGAATTGCTTAGGGCCTCGAAATTGCTGAGGCTAACTTTGATCTCCTCCCTCAGCCTCCCCAGCTGCTGGGATTACCGGCATGCACCATGGCACCTAACTTAAATCGCCAGATATTTGGAAACTAAACAGTGTACTTCTAAATGACCCGTGGGTCAAAGAAGAAAACCTAAAGGAACTTAGGAAGTATTTTTAACTCGGAGAAATTTTTAGTTCTAATAGCCCATAGTAGGAAAGAAGAAATGTCTCAGTTGACCTTAACATATTCCTTAAGAAACCAGAAAAGGAAGAGCAATTAAAGTTGAAGAAGAAAACAGGAAATAGGAGCATAATAGAAATCAATAAATTAAAATAAAGTAATAGAGAAAAATCAATAAAGCCAAAACATCATACTTAATGAAAATCAATATGATTGAAGGAACCGTAGTTAGCTTAATCAGGTGGTGAGAGATACTGGGAGAAGACAACACAAATACCAATAACAAGAATAAAAGAAGGTACATTACATCCCAGAGATTGAAAAGATAATAAGGGAATATTATGAAATTATGAATAATTGTATGCCCGTATATGTAACAGCTTAAATCCCTTGAAAAAACCAAAATACCAAAGCTTACTCAAGAAGTCATTTGAATAGTATTATATTTATTAATGAAATTAAAACTACTAATAACAATTCCACAGAGAAAACTCCACTGTGAATTCTATCTAGCATTTGGGGAAAATAATATTGATTCTACACATATTCTTTAACAAAAGTAAAGAGAAGAAATGTTTCCCAACTCATTCTATTTCCTAACTCATTACATTTGCCTGAAAACCATCAGAGAAATTATAAGAAATGAAAACTAGAGACCAATATTTCTCATGAACATAAATGTAAAACTTCTAAACAAAATATTTGTAAATCAAATACAACAATACATAGAAAAGCGAATACATCACAAAAAAAGTTGAGTTTATCCCCGGAATGCAAGCTTAGTTTAATATTAAAAAATAAATCAGTGTGAATCATATTAACAACAACAAAAAAAACCCAAAAGAATCATACATTCATTTTTAGACACAGAAAAAGCAACTCACAAAAACTGAACATACATTCCTGATAGAAGAAAACTTCAAGTTCATTACAAAAAATCTCTATCTAACATCATACTTAGTGATGAATGACTAGATTCTTTCTCTCTGGCAAAACAAGTTTGCCTCAGCTCATCATGTCTATTCAGCATGGTACTTGTGTTTTAAGCAAATACAAAAAAATAAGAAAAACAAATAAAAAACATCCAGTTGGAAAGAAAGAATTCGCAGATGATATGATCATGTATGTAAAATATTCAATGCAATATACACAACCCTACTAGAACTAAAAGGTGAGTTTCTAGGGTTGCAGGATGCAAAAGCAATATGCAAAAATCAATTATATTTATGTAAATTCATGACAAATAATCATAAATCAAAGTGAAAACCAACATATTCACCATAGCATAAAATATGGAATTTTTAGGAATAAGTATGACAAAAGATGGGTGAGACCTGTAGACTGAAAACTACAAAAACAAAACATTGATGAAAAGAAATTAAGCAAGGCCCCCTCCCCCTGCGCCGGCAAGGTAGACGGAACTGTGACCACCCACAGAGGAGGCCCAGCGGCCTGCTGAGGGGCAGAGCCGCCCCCCCACCCCCCGCACCTGCCAGGTAGGCAGAACTGTGACCACCAACAGAAAAGGCCCAGTGGCCCGCGGAGGGACAGAGCTTCCAATCACTCCTGCAAGGTAGGCGGGCCTGCGACCCACCAGCAGAAGAGGAGCAGCGGCCTGTTGAGAGGCAGAGCCACCCCCTCCCCCTGCGCCGGCAAAGTAGACGGAACTGTGACCACCCACAGAGCAGGCCCAGCGGCCTGCTGAGGGGCAGAGCCGACCCCCA
>NW_025999880.1:3023766-3050526 GCF_001458135.2 Marmota marmota marmota
AGGATAGGAAAGGCAGCAGAACACAACAGACACTAGTATGGCAATATGTAAATCAATGGATGTGTAACTGATGTGATTCTGCAATCTGTATATGGGGTAAAAATGGGAGCTCATAACCCACTTGAATCAAAGTGTGAAATATGATATATCAAGAACTATGTAATGTTTTGAACAGCCAACAATAAAAAATTTTAAAAAAAGAAATTAAGCAAGACTCAAATAATGGAGACATATGTCTTGTTCATGTATTAGATAACTCAATATTTTTAAGATGCCCAGTTCTTCCCAATGTGATCTTAATCAAAATTCCTGTGATCTTTTTAGTACAGGTAAGCTGTTCTACAAGTTATATGGAGATGCAAAGAACCTAGAATAGTCACTATAACTTTGATTAAGAAGAAGAAAGTTAAAAGATTAACACTACCTAGTTTCAAGCTTTTTAAAGCTGTGGTAATCAAGACAAGGTAGTATTGCAAATATAAACAAAGAAAAACAGAATATAGAATTCAGAAATAGACTTACAGATATATGAACAACTTACTTTTTAAAAAAATTTTATTATTGGTTGTTAACAACTTACTTTTTTGAATTATTTTTTAGATGTAGATGGACACAATATCTTTATTTTATTTATTTACATTTTTTATGTGGTGCTGAGGACGGAACCCAGTACCTCATACATGCAAGGCAAGTGCTCAACCACTGAGCTACAACCCCAGCCATGGACAACTTACTTTTGACAAAGGTGCAAAGCCAATCTAGGGGAGAGAAAATACCAATTTCAACACATGTTCCTGGAACAACTGGATACTAAGTATAAACTTGGACCCAAACCTCACACTATATACAAAATTACTCTAAAATGCATCATAAACTTTAAATTATAAAACTTATAATTATAAGTTAAAATTATAACTTAAAATCATAGAAGAAAATGGGGAAGAAAAAAAAACTCTGCAATTGAAGATTAAACAATATTTCTTAGATAAAATAACGAAAGCATGCTCCATTAAAGAAGAATTGAAAATGTTGATGACATCAAAAGTTTCTTTTCTTTGAAAAACACCATTAAGAAAACTAAAAGACAGGCTGGGGATGTGGCTCAAGCGGTAGCGCGCTCGCCTGGCATGCGTGCGGCCCGGGTTCGATCCTCAGCACCACATACAAAGAAAGATGTTGTGTCCGCCAAAAACTAAAAAAAATAAATATTAAAAAACTCAAAAAAAAAAAAAAAAAGAAAACAAAAAGACAAGTCACAGACTGGAAGAAAATATTCATAAAGCACACATCTGATCAAGGAATTGAAACCAGAATATACAAATAACTCTCAAAACTCAGTAAGAAGAAAACAAACAAATGAATTCAAAAAATGAGCACAAGATTTGAGTAGACAATTATTTGGGGGGATGAAGAGGTATTATGTTATTCAGTACTGATTTTTTTCTGCTTGTTTTATACAGTTTTATTTATCCTTACATTCCCTAAATACTCTCATGTTTATGATCAACTGTGATGATGTCACTCAATTTTCCTGACATATAATTTGTGTACAATAAAATTTCTACATTTTCAGTGTACACGTAGATAAGTTTGATAAATCTACTCCCACAACCATTATATAGATACATGGATAACAGGTTTCATTTCGAGACAGGGTCTTGCTGTGTTGCTCAGGACCTTGCTAAATTGCTGAGGCTGGCTTTGAACTTGTGATCCTCCTACCTCAGCCTCCTGAGTTGCTGGGATAACAGGTATATACCACCACATCTGACTGGATGACACATTTTAACTCATGAAGAGATGCTCAACATAGTTGTTCATTAGGAAAATGTGAATTAAAATCACAGTAAAATACTATAATACCTACATTAAAGTGGCTAAATTTCAAGAAACTGACTAATGTGGAGGAACTTACACTCGTGCTCTGCTGATAAGCATCTAAAAAGATATAATCACTTTTGAAGACAGGTTGGTAGCTTCTAAAAAAGTTAAACACAGCCTGATGCAATGGTTCATGCCTGTCATCCCAGTAACTGGGGAGGCTGAGGCAGGAGAATCACAAGTTCATGGCCAGCCTCAGCAACTTAGTGAGGCCCTAAGCAACTTAGTGAGACTCTGTTTCAAAATAAAAAATAAAAAGGGCTGGGGATGTGACTCAATGATGAAGTATCCCTGGGTTCCATCCCCAGTACCAGAAAAAAAAAAAAGTTAAACACAAACCTTTCATATAATACAGTTATTCTGCATCTAGATATTTACCCAGAGAAATGAAAGCAATATGTCCATACAAAGATTTGAACATGAATGTTCATAATTTATTTGTAATAACCAAACACTGAAAATAACCCATTGATATGTGACTAAATAAATCAATTTTGGCCTATTCATACAATGGAATAGTGCTCAGCTATAAAAGAGAACAAACTATTGTTATATGTAACAACATGGATGAAATCTCAAAATGATTATGCTGAGTGAAGGAAGTCAGAAAAAAAGAATATACCCAGTATGATTGTATTATTCCATTTATAAAAATTCTAGAAAATATAAATTAATTCACAGTAAGAGAAATTCAATCAGTGGTTATTTGGGGATAGGGGTGGGAGATATGGAAAAAGAGTTGGGAGAGAAGAACTTCAAAGAGGCAGGAAACAACTTTTTTGAGGTGATGGATATGTTCATTATCTTGATTGTGTTGATGGTTTCATGAGTTATAAATGTCAAAAAATGTCAAAATCTATCAAATTATATACTCTAAATTTGTGCCATTTGTTGTGTTAATTATATATCAATTAAAATGAATTTAAACATAAATGGAACAAAACTGTCAAAAACAGTAGATGAAAATAAATAACATTATTTTCATAATATTGGGTGAGGAAGACATTTCATGACATTCACTAAAGCTAAAACTATCAATGAAAAGACTAATAAAATTCATAACAAAATTTCTCACATAAGTGGCCACAAATAAACCACATATCATAAACTGAGTTTAAAAAAAGATAAACATCAATATATGATACACAAAGGCCTAATATCTTTACTACATAAAAGGTTCTTAGAAATTAAAAAAATAAGAAAAAGTAGAGTACTTATATATAAAATGGTGAAAAGCCATGCTTTTCCTGGTAATTCACAAATGAAGAAAACTAAAATTGTCAATAGATGTCTAAAATGTGCTGCTTCATCAGTAATAGAAGATTTGTAGCTTAAAAACAATGAAATAGCCAGGCATGGTGGTGCATTCCTGTAAATCCCAGCAGTTGAGGAGGCTGAGGCAGGAGGATCACAAGTTCAAAGTCAGCCTCAGCAAAAGTGAGGTGCTAAGCAATCAGTGAGACCCTATCTCTAAATACAACATGGGCTGGGGATGTGACTCAGTGGCCGAGTGCCCCTAAGTTCAATCCCATTTAATTGGTAAATAAAACACACATACAGGATGGCTAATGAGAATTCTCATACACTATTGATGTGACTATATATCTGTATGTTGATTGGTTTTAACTCTCTCAGAAAACAATTTGGCAAGACATCTAAAATTTTTAAATATCTCAATACATAAAATTTAAAAAAAATTTTTTTTAGTTATAGTTGGACACAATACTTTTATTTTGTTTATTTATTTTTATGTGGTGCTGAGGATCAAACCCAGTGCCTTGCACACACTAGGCGAGCACTCTACCGCTGAGCCCCAGCCCTGGCCCAACACATAAAACTTTTAAAGATCTCAACACTTAAACCCAGTAATTTGAATTTTATAAATTTACTTCAAGGAAATCATTAAACAAATGTAGTGTGTGTGTGTGTGTGTGTGTGTGTGTGAGAGAGAGAGAGAGAGAAATAATAGCTCCAAACTGGAAAAATCCTAAATGTCCATCAATAGGGAGATTCATCAAGGTTGGGGATATAGCTCAGTAATTAGAGTGCTCAAAATGTATGAGGCCCTGGGTTTGATCCCAAGCAATGCATTAAAAAGAGACAGAGAGAATCATCAAATAAATTGTGGTTTACCTAATACCATGTCATCATTAAAGATTAAAGAAATCATTATGGAGATCCACATATGTTGACATGGAAGGATATCCATTAAGTAAAAAGGATAGTTTGCAAAGTACTACACATAAGGATAATTAAATTTTAAAAGCATTTTGTTAAAAAAAAAAAAAAGTCCTGGAAGGATATACAGCAGAGGTTAACAATGACTTTTCTCTGAGAGACAAGATTATAGAAGGGATTTCCACTTGTAAGACTTCTATATTGTATGCTTTTTTTTATTTTTAAAAGGGTATTAATTTTTTAAGTGTTACACATTTCCATTTTAGAAAAAAATCTGGTCTAAAAGTATTCCCCAAAAAAATTATCTATAAAATTATCAATAATATTTATTTTGACTTAGACTTTTAAATGTTCTAATTTCTTCACTGGAAGCTTTTAGAAAATATTTTCTCTATTGAAAGAACTTAAATAATTTTCCTGAATGGTGACTTTGAAGCTTTATGTGCAATAGTTTCTAACCAAACAGTTTTGAGTATGAAGAGTAAAAGATGTTGGGCTTGTATAACCAGCTCTGAGTAAAATACATCTATCATCACTTTGTGAGATGACTTCCCACAAAACAAACACCTGGGCCCAGAAAATTAATGGATAAACCAATATTGCAAGCCTGGGCTACATTCATATATATTGGATTAGTTTACATTCACATCATTATTTCTTGTTGAAAAGTATTCCACTTAAATAGTTCAAAAATTCACTTTTCATAATATATTGTCCCACTTAAACATAGACTGAAAATGCTCTGGATAACGTTACACAAAAGTTACAAAACCCTATAATCATTTTTGAAAAGACACTGTACAATCAACCGTGTGGTGTATTTAAACACACAAACAAAACACCCAGAGGAACATCAATTGTTAGAACACTGTATCTCAAAGTGAATCACCTTCCGATTTTAAAAATTCACATTGGGGGAGAGTTGGCAAGATCAAGGCATAATTAGAGATAATAATGAGTTATATATCAAACACAAATGGCAACATTTCTTTGCACCAAGTTTTATCACTGCTGCCTATGACGATTTAAACAAAAAACCCAAACACGTTATAAATCACTCGCCCACCCCCACACTCTCTGAAGCAAAACACCTACCAAGTATACAATCAAATTAAAACTGCAGGAGAGATTTATTAGCTTGTAGATGTTCCTAATTATTTGAAAAGCTTGTCTTGTGTTCAATAGCAACATCATTCAAGAGCACATTTCGATGTTAGGAAAGGGAATCAGACGCTCATAATAGTGATCATAGAGAATGTTTAGTAAATCAACATTCCAGGACAGAGTAAACTTTTGGCAGGTATGGTGGGTTTTATTCTACAATGCACACAGTTTTCTGCTCCCTCTTGTCACTATCTAGAAGGCTTGAGAAGTTTAGAAGATACAAGAATGCATGAGGTAAACTGGGGAAGGAGCAGTGCACAGGGAAAGGGGGGGGTAAGATTTATTACCTTCAATTATTTTTGTTAAAAACTTTCCTCAGGGCACAGGCACATAATATATTGTACTTTCCATTACTTAGTGCAAATGTAAAACATATCTAAAAAACACATTTCATCCTCATAACATATTAAAATAACAAGTGGGATGTCATGACGTTAATTTGACAGATGGACTGTCATCTAGCAAGGTTGTACAACATTAGTTAGCAGCAAATTAATATCATCATACCTAGTTTTTCTTAACGTCTAGAAACTATCAGATGGGGAAGAGCGTCCTAGGAAAGAATCTTATATTTGTTTATTAGTTCAATGGAGGAAAACATCTAGCTAAAAATAAGCAAGTGTAATCCACATATAATTTTTAAATAGCTACTTTACAAAAAAAAAACTTTATAATGCGTGGTAGAATGATTTAAAAATTCTGATCTCAGAACCTTCTCTCCAAATTTATCCTTCACGAAGGTATTGATTTTTTTTGACAAGTTCACATGTACATTATGAATTGACTCATAAAAATTTTCAGCATATTGTATTAGGTTTATTATAACCATCCTTACTATATATTAAGACCAGTATCTTTTCATCAACACCAGCTGCTAAGCAAACTCAAGTGACAGAGTGGATTCATGATTAGCTCATTGAAAAGAAAGCAAAAAGAGAGAGCCATAAATTAAATTTCATTACACTTTGGCATCTAAAGCCACATTTTATACCCCATTGACCACAAATGACTTCTCTATTGTAAAACAATCTTGATCTGAACAATTCTAGAAAAAAATGCCACTCACCAAGTACAGGTTAATTTTAGTCTTCCTATCAAAATCTGATGTTATCTGAAATAATTTAGCAGTATTGGAATAGCATGTAAACTTTCTCAGAGATTTGTCCTCTTTGATAAATTAAGGGAGTCTACAGAGCCTTTCTGTTAACTTTTTTTTTAATGTAATGTACAAAGATCGGGGTGAATGAGGTATGAGAACGCCTAGCCTAATTCTAGGGTTTGGATTAAAACATCAGTTTAACTTTATTTGGCTCTTGGAGCAGTTACAGGAAGGTCTGTAAAAACAGCTTTAAATCTTCAGCAGTTACATTCTAGGAAAGCAGAACAGAGTCGTGTTATAGCATTAAAATAGACTTGCTGCTCTGTCAAAGGGGCTGTGGTGCACCATACTCTTTAGCAAAGAAATTATAATTCCCTAATGGAAACAAAGAAGACCTGATTTCAGGAATGATTGGTGGCAAATTTTATCTTCTTTGAAAATTTTAACTCATTTCACACCAATATCACATAACTTGTGTTGCTAGTTTGTTATGCACATTAATTTGGCCACTTCTACAGGGTTTTATATTCTTTGAAAGTGAGAATCATGTGATGCATATAATTCCATATTTGTGTGTGTGTGTGTGTGTGTGTGATTTAGACATCAAAATATTTTAGAGAAAAAATAATTTCTGTTATTTGAACAGTACTATGGATAAACACTTTGAGCTTAGGCTTATGGAAAGTAAAAAAATTCAGATGTGATTTTTTTCTAGCTCTTTTAGCTTTCTGACACTATAACAAAATACCTGAGATAATTAATTTATAAAGAAAAGTGGTTCTGTTTGGGAGGTTCCATTCCCTTTTGCTTTGGGCTATGGTGAGGTAGCTCACCATGGTGGAAATATTGATGGAGAAAAACTACTCATCTCATAGCTGGGGAAGCAAAGACAAAAAGGAAGAGACCAGGGTCCCACAATGACTCTTAGGGGCATGGTCCAGTGACCTAAGGACTGATCTCACTCTCAAAGGTGCCACCATCACCCAACAGCATTGTCCCAGGAACCCACAGCTTTTGAACACTGAGGCCTCTAGGGGACATTCAACTTCCAAACTACAGCACTGACACCAGCGACGGGTGGCTGAAGAAATAAACTGATCTTAGTATTAGCAAAAATGTAGTGTCATAGACTGCAGATACAAGAAGGCACATAATAACTGTTTTCAGTCGGTAGAATTCATATACTTCAAGTATCCTTCATGGTTTTCGGTATTTCCTTTAAGGCTAAGGTCTTTGAATATACAAGTCAGGAATTGGAACGTGATGTTTTGTTCAAAACAAGTGACCAGTTATGGTGGGTGTTTAAAGACCTCAAGACCTTGGTAAATGTAGAAAGAAAAAAAAAAATTGCAAGTCTCTCAAGAGATTTATTCAGTGTGACTACCATTAATTTACTGATTACCATTGCATGTGAAATTCCACCCAATTATCTTTCTAAATATAGGATCTGGTTTTTTTTTCCATATGACAAGTATTTGTGATTTTAACCACTGTACAAGGAAACCGGGGCAGTATGTTCATGTGACCTTTGTTCCTGGTTCTAGACACAGACAAAAGTCCACAACATTTTTTAAAAATATATTTTTTAGTTGTCGAGGGACACAAAACCTTTATTTTATTTATTTTTATGTGGTGCTGAGGACCGAACCCAGTGCCTCACACATGCCAGGCAAGTGCTCTGCCACCGAGCCACAATGGGCCCAAGGCATTTTTTGTGATAGGAATGTCTCTTATGCTAATAGGGCCCCTAGGTAGCTTCAGGAAGAGGATTGGTCATTAGAAAGACTGATCACTTGATTAAAAAGTCACAACTTTGGACCAGGAAGAGGGGTAGTCTAAAGAGTCAGTCATGGGGCCAAGGTTTTAATCAACAATGCCTACATAATGACATGAAGTCTCCTAGCTGGTGATTAGATAGATTTAGCAGTGTCACACCCTGACTCCAGAGGGACAGAAGCCCAGGACCCTCCATGTGACTTTATGCTGAAATAACAACCTTTATGCTAAAACAATAATTTAAGTATAGTGCTTTCCTGAGTTCTTTTTGTTCTTTTAAGATATACATGACAGGGGCTGGGGATGTGGCTCAAGTGGTAGCGTGCTCGCCTGGCATGTGTGCGGCCCAGGTTCGATCCTCAGCACCATGTACAGACAAAGATGTTGTGTCCGCCGAAAACTGAAAAATTAATATCAAAAAATTCTCTCTTTGTACCTGATGTGGCGTTTCACTGGTCGTGTATTCATATATGAACATAAGAAAGTAATGTCCGATTCATTCTACTGTCTTTCCGATTCCTATCACCCTCCTCCCCTTCATTCCCCTTTGTCTAACCCACTGAACTTCTTCCCCCTCCTACCTTATTGTGTGACATATCAGAGAGAACATTTGACTCTGTGTGTGTGTGTGTGTGTGTGTGTGTGGTGCTGGGGATTGAACCCAGGGCCTTGTGCATGTGAGGCAAGCACTCTATCAGCTGAGCTATATTCCCAGGCCAACATTTGACTTTTGGTTTTGAGGATTGGCTTCTTTCACTTAGCATGGTAGTCTCCAGCTCCATCCATTTACCGGAAAATGCCATAATCTCATTCTTCTTTATGGCTGAATAATATTCCATTGTGTTTATATACCACATTTTCTTTATCCATTCATCTGTTGAAGGCCACCTAGGCTGGTTCCATAGTTTAGCTAGTGTGAATTGAGCTGCTATAAATGTTGATGTGGCTGCGTCACTACAGTATGCTGATTATGGAGTGGGATAACTAGGTTAAGTGGTGGTGGCTTTCCTGAGTTCTGTGAGTCATTCCGGGGAACTACTGAACTTGAGGAAGTGATGGAAAATTACAATTTATAGTTGACTAGTAACACCCCAAATTTATGACTCATAATTAAAGTGGGGGCAGTAAGGACTTTGTCCTAAACTTGTGGAGTCTGCCATTAACACTGGGTAGTTGAGACCAGAATTAAATTGAATGTGAGATTACCCAGTTGCATCACACCTTTGGGTGTTGAAACACAGAAACAAACACTTTTTAATTTTTTTAGGGGGATGTACTGGGATTGAACTCAAGGGCACTCAACCACTGAGCCACATCCCCAACCCTATTTTGTATTTTATTTAGAGACAGGGTCTCACTGAGTTCCTTAGAACCTCACTTTTGCTGAGGCTGGCTTTGAACTTGAGATCCTCCCACCTCAGCCTCCGAGCTACTGGGATTACAGGCGTGCGCCACCACATCCATCTTTTTATTTTATTTTTTTTAAACCTACATCCAGCCTTTTTATTTTGAGACAGGCCCTCACTAAGATACCAAGGTTGGTCTCAAAACTATTTTCTTGCCTTCGTCTCCCAAGTATCTGGGATTACAGACACACACCAATGTGCCAGTAACAAACACTTTTATGTTAAGAATTACAGTGGGGTGCAGTGGCACACACCTGTAATCCCAGCCACTGGGGAGGCTAAAACAGTAGGATTGCAAGTTCAAAGCCAGCCTCAACAACTTAGGGAGACTCTGAGCAACTTAGTGAGACCCTGTCTCAAAATAAAAAATAAAAAGGGCTGGGGATGTAGCTCAGTGGTAGTGTCCCTGGGTTCAATCCCTGGTACCAAGAAAGTAAACTTTTGGATTTACTGCCTCCAGTAATATGTAATTCAACAACTTCAAAACTCTTAAGAGAGAGCTCAGAGTGATGTCACAGTCCTTACTCCAGCTGCTTTTTCTAAATGTTTTCATCTTTAGTAACAAAATTATTATCAACAAAAACTCAATTGTTACTTACTAATAAATACGCAGAATGCTCTGGACAAGGGAATTAAAAAAAAAAAACATTGTAAGTGTAATCCGTGGCCTTTATTACAATAATTTTGTGGAGGACAAAAGTGAATCCCACTAGACTGTGATTCAATGGGAAAACAAGAGCTAAAATGTCCAAAACATTAAAAATTTGAAATTATAACATGTTTCATTAATGGCTTTATAAAAGTATCTTTGTTAACTCTACAATGTTAATTCTACTACTTAAAATAGAATTTACAGGGCTGGGGTTGTGGCTCAATGGTAGAATGCTCACATAGCATGCACAAGGCACTGGGTTCAATCCTCAGCACCACTATTATATAAATGTAAAATAAAGATATTGTGTCCACCTAAAGCTTAAGAATAAATATTTTAAAAATAAAATAGAATTTACATCAAAATATAGATAAAAAGCATTTTCCTAATTTTTGTTTTTGTAGTAAAAGATGTCTTGTCATGAAAAAGATTGGGTTATAAATTAAGAGAGCCATTGAGCACAAGACTATACTGACAGTTAAAAAAAAATCTTTGTAAACACTGGTGAATGCCACCTGTCTTAAAGAATTATCAATTTTAGAAACTGATGAGAAACAGATGAACTGCACAGCAAAGCTGCCACAAAGGTAAGTCAAAGCCTTGGCCACTATTTTTACTAACATTTAATAGTCAACAGCTCTAAAACATTTACTAAAGGCTCTAATTAGAAACCAAGGGATGTGAGAGTTATAAAAAAAAAAAAAAAAAGAAGTGCTAAAGATTCAGAGGGAAACAGACATCAGTTTCTTTTTGATACAATGCACTTCACAATTAAAATAATTTCTCTGTTGGTTAAAAAAAATCTGAAAAATACGTTTTCCAGCACACCTTATCCACTTATCGTGGTATAGGGAAATAAGTGGATTTCAATTTGGTGATTTAACCTATAGCTTTAAATCTTTAATAAACAAACTTGAAATTCCCAACTTTAATAAAGAAAAGGCCATAACTGAAATGATGTCAACCCTGGATATGAATCTCTTACCAACATGATGAAAGCCCTGCTTGCAGAGCTGCACTTCTGGTCAGCAGCTGCATTTTTGTTTTAATAAAAGGGGAGAGGGTGCCAGCACACCAGTGCGATCCAAGACATGGTTGCGACATAAGCAGGAGGATTAATTGCTTTTCCAGAAAGCTGGAGTAAGCTCTCCTTCCACTGTCCCATCAGGATCGGCTTCCATAAAATGAGTGTAATAAGATAATGTATTACATACGCCAGTAACTCCTACCCTCAGTATTCAGCTGAACAAAGCCATACATATTTATATCAATCAATAAAAACTTCATTGCTACATATATCTCAGACATCACATTTTAGCTCTGTCTTTAAGGTGGGGATAAGGTAAGCTATAAAGAAGCAAAAGTGCATTTCCTTACTCCCTGAAGGATCTGTTCACCTTTCTTCTAATATTTTCTTGTTAATGAGATGAGGAAGAATAAACATGTATTAGGGATGAAAGATTCACCGGTAGGAAAGACTTCCCTCACTTACACATACATACACATTCTTAGGGACGTTGTAATCAGCATCTGAATGGTCAATGAATGATTTCAAGATTGATGTTTTTGAGACATCACTGGATTATGTAGTGACAAGAGGGTACATTTGGGTTCATATACTATGATGACTTCATAGGCTTGTAGCATCCTTTTGAAGTGAACGTGAAGGAGAAAGTTGTTTCTAAATTTTTTTTTTAATATTTATTTTTTAGGTGTAGATGGACACAACACAATGCCTTTATTTTTATGTGGTGCTGAGAATCGAACCTGGGTCCCGTCTGTGCTAGGCAAGTGCTGTACCACAATCCCAGCCCTGTTTCTAAATTTAAGAGTATCACAGAAGGGAGAATACCAATGGTCACTCTCCAATTAGAAAAAAGACCTATTTTCTTTTGGTTCCACAGTCTGAAGCTTATCCACTAAATCATCTGAATTCCCATACTGTAACCTAAATGCACTTTCTCATGGTGATGCATGGGATAATCATTGATCTGTCCCAAATTCATCAATCATTTTGGCACTATTGGAAAGCATAAAAATCATATATGTAGGTTCACTTCACAGGTACAAAAGTTCTGACACTCATATTGAAATTCTGGCCTACTTATGAAAATGATACAATGCACTATATTAGAAACTGAAGTCTTTCCTCGGAGATTTTTCTTTTAATAAAAAATGGGTCTTTCTCTATAGGAGAGTAGATAGATTGTTGCTTAAGACAACCTCTTTTCCTCCAATGAATGCTGTTTACTGAAAGGCCATGAATAATCATTTAGGTTTCTGCTTCAAAACTGGAGACAAAATAAAAATGATAGGATGATGTTAAGCTAAAAACTTTTAGTCTTACATGCCTTCTTAGTGTGTGTGAGTAGGCATTAAAAATAGATCAACAGAAGAAACCTCTAGTTTTACTCAGAAATATTTCATTATAGATTTAGGAACAATAATACCTAGAATAATATTGTTTCAAAGTAAGCTATCGTTGCTTAAAATGTTTTAACAATATCCACCTAACATTTTCTAAATTCTTAATGAAATTATTTTTGTTGTAGCTCTTACCTACCCTAAGAAAAAACATGCAATACTATTCATCCTTTATTATGATGTCTCTGATGATTTCCAAATGTTTCTTTGCTATGCAGCAGAAGTATATGATTTCTGATCCAGATGCTTTAAAAAGCAATCCTAACAAAGAAACTTAATCTGAGCTGAACTTGGCAAAGATTCCAAAAACCTATAGGATGATGTTTTGGAAGCTGCTCAAACAAAAGCTGAAACAGAAATATGCATCCACAACCATATATCCCTGGCTGTTAGTAATAAATGAAGGATACAGACTTTTTCCATAAGTGTGGGTGAATAGAAGTTAATGCTTATAAAATGCAGTGTAAGTACCAAAACAGTATTTGAGATTGATGGTTCTTTTTTCTTTTAAAGCAAAAGTCTCCATTTAATTCATAAGTAGATAAAATAAAAATTTTAAAATTATACTTATTATTTGAAAGTTATTCAGAAATTTCATCCCCATCCTTATTTTAATTAATTAGTTAATTAATTAATGCAATGCTGGAGAGTGAACCCACAGCCTTGCACTTGCTAGGCAAGCACTATACCATAGGTCTGTATCCCCAACCCTTGGTGCCTATCCTTAAGAGAGAAAATTTTTAAGTGATATGTCACAGAATTATGGCATAATCATCTAAAAATACTAATATTAGAGAGACGAGGGTACTTTGAGTTGATTTGTTCTATTGAATATGGAATATGTTGTTCACAAAGTTTTGAGACTCATGTTAGAGTCCCAGAAGGAGAGGAGAATGTGAATGTGCCAAGCAATATTTGAAGAGATCATGCCAGAGAATTTTCTGAAACTCAAAAAAGATATGAAGCCACATACACAATAAATGCTACCCCAGGAATGATAAACAAAAAGTACAATAGGAACACAATAGCAAAAGTAGTAAAAACCAAAAGACAAAGAGGAAAAAAAAAATTTAAGTACCCAAAAGAAAGGACACATGACATTCAATGAAAACAATGGAAGTCAGCAGACAATAGATATTTTTCAAAGTTGTTAGAGAAAATCACTCCAATCTAAGCTTTTATACTCCCTATAAAAAATATTCTTAATAGCTGAATGTGAAAGAACCATTTTAAACAATTAAACATTGAAAGAATTTGTTACCAGGAGCCAACAGTAAAAGGTATACTACTATATAAAAATATAATTTATTTTGGTACGTTGACCTTTGTGTCCTAAAACCTTGTTAAACACACTGACTAGTTCTAATAGTTTTTTAAGTTCTAATAGCTTTTTTGGAGTTTATGATTTTTTTTATAGGGGTGATCTTGTTGTCTGTGAATAAAAACAGTTTTAATTCTTACTTTCTCATATGCCTTTACTTGTACTTTTTCTCCCTTTATTGCTCTGGTTAGGACATCAGTACAATGTTGTATAGAAGGAATGATAGCAGATGTCCTTTTTTCCCCTTTCTATCACAGGGAAACATTTAATCTTTTATCTCATAGTTAAGCATGTTGTTGACTGTAACATTCTCATAGATACCTTTTTTTTTTAAGTTTGTTTGTGAAAATAAATGAATGGTACATTTTTCCAAAGGCTTTTTCTACATCTACTGAGACCCCAGAATTTTCTTTATTCATTGATTAAAAAAAAACTTAAAAAATTACAGATTCAAAGATATTGCAAAATTAGTATACAAAGGTCCTGTGCATCACGATTTCCCCTATTGGATATATTTATATAATTACAGTATTGCTATAGTTTAGATCTGGAATTTCCCCAAAAACCCATGTGCCAAAGTCTTGGTCTCTAGCTTAATGCTAATGGGAAGTAGTGGAGTCTCTAAGAAGTAAAGCCTAGTAGGAGCTCTTCAGTCATTGAAGGCATGTCCTCAAAGGGGACTGTGGGACCCCAGTCCCTGTAACCTTTCTTTTGCATATTGGCCATGATTTGAATGGTCTTGCTCCAGCATGAGCTTCCACCAGGATGAGCTGCATTGTCACAAATCCAAATGCCACGGGGGCTAAATGACCGAGGAACACAACTTCCAAAACTGAATTAAAATAAATTTTTCTTTATAAAGAGAAATACCTGGTTATCTCAGGTGTTTGTTATAGGAATGGAATACTGACAAATATCAAAACCAGGAAATTGTCTTTGGTATAAATTATGCATATAGCTCTAAGTCATCTTGTCATGTGTAGATTCACATAAGCACCATTTACCACAATAACCACAGCCATTCTATTACTATAAAGGTCTCCCTTATGCTACCTCTTTAGAGCCATATGCATTTCCCTCCTTGCTACCATTGCTAACCTCTGAAGACCCCTGGTTGTTTTCCTTCTCTATAATTTTATCATTTCAGGGGTGTTATGTAAGCAGAATCCCACGATGTGTGTTTTGTCAAGGTTTTCCAAGGAGAAATGGATATATACAGAAAGAGAGATGAAAAGGAATTTTTTAGAGGAATTGGCTTACTTGAACATGAAGGCTGAGGAGTCCCATGAGAAGCCAACTGCAAGCTGGAAAACACGGAGCACTGGTGGGTTAGTTCAATCCAAGTGAAGAGCTCAGAACGATGGAGGCTGATAGTGGAATTATCAGTCTGAGGCAGAAAATCCAAGAGCCTAGATGTCGACTTTGTAAATCCCACAGTCCAGAGGCTTGGAAATCTGGAGTTCTGATGCCCACGAGTAGGAATAGAAAGGAGTCCTGACTCCAGAAGAGAAAGATCATTTTTATTTGTTCCTCCTCCTCCTTTTTGTTCAAGGTTCCCAGCCAATTGGACAGTGACTGTCTACACTGAGAGGGGATCTTCTCTCCGTCAAGGCCTCACATGCTAATCAATCATTCTAATTTAAAGCGATCCACCTGGATTTCCGTTTCAGCAGAAGAGAGATGGGCTAGAGGTGCTGAGGGCCTATTGAAACACCGAGAATAAATAATGCTAGAGCAGATATCTGAGTATCCCTCAATCCAGTCAAGTTGACACTCAAAATCAAGCATCAGAAGTCTACGTCTAGTCAACATGGCACTCATATGCATTTCCTTACACTGTACTTAGTCTCCAAATAAGGATAATAACAAGATGATCGTTCCACATGCCAGGATACAGCTGTCCTAAATACAATACAAATGCACTACTCCCCTCCCTCAAAGAGGAGTTAAAGTCTTTTGAGTTAGGTTTATCTCTTTCCTGATATCCCACAACTCAATACTACAATGTAAAATTACTAATACTTAAATATTGATGAAACTTATTATATCTCAATACATGAATATAAGAAAGTGAAAAACTCCAAAAATATTTGCTATAAATATATGAACACACACACACACACACACACACACACACATTCTTAATGCAATAGGGGGAAGCCCTCACTTTTGTAACTGGTCATGTGGTGGTAGCTGGTATTCTACCTTCCGACTAACCTTTTAGTATACACTTTACCTGCAATAAGCACCTTAGCTGGTGATGGCTCTTTACTTTGTAGAATTATCCAACTTTTATTCTTGAAGTATCTGCACTATTCAAGTCCTACCCAGATTGGATTGTTGTAATTTCCCAGTGACTTTAATTACAGGGAATGGCAATACTTTTCAGAGATGCCCTAGGAAACTTTCTGTATTTCATACATTTTTTCCCCTTACTTTCTTTGTGGGTTATTAATCCAGTTTCCCCTTGGTAGTCCAGATCAATCACCCTAGTCTACAACATTGTCTCTCCTTTTCGTCTACTGATTTAGAGGCATGAGGAGCCCAAAGTGGTGGTCTTTAACATTCACTTCAATAGAATCATTGTTCTGTTTCCTGGTGGAAGTGTCTTCCCTATGAAACTAAGAACTTCAAGCCAGCAGAGCATAAAGTCTCATGAAAAGCAGGCAAGGATTTCACCTGTCAGTCACTCGGTAAATGGGAATGGTGCTACTGCCATATTCATCCCTTGATTCCTGGACCCATAAATCCTGCCAATGGGAGACATAGTAAAATAGAGTGAAAACTGATTCAGAGCGTATAGTGTCTTTGGGAGAAGACCTGCAAAGGAATGGCACTTGTTTGCACTGTGCTGTTATAGAACCTCATTCCATGATTCTATCAAGATGCTTCAGGATGATAGGAACATGATTCGATGAGTAAATTCTACTGGCATTCGTCTATGATAAACTTGTTTGTCCAGTGAGTTCCTTGGTCAGAAGCAATGCTGAGTGGGTTGAGGATGATGGTGGATGAGGCTTCTGTAAGTTCACAAATTGTAGTTTTGGCAGAATCATTGTGTGCAGGGAAGGCAAACCCATATCTAGAGTGAATGCAGTCTTCTTAGAAATACTCTTACGGACTCACCTGAGGCATTTTTCAGCAAAAATCAAAAGTGGTTGGGGTTCCCTGTCAGCAGAAGAGAGATGGGCACAGTGCCTAGTAAAGGATTGACAATAAGTAATGCTTTCCTAGCTGAATGTCCTGTAATCCAGTCAAGTTGACACTCAAAGTCAGCCATCTCAGCATGTGATCTTTTTTTTTAACTTAGCATATGCCATTGAGATCCATCCAAGTTGTGCATATAACAATAATTTATTCCTTTTTGTTGCTGAGCAGCATCCTGTGTACAGATGTATCACACATTGTTTTAACTACTGTACCTTTTGTAGAACATTTTGGTTGTTTCTAGTTTTCAGTTTCTACAAACAAAGCTGTTATGAATGATTTTGTATCAATTTTTTGTGTGGGGCATCATTTCTTTGAGATAAAAGTCTAAGAGTGCAAATGTTGGATTGCTTAATAAGCAACATGTTTAGTTTATTAAGAAGTTGCCAAAGTATTTGCCAAAGTGGCGGAAACGTACATTTCTCTAACCATGTATGATAGATTCATTTTCTCTGTGTTATTGCCAGGATTTGATATTGTCCCTATTTTTCATTTTAGGCATTTTGATAAGCATGCAGTGATATCTCAGTGTGGTCTTAATTTGTATTTCCTTAGTGGCTATGATGGTGAATGTTTGTTTTATTGACAGATAATAGTTGCACATCTGTATGGGGTACAAAGTAATGTTTTGACACATTTATACATTATGTATGATAAGCTCAAAAGACACTTAGGTTATCTATCATCTCAAATATTTATCATTTCTTTGTAATGAGAACAAAATCCTTTCCTCTAGCTGTTTTGGGTTATATAACACAATATTCTTAGCTATAATCACTCTCTGAGCAACAAAACACCAACATTATTCCTCCTGACTGGCTTTGACTTTGTACAAAATAAGCAATCTCTTTACCTTCTGTCTCTCACCTCTGGTAATCACTATTCTGCTTTCTAGTTCCATGAGTTTAGCCTTTTTTAGATTTCATATGAGTGAAATCATATGGTATTTCCTTTCTGTGCCTGGATTATTTCACTCAACATTTTATGATTCCTGGTTCCAATGTTGCTGCAAATGACAGAATTTTGCCATTTTTGTGGCTGAATAGTATTCCATCACATATATACATCACATTTTCTTTATCCATTCATCGTTGGTATTTAAAACTTTCCAAAATTTGTGCTTTAAATACTTTTGATATAAATGTTTATGATATATCATACTTTCCTTATTTACTAAGCTAAGCTCACTTAATATTTCTTAATATTTCATAATAATCCAGGATCATTGACATACATAATTTAGAATATTGAGTTGAATCTAGAACATAAGCTATTGTGTATTGAAACATAAGCACATTGGTTATTGTGATTAGTGCTACAATAAAAATCTCTTTGATATACTAATTTTATTTCCTTTGGACAAATACCCAGTAGTGGGATTGCTCAATCATACTTAGTTCTGTTTTTTTATTTTTTGAGGGAACTCATAAAAATACTGTTTTCCACAGTGTCTATACTAGTTTACATTCTTACCAACAGTGTTCAAGAGGTTCCTTTTCTCCACACCTTTACCAATACCAATAATCTTTTATCTTTTTGATAATAGCTATTGTAACAGGCATGAGGTGCTATCTCATTATGGTTTTAATTTGCATTTCCCTAATGATTAGTGATGCTGAGCACTGCACTTTTCACTTATCTGTTGAATATATTTATGACTTTTTTTTTTGATAAATATCCATTTAGGTCCTTTGCCTATTTTTAAATCAGGTTGTTTTCTTATTATTTAGGTATTTTACTGTGTTGTTTCCTTTGCCTTGCCATATAGAAACTTTTAAGCCTTCCTCTTCCATTTTCTTCTAGTGGTTTTATAGTTTCATGTCTTAGCTTTAAGTCTTCGATCAATTTTGAGGGTGGTGGTTGTTGTTGTTGTTTTTGGTGTCATTGGCCTCACACTTGCTGAACAAGTACTAAAACAGCAAGCTGCATCCTCAGCCCTTGAGTTGATTTTTATATAAGGTATGAGATGAGGATCTAATTTCATTCTTTTGCATGTGGTTATCCAGTTTCCAAAAAACTGTTTATTAAAGGGCATGTCCTGTCCCAATTATGTAACTTAGTATTTTTGTCAAAAGCCAGTTGACCCTTAAATACATGGATTTGTTTTGGGGGCTCCTATCTTGTCCCATTCCTTAATGTGTCTGTTTCTATGCCAGTACCAAACTGTTTCGATTACTAGAGCTGTAATCCCAGCAGCTCGGGAGGCTGAGGGAAAAGGATTGTGAGTTCAAAGCCAGCCTCAGCAAAATCGAGGTGTTAAGCTCTAAATAAAATACAAATACACTGACTCAGTGGTTGAGTGCCCCCGAGTTCACTCCCCAGTACCTCCTCCAAAAAAGAGTTTGAAATCAGGGAGTGAGATATTTCCAGCTTTGTTCTTTCCCCCTCAAAATTGCTTTGGCTATTTTGGGTCTTTTGCAGTTCCATATGAATTTTAGGATTTTTTTTCTATTTTTTTGAAAACTGCCATTGGAATTTTCATAGGGATTGCACTGAATGTGTAGATTGCTTTGAGTAGTGTATGACATCTTAACAATATTAATTCTAATCCACGGACATGGGATATCTTGCCACTTTTATTCCTTTTATCAATAAAAATGTACAGATGTTATCTCCTTGGTTAGGGTTCATCCCTTGCTCAATCCGTTATTTGCATAATTTTAAAGTCTGCCTGCCTTCTCACTGAACTGTGATCTCTAGGATTTGCTTCCCATTGTGTCTCTAGTGCCCTGAATAATGCAACTGTTTGTCAAACAAATTTAAACATTAGCAAGTTTCATAATGCTTTATAACTTCCTTAATCTATTAGTGTATCTCAAGACGTTGAGCTTTACTTCATAAATCATTTGACTATTGTTTAAAATGATTCATTTTTCTGATAAGCTACCAAACTAACATTCTTGGGACAAATCTATTTGCAACTTTTATAATTCTAAAACTTTCTTTAATTCCACTGATATTTTTTAAAATATCACGTACAATTATTACCTATCAATTAAAAATGAAATAGAGCCGCACATCTAGAGGTCCCACACATCTCTTACTTCAACAGTACTTGGATGGAACAGACCTGGCAATTCCCTTTCTTCCAGCCTCTCTGTCTTTCAAACTCCTCTCCAGTGGCAACCTCCAGGACCATCTTCTCAACCATCTTCTGCTTCCAGGACCAGTCAACGTTTTTTTTGTTGTTGTTATTTGTTTGTCTGTTTTTTTTTTCCCCATAATGGTTAGTTCCTTATTGCTCTCCAACCAACCCACGACCTTTCAGACTCACTAGGATTATTCCACCAAGGTGAGACCACATTCACCCTGCTGGTCAATTGACATCTGCAGGCCTCCTACACACACACCTGCCCCTGGGCTTCTATTTCCACAACAATGTGGCTCTGGACAGTGTGGGCCATTTGTGTGAGCTGGCTGAGAAGTGTTAGAACATCCAGTGTCTCCTGAAGATGTTAAACTAGTGAGGCAGCTGTTTCCTCTTCAAAGATGAGTGTAAAACTCTGGGCCCCATGGAAACCGCCATAGCCCTGGAGGAAAATCTGAACCAAGTTGTTTTAGATATTCATGCCCTGGGTTCTGCTTGCATAGACCCCCATCTCTGTGACTTCCTGGAGAAACACTTTCCCAGATGAAGAGGTAAGACTCATCAGGAAGATGGGCGACCACTTGACTAACCTCTGTAGGCCGGCAGGTCCCTGGCTAGGCTGGGTGAATAGTTCTTCAAAAGGCTCATCTTAGGTGTGACTGAGAACCTCCTGAGCCCAGCAGACTTTGAGGGGCTTTCTACAGTTCTTGGTATCAAGGCTTCTGCCTGAGCCTTTCCCTCCAGTAATTGGGCAGCTTTGTAAGCACTCTGCTCTCCCAAGCTTTGGGCCAAATGAAATGAAAGCTTTTTGCAGCAAAATAAATAAATAACAATAAAAACTGATCACAGAGAAGTGAAATAATCCAATATATATCATTTATAGAAGCTGCACAATGTTGAAAAAAATCTTTTCACTTTTTCTGTTGATTGATGTTCTGAATTCATTGCTACAAGGTCAAATAACATGCCTAAAACAAAGAAGTGACCTGTTTTCTTACTCATGGAGGGGCCAGAGGCAACCCAGTCAGGATAAAATAATATCCCACACTAAGGACTATTTATTAGGATATGTTATAATCTGATCTTTATTTCCTAATTTTACTAGCTGTTATTGTAGGTTTTAAATATATCCTGATTTCTAGTTTAAGACTACACAACCTAAAGTTTCAATTCAGGGAGGCAGAGACACATTAATTTGCAAAATGACATATGCAGAATGTTCTTTAAGCACTTATTGCAAACTATATGTGACCTTTAAATCTCACATGACAAATTTTTAAAACAAAATGACCTTTTTTTTCCTTCAAACTGCATTATACCATAACTTACAGGGGGATGATGTGGCAAAATTTAAAACCTTTATTCTCATACAGTTTACAGAAATTTATTTATAAATGAATTTATGAGGGCTAAAGTTAAATGGTGACCCAAAATACAACTATGTGTATATTAACTAATAAAACATACAGCAATTCTTTCATAAGATTTTTCAGAATATAATGATTAAGGAAAACCTGCATATACATTAATGTTTCCAAAGTTTGTTTAATACTCATCTACTTATCTAGAAATTCTAAATTGATTATATATAATCATAATTGATTTAAAGTTTAAAGAACCTTGCTAGCATTTTGAATGTTGCCTGAAATTATTGATATTTGGAAAGCTACAGTGCATATTTTTAGATATTAATAATTATATTTATTTATTTTTTATTTAAAAAATCTTTTAGACATTGATGGACCTTTATTTTAATTCACTTATTTATACGCAGTGCTAAGAATTGAACCCAGTGCCTTTTACATACTAGGCAAGTGCTCTACCACTGAACCACAACCCCAGCTCCAATAGTTATATTTATTACAATAATTATTTTAGCTTCAGTTTTTGTTACCTATAGAGTGAGAGATATACTTTGCTAAATTTGGAAAAGCTCTAAGTTTTTTAAGAGGCAAAAAATTACACCATTTCAAAAAGAAACTAAGTGTGGAAAAATCTTAGTTAATTAATGCAACCTCTCAAAAATAGAACTCTTGAGTGGATAACAGTTGGTATTTAAAACTTTCCAAAATTTGTGCTTTAAATATGTTTGATATAAATATTTATGATATATCATAGTTTCCTTATTTACTAAGTTGAGCACACTTAACATCTCTTGATATTTCATAATGATCCAGGATCATTAACATAGCTGATTTAGGACACTGAGTTGAATCTGGACTGATTCTGGAGCATAAGCCAGAACTGCCTTTCCTGAATAAGGCCTATGTAATGTTTAAATGCCTTATAATTTATTTGTTTCTCATTAAATAGGTGTGTAGAAAGCATGCCTGCATCATTCTGTAATCAGGAAAATCTGACTGACATTCTGCAAAGTCAGTCTATGGGGTCAAAGAGGAAGTACCTATAGAATATTTTGGACTCCAAAAATAGTCTCAATAATTTTCATTTGCATTCTAAATTTTCTTCACTTAAATATGTGTTTATCTGCTATCACTTTGTAATTTTCCTCAATGAAATAATATTAATTAAATTTAGATGGTTCTTCAAATTTTCAAAGTGCTTCATTTAATTCTAAAAAATCCTTTTGAAGTGGGCAGCACTTATCAGAAATAATATTATTTCTGATTTACAAAATGAAATCTCTTCAAGTTTGAATAAGTTAAGTGACTTGTCAAAGATTGTATACCTAGTAATTCAAATCTGGCAAACTGATAAGCAGATCTGTAGGCTTTGTAGGCAATTAGACTTGTAATTAAATCCTGACTGTCTTACTTAATAACTATCTGACATTAAGCAAATTACTTGGCATTTCAGTGTCTCAGTTTCTTCATTTGTAAAATTTTTGGTAATGACTATTTCCTACTGTTGTAAGGAACAAATTAAATAATGCACAGGGAATGCACCTACACTTTCCAACTGAAATTGAGTATTATTTCCATGCTTTCTCCCCTATGAAAGTTCCTAAATGTGCATAAAACTTTATATTTTATGATACTTCCATATATGTGTGTGTGTATGTGTATGTGTGCATGTGTGTGTGTGTGTGTGTGTGTATCATACTTATTACTTTGAGATGCAGGAAAATCAGAACATCTCCAAATTACAGTTAAAAATCTTTTTTTTTTCCATCATTGAACATGTTTATTAATTTTTATGCAACTCCTCTAAAACTAAGAGAGATGCAAAAACATTGCTCTTTATATCTTGTGGAAATTTGTAATGCCCTGAACAGAAACTCCAATGGCCTGGAAGCTTGCTTTAAGGCAGAACCTGAACACAAGGAAACACAAGTCTGTCGCAGGGTGAGAAGCATCTAAAGGTAAGGCAGACTGAGCAAGCAAAGCAAAATAAAGGGGCAAACAAAACAAACCACGCAGCACAACAGACACCCTAGCAAAGGCTTCCTGTAGCACCCCCACTTGGGTAGGTGCCCCAAGCCTTTTGTCCTTCTCAATTATGCTTTTTATTAGTGTTTGCAGTTTCTTTTCACAATAAATAAAATAAATACATACATACATACAAGGCAGATAGGTTGGACCAGGAGGACAGACACATTGTGGCCTTGAAAGCAGCTCTCCCCCTGGAGTCTCTAGAACCTGCCATGTGTAATGAGACAGTCTTTGAGGAGGGGGCTGTCCGTAGGAGCATTTCAGCAGGTGCTGACCAGCGCCTTACAACCCACTGGCTGAACACCTTTCCTCCCAGGCCTCTCTGCCCCAGGGTCACTCAATCTGCTCAGTCTCTGTTTGCCGCAGGGGAATGAGTGCTGAGTGAGATGACACTTCTGAGGTGGCCTCCAGCTCTGAGGGCAGAGGAGCCAGGGAGGGGATTTCAGGGGACCACACTTCTCTGTGGTCATGGGAAAAAGCACCAGAGGAAAAAAGGGGGCAGGCAGGGGTGGCCAGCTAACAAGGCAACTCTGGCTTTTGTACTGGGGAGTGAATTTGTGCATCTCAGTTGGGAGGGTCTCGGAGAACTGATGCTTCTTTGGACCAGGGGCTTGCACAGGGTCGTCTCCTTGAAGCGTAGAACACAAGAGTGTCCCCAAACCTGGTGGACAAAAGGCTCCAGCAGGACGCCCTTGGTGCGGGGCCCCATGTCCGTGGCCCTGAAGGCTGGACTCATCCTCCAGTCGCAGGCCTCTTGTCTGTCTGATCCTCCTTCTGTTCAGTCCCCACTCTTCCGTAGGTGCAGGCCAGAAAGCTTTGCGGCCACAGACTGGTCCCGGGGCACTTCAGTCCTATTGTTTCTCTTCCCCAGATAAAAACCTTTTAAGGCTTAGGAGAAAATTGTGGTATATATGTGTAATAAGAACTGTAATGCATTCCGCTGTCATTTATTTAAATTTTTTTTTAAAAAAGGCTTAGAAGTATAAGGATTTGCCCAAATTGATTGTTGTAGCAGAGTAATAAAAATTTATTGTTGATAGAAAAATTTCCTATTAGGAAGGCAACTGCATTTTGCTTAGAAAAATACTTCACTGTGACATTGGAGAATAGAAAAATGAGATTTTGAGAGCATAGGTAGCTGGAGACAAGAAAGCAGGAGATAGATAAACTGTTCTACATTAGAAATAAGCAGGAACTTGGGGATTAGGGTAGCGTAGAAGAAAGACTAGAAGAGAAAGGAAGGCAAGGGATTGTTAGCTCTCTTTGGGACCTCCTTGAAGCATCTTTAAGAAGTAGAAATGTTGGATATTCGTTTTTGGTTTTTTTTTTTTTTTTTTGGTATGGGAGATTGAACCCAGGGGCACTTAACCACATCTCCAGCCCTTTTTATATTTTTATTTAGAGACAGGATCTAGCTAAATTATTTAGGGCCTGCCTGCCTCACTAAAATTGCTAAGGCTGGCCTTGAATTTGTAATCCTCCTTCCTCAGCCCCCAGAGCTGTTGGGATTACAGGTATGTGCCACCGTACCTAGCATTGATATTCAATTTGATGTATAAATTCTTTTAATTTAACCTTCCTTCTTTCCTGCTATATATACATAAATTCTCTAAGATTCTCTTTGCCCTTTTTTATTCTCCTTTCTTCTTCTTTTTCAAACAATTATTTTTTAGTTGTAGGTGGACACAATACCTTTATTTTATTTTTATGTGGTGCTGAGGATCATGGAACACAGTGCCTCACGCGTGCTAGGCGAGCGCTCTTTCCTCTGAGCCACAACCCCAGCCCCTCCTTTCTTGTTTTTCTTCCTTTTTCTCCTCCTCTTTTAAAAACAAGAAAATTTAGGAACAAGGTCCAATTCTATGCCTGGGTCAGCACAGGGTGAGATAGGGACAGTGTGTGGAGTAAGAGGAAATTATCTATAACAATAAATTCAACAGAAGCATAAGTTTGGACTCAGTGGAAAGAAGAAAGCATGTCAATCCCACCCTCCAGAATCACAGAAATCGTGGGTAAAGCAATCAGTCTTCCATATGCCATTCTTATCTACATTTTAAGGGAATTACAGTTAGCTGAGACTAACACCTGGTTTTCAAATTCCTAGCCCAATAATCTTTGTAGAGCTGAAGAGGATTATTAACTCCGTGGTGCAAGTATAGGCCAGAAGTTAAGGTCTGCGAGTTCTGAGAGAGAGATGATTTAGATAATGTTGTAAAGAACAATGTAATGCACCAAAATGAGATTGCTTGATATGTAGTAAAAACAGAAAAGAACCAACAAAATTTGAGTGTAGTCTGACCCTGTTATGGGGCAAGTCACTCAAGCTGCTTGCCTGTGTCACTGCAATATAAAGGAAGCTCTTACTAGGAACTGTGTCAGGTAAATCAGTATATTAACACTATTAGCCTTACCCATGTGATATTGCTATTTTTGTAGTTTAAAGAGGCCAAATAATGGCAAGTTGACCTAGTTAATATTAAGTAATAGGCAAATCTTTGAATTTAACTGCCTTAGTTCCATATTCTGATGCAAGTCTCTGATTATGCCCAGTGGTTATTCATATTTAAATATGTGGTGAGGGCTGGGGTTGTGGCTCAGGAGAGCATTTGCCTATCATGTGTCAGGCACAGGGTTTGATTCTCAGCACTGCCTATAAATAAATGAATAAAATAAAGGTCCAGCAACATCTTAAAAAATACTTTACAAAATTTTTTTAAAAAGGTGTGGTGATCACTAGATTGTTAGATACTGCTTATAATTATTCTCTTCACTTTTCTTTTTGTTCTATCTACAGTCCAGTCATGCCCAGGGCTGGGTTGCAGACAGGCCAAAGAAAGTGCCTAGAGACAGCATGTGATGTGAGCTACCCACCCATTAGTAACTTAGGAGCCACCTTGGTTATCAGATCAACCGTCACAGTGTCAGAGTGTTACAGTGTTTGTGTTCAAGTACCTTCTATTTTACTTAATAGTGATTCCCAAGCACAAGAATCATGGAGCTGGAAATTTGGATATGCCAAAGAGAAGCTGTAAAGAGATTCCTTTAACTGAAAAGGTGAAATTTCTTTTTTTAAAAAAATGTTTATTTTTTAGTGGCAGTTGGACAAAATACCTTTATTTTATTTATTTATTTTTATGTGGTGCTGAGGATGGAACCCAGGACCTCGCACATG
>NW_025999880.1:3051087-3091593 GCF_001458135.2 Marmota marmota marmota
ATGGCAATATGTAAATCAATGGATGTGTAACTGATGTGATTCTGCAATCTGTATACGGGGTAAAAATGGGAGCTCATAACCCACTTGAATCAAAGTGTGAAATATGATATATCAAGAACTATGTAATGTTTTTGAACAACCAACAATAAAAAATTTAAAAAAAAAAAAGATAATAGGTATCCAGACGGCCCAGGTTTGCTCTCATTGTTTCCTTATTCTGGCTAGGTTTTGGGGGCATTCAGGGACATGGTGCTTTATATGCCCCTTATTTTTAGGGATGATACACTTATATTTTTACTAGATTTTTCTTCTTGTGAATTTCAGTGCTTATAATAGATAAGAATTTAGCTCCCATGAGAGCACCTATAGCAAGTCAGAGAAATCAGTGCTTTGCAAAGAAATTTCCTGTTCTCTAGATAAGTAAGCTAAATCTGGGTCACCTATAACTTAAACACATATTCTATATCTGCTTGAACATGTATAGTCACACATAACTTGGGTTAAAAGCACACTGATTTTATTTCATTATGCAATCTCTAGAAATAGAATTGATTTTATTTTTTGCTGTACTGCAGATTGAACGAAGGGCCTCGCACATGCCAGGCAAGCACTTTGGTACTGAGCTACATCCCCAACCCTAAAAGTAGAATTTGTTAATTCCACTGTGAAATCAGGAAAAAAGTGGGTTGGCTCACTAAAAATTAGATTTTAAAAATCAATCTCTGTTAACATCCACTGTCTTCTAACCACAAAATAACCCTATTGTTAGGAACAAGTGAAATAATATGAATACACTGTGTATGTAGTACATACACATTCCCACCTACACCTGATATACATCTATACTTTGGAAAATTTATTCTAGAAAGCAGAATCTGGGTACCTGTAGTCCCAGCTACTGGGGAGGCTGAGGGAGGAGGATTGCTTAAACCCAGGGGTTCAAGGCCAATCAGGGCAACATAGGGAAAACCCCTCTCAAAAACAAAAACAAAAGGGGCTGGGGATGTGGCTCAAGCGGTAGCGCACTCACCTGGCATGCGTGCGGCCCGGGTTCGATCCTCAGCACCACATACAAACAAAGATGTTGTGTCCGCCGAGAACTAAAAAATAAATATTAAAAAAAAAATTAAAAAAAAACAAAAACAAAAACAAAAAAAAAAACAAGAGATATCAAAAGTAGGACCAAGAATGATAGGCGTAACTGGAAGGGTAATTAGTTTAGAGGTGTTGAATAAATAGAGATGGTGTGGGAAATATATAATTCACTTTGATAAAACATTTATTATGTCTATATCTATCTTTCTACCTACCTATCATCTGTCTCTATTCACCCATTCATTCATTCTAGAGTTGCTGTTTCTGAAGGCTGTTTCAATGGGAGTGGAAGACCTATTTCAGTTAAGCAGAGAATCAAAGGTTATTTATGATTAAGTTGTTAAATGTGTAGAAGAGACATGAAACATTTTCAGAAAAATGAGGGATGAATGTGGTCACAAAGGTTAAGGGAAGGCTTCACAAAGGAGATAAGTCCAAGTAGAAAAGGTAAGATAAGTCAAAGTGAATGGACAGGAAAATTCTAGAGTCAAACTTCTGCAAAAAATATCTAGCATTGAAGCAAAACTGGCCAATCGATCAGCTATATTAGAGCAGTGTTTTGTTTTGTTGACTGATACTTGCCATTTTATAAACTGATAGCATTTTGTCAAATTTGACATTGTATCATTTGTCAACTCATAATGAATTATTTTGGCACTTCAGTAACTAAATCCATTTACACTATTACTCACCTACTTGAACAGCCAGTTCTGTTTGATAGAGCTATAGAAGAGTTTGGTTCAGATTCTATAAAAAATATTTCCACTAAAGAACAAATATTTTCACTTTTAAATAGAGGCAATAGAAATAATTTTTACATAAGTAACCTTTTAAAATACTTGACAACATCTTTCATCTATATATATTATATATTACACATGAGAGAATTCAGTTCTTTCATAAAATATAAAATCATAAATATCCTTCCCTAAAACTCACTGGTCATGAGAAATGAAGAATAACCATCTAAATCTGCTTCTCAAAACTTTTAAGCCAGATTATAAAGCTAAGTCCACCTGAACCCTTAATGGGTGAGGATTTCATTTCTAAGGCTGTAATAACTTCATTTGTGGCCAAGTCTCAGCTCTAGGAGCAGACAGATTACAGATTACCAAAGACATTCAGGAGATCAGTATGAAGTACATCTTGCTTAAACCAATTAGGCTGAAATTGTCAGATCACAGACAACAGCCAATTTCATTTCCACCAAATGTACTAATCACAGTAATAGAAATAAAACAAGAAAGGTATCATTACATATCTTCTTTTGGGAAATTCAACCTTAGATGAATATTTTACAAATAAAATTCTGTGGGTCATCTATGAAAAAAACAGCATTTTTTTTTTTTTGATGCTGGGATCGAACGAATCTATAGCTTTCTGTATGCTAGGCAAATGCTCTACCACTGAGCCACTTCCCCAGTGCCAGCAAATGTGATTTTAAAGAAAAATATGTTTAATGAAAATGTGGCTTTAATAAATGCATTGCTTAAAATTATACTCATGATTATTTTATTTTTATTTCATTGATTCATTTTAGGAGAAAGCTGACATGCAAGTTTAAGAATCTTTTTTTTTCCCTCTGTACCATTTTATCAATCAAAGAAGATAATAAAATAGATCAAGGTAGAAGAGTAATGCTTGATTTATAGATTTCTCACTTAAACTACTTTTAACTCACAGCTTCTGGATGGTCCTCTTAAATATACACAAAATAGAACAGTTTTATTAGTATAATTAGCAATTATTTTTGTACATCCTTCAGCAGAAAATCTGTTATAAACAAAGGGAATTTCATGAGCTTTTTCTGAGACAATTCTTAGAGTGAGTTTGCATAGTAATAAGGCCTAATCTGATACAAAACAAGTAAAGTAAAAAATTAATAGGGTCATCATTTTGGTCTAATGATGCTTAAAGCAGTTTTAGCAATCTGCTCAAGACAAAAGGTAACTACCCAGACAGCCAATTATGCATTTGGGTGGCACATAAAATCTTTAATGATGAATCTGATTAACATTCAACAATAAACATACAAGCAGAGAAAACAACCAAGCTAACCTCCTGCAAACATCATCAACTAAGGCTTTGTTCAGATTGAGGTCAGACCGGTATTCCAGAAAGGCGCATTAAAGATAAAAGTTTATCAAATGTGTTAACATGGATCCACCTGAAAAACCAGCAAAATCCCTATTACACAAAGGTTACCTTTTCAACAGCTGACTTGTCCCATCAGTTGTGGAAATAACTGACTACACGTTTTCTATGGGTTGCATGTATTTGATTTTTTAAGTAGTTTTAAATGAATTTAGTTTGATCTTCAAACACTGAGAGCACGGTAAAACTGTATCACAGAGTCAGCAGTTCTATTGCTTACATTTTTCTACCAATGACCCACTGTGAGTGACTGAAAGAAACTCTGTTAAACTTATGCTCCTATAATGTTTTGGACATATAGGGTTTGAGAACTTCTTATATAAAGAAGCATTACTTAATAAAGTTTGGAAGCAGTTTGATGAGGATATCATTTTATATTTTGAATTCTTTTTATTGAAGTATAGCATACATGTAGAAAGTATACAAATATAAGAGATCATTGGATTTTCACAAAATAAGTATACCATTAATCCATAACCAGATTAAAAAAAAAGTCATCAAGGAGCATCCCAGGAGCCCTTTTCAGTCACCAGAAGCCTACCACCTGACTTGAAACATTAATTTCCTATTTTTGAACTTGTATCTCACCTTTTTTCTCAATATTGTGAGATACATCAATATTTTCAGTTAGAGTTCATCTATTCCCTATGCATATACACCACAATTTATATACTCAGAATACTACTGATGGTGGGGTTTTGGGTTACTTATACATTTACTGTTGCTTCCACTTTTTTTCAGCTATGAATTGTGCTGCTACAAAACATTTATATATCTTCTGGTGAATATGTATACATTTCTGTTGGGTTATGTATCCAGAAATACTGCAGGGACATGGGATATACATATGTCTGATCTTAGTAGACAGTATGAAATAGTTTTCTAAATGGTTATACCAATTCACATTGCCATTAACGATGTAATGAGAATTCAGGCTGCTCTACATTTTTTTTTTTTTTTTGTACTCAGGATTAAACCCAGGGAGGCTTCACCACTAAGCTATAACCTCAACTCTTTGTATTTTTTATTTGGGACAGGGCCTCATTAATTTGTGAGGTTGGCCTCCAATTTGTTACCCTCTGGCCTCAGCCTCCTGAGTTGCTGGGATTACAGGATGTGTCACCATGCCTGGCTGGTTCCACATTCTCATGAATCTTTAGCATTTCCTGTTTTCATCTTAGTCTTCTGTTCAGTGCACAGGGGTGTTGCATTATGGGTTTTAATTTGCATTTCTCTGAAGACTGACACTGAGCATCTGTTCATAGATTTTTTTGGCCTGAATAATTGGCCATTTGAATAACTTTTTTTGTAAGGTGTTATTCATGATGATTTTGTGTTCTAAGACAAACTAATGTCTCCTGAATACAGTTATATTAACTAACAAGTATATAACATTTGAGTTTTTATTCAATTTTAGAAACATGATACAGATTGAAATACATCCACATGTTTTAAGTTTCTGAGCTTATGGTAAAACTAAGAAACAACCAAAAAAAATTATTGTAGGATGCGAGTGAACCAACATATTACAGTAAGGTAAAATAATATATTAAATATTCATATTTGAATTATACCTCTGAATAACTAAAGAGTAGAAAAGGGGAAGTTCATTCTAAAAGTACTCTATATAATAACTGAACAAGGGATGATATAATGAGTGTATCACTGTTTTGCAAACCCTAGCGAATAAATGTCCTTAGGTATTAAGCATCATGAAAAAAGAGCCACTTTGATGTTATATGCTTCTTGATGGGAAAACACAATACCACCTATGAAGCAGAAATGCCTAGCTTCTATGTAACTATCAATTTATGGAAAATACATAAGTCAGAGGAGCTTGTTAAACCATGACACAGGTCAACAAACAGCCAGATTCAGACTGTGGAAAATTCTACAGTACACTAGCCTACCCTGGTTTTACTTTCACCATTTCAATTAGTAGAGACAGAGCAACTGAAGTCAGAAAATATTGAAAGGTAAATTCCACAAAAGAATTCATGAGTTTAAATCACATACCATCTTGAGTTGTGTGGTAAAACCTCAGGCTGCCCCTGTGAGTCATCTTGTCCCTTTGTCCAGTGTACATGTGATGTGAGCTACCCACCCATTAGTAACTTAGGAGCCACCTTGGTTATCAGATCAACCGTCACAGTGTCAGAGTGTTACAGTGTTTGTGTTCAAGTACCTTCTATTTTACTTAATAGTGATTCCCAAGCACAAGAATCATGGAGCTGGAAATTTGGATATGCCAAAGAGAAGCTGTAAAGAGATTCCTTTAACTGAAAAGGTGAAATTTCTTTTTTTAAAAAAATGTTTATTTTTTAGTGGCAGTTGGACAAAATACCTTTATTTTATTTATTTATTTTTATGTGGTGCTGAGGATGGAACCCAGGACCTCGCACATGTGAGGTGAGCGCTCTACCACTGTGCCACAACCCCAGCCCCAGGGTGAAATTTCTTAATAAGGAAAGAAAAAAAATTCATATACCAAGGATGGTAAAGTATAATAAAATATTCAAAGAGGGTGCTTTCACATAACTATCATTATTTCATATTAAATTATTTTATTATCATTTATTATTCTGTTAATGTTGTTAATCTCACTTCACCTAATTTGCAAATAAACTTTAATATCTATCTATCTATATATATATATATATATATATATGAGAAAAAATAGTATATTTGGGGTTTGGTACTGTCTGTGGTTTTAGGCACTCACCAGAGGTCTTATAATGTTTCTACTGTTAATGAGGTGGGGTAACAACTGTACAAATAACTTGTTTGTTTTTAGTCAGACAAATAAATTGCAAGAAAAACAAGTGATAGATGGGGAAATTTGTAGATTAACAGAGACTTAAAATACATGTCAATCAACCTCAATGTAGAAGCCTTATTAGGATCCTAATTCAAAAATAATGTTAAAACTTAAGAAATTTTATAATACTTATAAAGAAACAATTTCTTATAGTAGCTCCTATTAGGCCATCCCTTCTGTCAGAAACAATTATACATTCTGAATAAAGTTTTTTTTTTAGGTATTAGTAACCAAAAGCAAAAAAAAAAAAAAAAAAAAAAGTCTATTACTGTGCTAATATTAAGACTGAACAAGAGAATAAAAAGTGAGCCGGTACTAAGAAATGCAAGTGGTGGTTATAATCAATTAACTCATATAATAAGTAATGATGTAATTTCCTAACTCACTAAGAGTATAGTAATGGATGGATATGATATGGGCATAACTATAAAAGAGAAGGAGATATTTGAAAAATAATTCCTACTCATCTCTACCAAAATAAGGTTATGCTTACCCTCATGTCTAAATTTCTTATCAGGCAAGACAATGGAACAAAACCTTGTTACAAAATCTTTATTACATTTCCAATTGGGAAGAGTAATTTTTAAAGAATAAAATACACAACTCTGCCAGAACTTTTCAGTGTTCCCATACTGCCAATTTTCCCTTCCTTGGAAGAAAGACAAGCTTGATTTTTTTTTTTCCCACAGAGAAGTATTAATTGTAAGGTGTAATTCACATGCCCACAAAGGAATAGTACTGAACTATGCTCTTCCTGTGAGCACTCAATTAACTGTATGCTTATAAATGGCATTTCCTCTGAATGTGTATTGAAATTCACCTTATAAAATCCCCAGCAGTCGATCCTTTCTTATTGCTAAGGGACTGTGATACTATTTCATGATGCTAAAAAAGGAATATGTAGTTTAAATTGTTCATGTGTCCAGATATCATCAGGCAATTTAAGTATAAAAATGAGACAACATTCTAATCTCTAATTATAGTAATTAATATTGGTAGAATGAATGATCCTGCACATTCTTATAAGAACTAATTTTAAAAGTAATATCAATACTAATAACCATATATCATTATTATTATTATACCCAGTTAATACTTAAGAGCTATTGCACCATGCCAGGTACTATCCTAAGTGTTTTATATGAATTAACTCATGTAATTCTCATAACTACTCTCTTGGTTAGCTATTATTTCCCTAGTTTTGCACAAAAATAAACTAATGTGCAGAGAAATTAAGTAACTGCTTTAAGGTCATGCAGTTAATAAAAAGGCAAAAGTAAAATTTGATATCCAACTGGTCTTATTGCTGTGTTCACATTCTTTACTGCCACACCATATTACACTAAGAAAACGTTTTTAAAAATTAAATATATTTAGTTACCTGGGATTTGATGTTTTTAAAGTGATGTTTTTCATGGTACTTTAAGAACATATCCAGTTTTATCCATAGAAAATATTTGCTGAAAGTTCTACCTCCCCTGATGGAACTGCATTTATAGTCAAATTGTTTACATTACTGTTATAACTTTGAATCTGCTTGGTTCGGGGATGTGCAATAGGAGTTTACGCTGAGTTAGAAATCCGATCCTCATTTTACAAGGCTAATCTCTGGGTTACATATCCTCTCTAGTGTACATTCAATCCTGATTAGGCTTACATGAGCAGATTAAAAAACACACAAAGAAATGCCTAGATTACTTTACCAATACAAATTTTTAAAGTGTAATTTCACTGGCCATAATATGTCTACATTTTTATGTTGATATACAAAATGCCTTTTTAGTTTTGGTTTTGATACTTAAGGTTTAATGAAAATTTACTAAAGTAATATATTTAGGAATAGTTCATGTTTAATAGTATACTGTACTCTATTTTTTATCAATAAGAAAAATAGTATTGTTAATTATTTTATCTGCACAGCAATATTTCATATCTCTTTTATCATTGCACAAGCATAGTTATGAATATACAGCCCCATATTAAATTTCAAGAACAATATAAACTTACTTTTGATTCAGTAGGGTATGTAGGGTCAGTTATTTCAGCTATGTAAGGACATGGGAAAATAGGCTGATTGATACAATTTCTACACTGTAAGAAGCTGGCTAAATAAAATTCTTTCATATTCCAGATGGCATTTAAAGATAAACCTGTCTCCACACCTACAAAAAATAAACGACTTTCATAAACCCCAAACTACCAGATTCAACATCTCAATTTCACTTGTAAAGGTATAATATAATGTGGATTGGATGTTAATACTGTAATGGTTTTGAAAAACACTAACTGACACACTAAAGGGGAAATTTCAAGAATTTTTAGTCTAGTATCAGTATAGAAAAGTATAGAAATTAAAATTTAAAAAGCTTCTATTTGCTAGCACATGTTATGTAAAATCATTACTAAATTTTATCCTGATAGCAACTCTGTGAAGTACTATTGTCTTAATTTTATGGATGAGAAAACTGTTTCAGGGAGCAAAAGTAAAAGTTGCAATGCATTAGGCTGGGGTTTAAAATGTACAAGTCCAAAACTCACACTCAGGTCCTTTTGATTTACTGCCTTCTTAGGAATCAGTTTTTTTCAAGAGAAAACATAATTTCTTGTTCCCAAATAAAATTATGTGTAACTAAGAATATTAAAACTCCACCGTCTATAATAATAAAGTTCTACTTTAATTTTGAAATGGAGCGTTCCAAAATTTATTTTAACACTAGTTTTTTTTAATACCTTTATTTTATTTATTATTTTTATGTGGTGTGGGGGATTGAACCCAGTGTCTCATGCATCCTAGGCAAGCGCTCTACCACTGAGCCATTGCCCCGTCCCTTAACACTAGTTTTTTTAAAATTATTTTTTAGATATTTTTAGTTGTTGATGGACCTTCATTTTATTCATTTATTTATATGTGGTGCTGAGAATTGAACCCAATGCCTCACACATGCTAGGCAAGCGCTCTACCACTGAGTCCCAACCCCAGTCCTTAACTCCAATTTTAAAACAGAACTTCATCATATAAAAATATGAGAATGCAATCTTTCCCATGATAGAGGCTATAATGCAAACAATATAAATCCTGAAAATTCATATTCTTCTAAGAAAAGGATATTTTAATCAGGTATGGTGGTGCTTGCCTATAATGCCAACTACTCATGAGGCCGAGGCAGGAGGATCACAAGTTTGAGGCCAGCCTTAGCAATTTTGTGAACCCTGTTTCAAAATAGAAAGGGGAGAAGGCTGGGGCATAGCTCAGTTGTAGAACTCACCTGGGATCAATTCCCAGTACTGAACTTTAAAAAAGAAAAAGGTTATTAAAGAAAAACTTTAAAATGCAAATATTTCCTAGTATTTAGAAGTAGCAAAGTAATACATCTGTGGGAATAGCATTTTTCCTTTTATAGTAAAAACAATAATAATAGGTATCACCTTTGTGCATCTGGTTTCGAGGCAAGAAGTTTCTCCTATTCTTCAACTTAACCATCAGGTAAACAATCCAAATTTCAAACTTGCAGGGATCACCTTCTCTATTTATATTGATATTTATATAAGTTTTCATGGAGGAATTGAAAACTCTAGGTGCTGAATGACTTAGTGACTCATGAGTGAGCATATGCCACCTTTGGCAGGAATTAATGGTGCTCTACAACAGAGGTACTCATGGAGAGGGAAGACGGTAGATTAAGAGGAAACCTCTCTTACTTACTTGTCCCCCAATTTCAGTTGGGTCAGAATTACATTTGTGCTTAGAAGTCACTGTCCATGGAATAAAATAGAAGAGTGAAAATTCAGAATTGAGACACTGGATGAAGTAGGTCAGAGAATTAGTAACATGACCTTTCACTTTACACTCAAGGACATACAGTTGAAAATAGGATGAATTTGTATAATAATATGACTATGAAACTATGTAAAGTTGTAGTTCTCAGAAAAACTTGTTACAATTTTTCATTTTGCAGTAAGCCAAAATTCTTTACAACCACATATTCATTTTTTGATAAATGAGTACATTACCACAAGAAAGAATTCCCAATTCCAGAAAAAATATTGAAATTGGTCAAAGCTGCAAAGTACTAAAGGAAACTTTATTAGAACCATATGATCTGACCATATGTTTCTATAGACATTTGTAACAAAAGTAAACATACAGATTTGTCATGAATGGTTCACCTTTGAGAGGGTAGAAGCAGAGAAAATCCCAAGTTTTAGTTTTAAGTGTCTTTTATACTTAAGTGTTGGATGAATGGATATTGTTATCATTGTTACCCTTAGATTTTGAATAGGTAGAAAAGAGAGTTTAGATGAATTTATTAATTTTGAAAATGGAGAAATAATAGATGCTGGGGCACTGGGGCAGGATTTTTAGAATATGAGTGATATGCTTCCCTTTAGCCATTACTTCTAGAAATGAGTGGAGTTCAGGATTATTATGGGGTGAGTACAGGGTCTGGGATAAAACAATGTGTGGCTTAGTCCCTTCTGTGAAACACTAGAAACAGGTATTAGCAGGATGAAAATGAACATGATAAGCAGTCTTGAGAGTATTTGGAAATTTGAAAAGGGCAACAGGCAACCTGAGAAATTTATGCAAAGGGAAAAGGACTTGGGTTGATGGGTCATTTGTTTGTACATTAGCACCCAGACCATTGTTTTCAGGAACAGCTGGTGCAAGCCAGTTCCTATTATCCTGTAATTGCCTCCTTGAGTTACTGCTCATCCTATACCCAGGTTGAGCTTGCCAAAGCATGAATTTGGATTTGAAAGTCATAGGAATGTATTCTTTGGAGTCATTATCAGAAACAGATGGATCAGTGTCTCACCTATTCCACCATGACATTTGGATTTGTACATTCCTTTGTTTTGTACAAATTGAATTTGGGATTCTGTTTTTTCCCCCCACTTTGCAATTCTTAAGACAATAGAACATATTTTAAAAAGCAATATTGCTTTTTCATTTCGGAACTCAAATTAAAATGTAAAGGTGACTTATTTACATTTGAAGACTTCAGAAAGTGACAAGCAAAGCAGCAAAGTTTACTTTCATTCTTCTCTTAAACTATAAATGTGACCTTTAAACCATTAAAGGGCATCACTGTCACTGATGACATAAATTTTCTGTTGATATGTACTCTGACTCATTCAAGCAATGGCAAAGGAGTTTTGTACAATTTAGTTTAACATCCAGGAAGATTCTTTGGATTTTTATTGGCCCAGTATTCTTGGGAAAAACTTTCTGGAAGATATTCCTAAAAATAAAACAAGGTAAAAAAGGTTTAGGAGACACATCACACAAATAGTTATACTAATTTCCTTTTAAAATACTGCTGATTGCAGTAATTTGGGTTTTTACTTTAGTTTCTGTGAGACTGAGTCTTGCTATGCTGCCCAGACTGGCCTCCATCTCCTGGGCTCAAGCTATCCTTTTGCTTCAGTATGTCTCGTAAGCTGGAACTACAGGTGTGCATCACCATTCCTCACAGTAATTTGTTGAAGTGTGTTCAACACTTCAGAAGACTCTGTGGAAGATTACTGCACAAAGTGGTAACAATGATAATAATTGTTAATAATAATAATAATAATGAGATATTATTTAATAATATCTCATTATTATTAATAATAATGAAACATATCATTAAAATCTATTATCACAAATATATACTGCTTCTTGTAATAAACTCTATGGTTACATGCAGTCAAAATATGTGTGTCTTTAAATTAGTATTTTAATTCATTCACTTTTCGGTTATCTGTGATTATACCTTTCCTAAGAATGCCTTGAGACAGTCAAGTTAATATGAATTAAACTACATTAAAAAAAAAAAAGAAGAAGCATATGGTGTGTTGCTATCAATGTAACTTGCTCTCTCTGAGCCTTGGTTACCTCATATTTAAGGAAAGTAGTTGACTTCTAAAAATACTAGTTCGACTCTAAAAAGTAATAGGCAATATGATTAACAATCAAAACAAATTTAACCAGTTTCAAAACAGCACAGTGAAGTATAAAAATGGAAATAAATTGTCATAATATTGAGGTTCACTAGTAAAAAGTAATTATATAGACTTTTTAAAATACAAAGGTGAAAGTGTTTTTGCACATGGACCAAGTTCTAATAGATTTACTAGTTTTTGAAAGCTCAATTTCAGGATACTGAGATATCAATTGCACTTGATCATTGTTTCAGTTTCCTGACAATATTTGGACAATGCTTCAAAAACATCTCACATATTGCACATCATCTCATGTATCCTCACAACAATTTTGTATTCACTTTTTGCTGTTGTTGTCAAAAATAAACTGAGGCTCAATGAGGTAAAGTAATAGGACCAAGCCAATTAGTAAGTAGCAGGGCAAAGCTCAAAACCCATTCCCTTGATTCCAACTTGTTATCTTTCTCCTCACCTGATGCAAAGTTTCTATATACTGCACTTTTTCTCATGTTTGATCTATTTCTTACGAAGTTATTATTTATCGCCATTTTAAGTTCAGAGAGTTAAATAGCTTACCCAAAGTGAGTTAGCAGATGGGGCTAGAACATGTTTCCAAATCGAATGGTAACAAAATCCATGTATAGTGCCAACCAACTTTAAAGAATGAAATATGGAAATATTAACATGTATTTTATTATAACATATTTTGGTAAATCTATACTGCAAATAATTGCTTAGTTTATGGTTATGCTTTATCTCCAAATACAGTGTTAAAGATGGCGCAAAGTAAGATTACTTGGGTCCTTTTACAACAGATAAAAAAGCTTAACGTTCAAGTGGATTTCAAAGAACATTTAAATATAAATATAGTATCATCAGTTGGAAAAAACTACCAAGACAACACTTCATCCCAAATAACAACAAATCAGTGCTTGATACTGCTAAAACTTTTCAAAGATATATAACAACGATGACACCAAGTTTATATAAATATGCCACTTGTACAATATGGAATTTTATAATAGCAAGGAGCCAGATTACTTTAATATCAAGTTCTGTAAAAATAAATATGTATGTATTTATTGCTGGAGTTGAACCCAAAGCCTCACACATACTAAGCATGTGCTCTATCACTGAACTACACCCCCAGCCCTAAGATTTATAAAAGTTGATATAGAACATTTTAATGTAAAATGATGAAATTTTGGGGAAAATCAAAATTATATAAATTCCTTAAGAAAAGAAGACCAAGCCAAAAAAAAAAAGTTATAAAAAAAGCACTAAAAAACCTCCTCAATTATAAATTGTTAACCAATGAGTCTTTTAATCAGTACTTACCATTAGCTTTTCAAAGGTAATTTCTGGGAACAGTAAGTTTCATATGGCTTTTGTTTTCTTTTCAATACATTGAAACTTGTTTATTACAGAGTGAAATTTGGTATAAGATGGGTTATTTTGGCCCTAGTCCAAGAGGGTTTAGTTACTGAAAGCACCTCATTATAAGGTGGTCTTACCAATAAGGTGATCCACTGGCTCAGATCCCATGGATATTATAACAAGGCTCCATTGTGGAGTACAGGAAGCCAGGCAGCTAATGGTTCCATCAAATGAAACCCTTCGAAACAAAATTCTTTTTTTTTTTTTTTTGAGACATGAAAATCGTTTAGGGCTAAGGAATCATAATCATAAGCCTTGGTCATTTTTCTAAATTTCCATTTCCTGAAATGATGTTCTTTATTGTATGTTTCATAGCTGCACAGATATTTCACATTAAGGTTTTAGCTTTCTTAGACATTCATTGCCTGATGTGGTCTTAAACTTTTTTGATTATGAAAAACTTCATTATTAATACTATCTTTACAAATGATTGACATCATTTTGCTATGGAAATAGACAAGAAATATAACAAGAATTCATAAAAGTTGAAATAAACTCTTGTGTGGTAGGCTGAGAAATTTGAGATTAAAAAGAGTGTAAGTAAGAATAACTGTGTGGTAATCAAATATACAAAGAATGCCATCATTTACAGATGACTACAATAACCAGTCTTTCAAGTGATTTTACAACAGGCACTTTGATTTCATGAAGAAGTTTTATAAGCAGTTCTAAAGAATTAAATATTTTGAGTGTGTTTTATTATAGGAAAATAATAACATGACAAAGTCCTATTGCAGAAAATAGTATGAGAATACTCTTTTTTAAAATTAATGTTTTGAATAGAAAGATCATAAGAATAAAAACAAAGCCTTATGTGAATGTAAAAGCAGTGCCAAACTTAAAACCATGTAAAAATAAAATGCATAGTAGGAGCATAGTAAGAATTCTCATTAATTTCCAACACTATTTTATAAAGTTTTTTGGGGGGCGTGAGGTACTGGGGGTTGAACTTGGGGGCAGGCACTCGGCCACTCAGCCCACACATCCCCAGCCCTATTTTGTATTTTATTTAGAGACAGGGTTTCACTGATTTACTTAGCACCTCACTGTTGCAAAGGCTAGCTTTGTACTTGCGATTCTCCTGTCTCAGCCTCCTTAGCCTCTGGGATTACAGGTGTGTGCTGTGCCTGGCTACAATTTATAAAGTTTTAAATGATTCATCTAAAATTCAAATATCATCTATTCTTTACATTGTACCTTTCTTCCATGAATAAATCCCTTACTGCAATGGTAGTTTTCATGATTCATGGCCTGTATCTATATATATTTTTAGCTCTTCCATATTATTTTATATGCACTGAATATATAAGACAAATTATCTGATAAAACAATTTCTAACATATATCTCAAAAAGTTTAAAAAATAAACCAGTCAAATAACTTTTCCTTTTCCTATAGGATGGTTCATTGTCAGATGATCTATATCCATCAATCTACAGTTAGGGAAAGCTTTATATAAAGCAAGAGTGTACATCAGATACATGATTGGTTACTAATAATTAACTGCTAACTGATAATTAATTGGTAGCCCGCCAAATGCCAAGTACTCTTTCAAATGCTTTCATATGTTTTAACAATGATATAAACATCTTAAGAAAAAACATGTTATCAGTAATGAATACCTTCTATTCTACAAAAGCCAGTAGTTTACTTCTGGACTATCATCTTGGTCAAAATTGTGATTTGAGGAGTGACTATAGACCTATTTCAACAGTGGTATCATTGTGCAAAATTTTTGAAACACCTTTTAGTTTTACTAAAGGCTTGTGGCACATGTCTATGCACATTCTCAGTAATGGAAAAATCTTAGCCTAAAAGGATTAGATTCTTGAAAGAATAAAAAAAAATCTTATTTTGGGAAAGGGGATGATAAAATTGGGTAATAACAGTAGAATCTAACTACAAAATAATATGCTTGATTTCTTCATGTACTTTAGCAATTCTTCTAAAGTCAAATTTAAAAGTCCCCAAAATGTCTTAAGCTTTCCAAGTCATTATGTACCTATCCTATGCTCCCTAAATGTTTTATTTTAAGCATTTTGGAATAAAAGCAAGTCAAAACTGACTCAGAGTAAAATGTCAACAGATATTCCTTTAAATCTTATATATTTAAAGTTGAAAGGGGTTTGTACGACTTTATAGTACTAAATTTTACATTTCGTAGATAAAATTAATTCTGTGTAAGACATGGTATTGCCAATATGACTTAGCAAATTAGAGCCTGAGCAAGGAATAGAGTCCAAGTCTCCTATCTTCTACTTGGTACTCTTTCCCCTACCATGTTACCCTTATCTGTAGTTTAATCAATTTTAGAGGGGAATAATGGTTTCACTCTTTCAAAACAATGTAGCAATTATATTCTAATCTAATGTTTGGTATTTATTACTTACTGAACAACTAAGAAAAATACATAATATTAGGAATCTAGTATTGGGATCTAATATATCCCAATATTTAGAGATAAATTCTTTAACTGATAAACTGTCAATTTAAATGTCTCTTAACTATTTTTAGGGTTGCAACAACCAATGCTATAGAAGGAGATAAGCTGTATTAAATAAAAATGCTATAAAAATGAAAGCAAAATATATGTATATGTAATAATTTCTCTAAATGAATGTTAAAAATATCTGACTACTAGTAATTCTGACTTGATAACATGCTATATGAACTACTTGCACAGCTCATAAAATTTCAGTTTTGTCTGGGAATGTAGAAGCCTTGAGTACCATATGCAAGGCCCTGGGTTCTATCACTAGGAGCAAACAAAACAATTCAAGTCACTCACAAGAAGTCCAAATTGCCCACTGAATAAGAGATGTTTCTTAGAAAAAGATTAGTGTATGTATTTTTGGAATGAAGTCAGAAATGGCCACACCACCCAGCCCCCCTGCCTTTTGTGGTACTGAGGATTGAACCCAGGGGCACTCTACCACTAAGCTTCATCCTGAGTCCCACACCCAGACCCCAGCCACTTTTTTGAGACACGCGTCACTAAGTTGCGAAGGCTGGCCTCGAACTTGCGATTCGCTTGCCTTCACCTCCTAAATAACTTGGAGTACGGGCATGCACCATCACGCCTGTTAAGAAGAACATCTTTTATAACCATTTTTGATCAGATGTATAATTTCATTCACTAAAGCATAAACACACTCAAAATTTACAGAAAGGATTCATGTCCTTTAAGGAAACATATTTCAGCTGTAGTACATATATGGGTTTGCTTATTAAATTTATACATCAAGTTTTCTCTCTTTATAAAAGTTGTATAATTTAAGTTATATTATAAAATACCACTTTCTTCCCCTCTAGAATCCATCGGTTTCAACTAGCTTATTTTTTTCTTCATCTGTTTCTACAGAATCATAAAGTTCAGGTGTAAAATAGATAGATTCATCTTCTACTTCTGTTTCAAAAGTTGTATTTAAACTGGAATGTTTAGCTTCTTCACATTTCTGAGACAGTTCCAAATCTGGATCCTGGGCTTCTTTAGAGCAGAACAGTTGTTTTGAATGATCTTTTTTGGAAAGAGTAGTGTCAATCTTTATTGATGAAATAATGTTTTCCGATTGAGGGCACAGCCCAAATGGCATGTTTACTTTTATATTTGAGGAATCATATTTACCAGTAAGTGGCAAAGTAGTTTTATTTTCCTTATTTTCTTCTTTGAAAGTGGAAGAACTAGAGGCACAATTCTCTGATGTACTGAGCTGGGGTGTAACAGCCTGCATCTTGCCAGTAAAATACTGTCCTAAAGAATTAAAGTTAGACCAGCTAACTTTCTTTGTTTCTTTACTGAAAGTTGGGCTTGAGGATCTGGAAATCACAAATTTTTCAGCTTTCTTTGCTTGGACAGACTCTTCCAATAATACTGGATCATCTAGAAATACAAAAATTTAAAAACTTTAACTTTCTGCTCCTAGCTAACATAATAATTGTTATAAGTATTTCTTAAATTAGGAATGCTTAAACAACTATGTAGAATACATAATTTAGAGCCCAAGATCAGTAATGTTAGACTTTCATCTTAGAACTTAAAGAACAGAATTTTAATTCTGAAAGGAATATCAATCTCATTGTTTCCTAGCCCAAGTTATAATACTGTCTTCTAAACTTCAAATTACACATCAGGGACCTCAATATTGAATGAGAAAAAGAGGGGTAAAAAGGAAAAGGGCTCAGTAAAGGAGGGAACAAGTCATAAAAATATGCCTTGAAAATTCACCAATCAATGATTGAGAAAAGCTGCCCTAGACTAATTCCTTATATAGCAAATAAGGAAACTAACAAGCACAGAACCATTATTATTTGTTCAAAGTTATAAAACTGGTTAGTAGTTAAGACCAGTACTAGAATCTAGGTTTCCTGATTACCAGTACAATAATCTTGGATTCACTATGACACTTACTCAGAAGCATATACCACAAAATAAATGTTTAAAAATCGATGTTAAGATACAATGCTATATGAATTAAAAAATTAAATTTATATACAATAACCAGAGTTTGGCAAACTTTTTCTATTACAGGCCAGATAGCAAATATTTTAGGCTTTGCAGGTCACACTCTGTTCCAATTACTTAATTGTACTACTCTAGTGAAATACACACACCTAGTCAACTTTGTTGTTGTTTGTAATTATGTAAATGAATGGTGTGGCTGAGTTCTGTTAAACTGATTTACAAAACCACAGCAGGTTTGTTTGCTAATCTGATACAGACTATTATTTCTAATATACTCTAAAATATTTATTTTATCATATGGCATAAAACAAAGAAGTTCATATGAGAAGCATCTCCAAATTAAACCAATTTTTACATAAACTTTAAAATAACAATCATCTCTACAATATGTCTTATTTGACCTTTATAACCCAAGCTGGAGGGATAGCTAGGCAGGTATATATTTTTTCTATTATGACTCAAAAAGGTTAAGTGGCTTGCTAAGAATCACAAAGCTAGTAAAAGGCACAGCAGTTAACAGAAAACCAAAAAGCATGCCCTGACAAAGGTCTGTCCCCCATTCCAGTCCACCGTATTATTTCACTATTTTTGATAACAATTTCTATTATAAGTTTCAACATACTTAAGGAAATAAATCTATCCCAAAATAAATATCATTTCTCTATCACGAAAGACTTCTTTATCAAATATAAATGGGCAGAACTTTTCATACCTTTCTCTTTTCTAGAGATGATATCACTTGGTAGAAATGAGTTTTTAGTAATCACTTTAGGACACTGTAGTTCTTGGACACACATTTTTGTTTTACATTTCGTAGGATGTTCTGGTGGTAGATAACTTAATGTATCAAGTAAATAAGTAGGGCTATCATTCTCCAAATAGGACTCTTCAAGAGTAGATTTACTGTCTTGTATACACTTTTGGTCCTTTTTGGATATATCAATGATTTTTTGGTGCTTTTTGGAAAATTCAGCCAAGGATTCCAGTGCACTTTCAAAAGTTGAATGGTGCTGAATCTGCTGCCTTATCCATTTAGAAAGTCCTAAAGAAAAAGTAAACCCAGAGGTATGTGTAAGATAGTATGTATTAAGAAAAAACTTCATTTTTCTAATGAAGTAATCTAATTTGCATTTGAATATTCAGAATGATTTTCAATATTTTTTCCTTCAATTTTATTTTATATGCACATGATTTATAATGGGGTTATATCTTGGGAAACCCATCATTAAGCTGAAACTATTGTAAATTGAAAAAGCACTTAATGCATCTAATCTATCCTACATGATAGCTGAGCAACACAGTATATACTATAGAGTACCAGTTGTTTATTGGCATGATCACTTTGGCTGCCTAGGACATGCAGCTCACTGTTGCTGCCCAGTTTCACAAATGAGAATTATACCATGTATCACTTGTTAGAAAAATATCAAAATTGAAAAAGATCAAAAGTAAAGTATGGTTTCTGCTGAATGTGCATCTCTTTCATAATTGTAAAGTTGAAGAATTTTAAGTGGTACTATGGTTAAGTCAGGATACGTCTTTATTCACCTCGTTTGAGAATATCTAGGGAATAAAGCAAATAAATTATATCATAATTCCTCACAAAAAATGCCTACTTTTTTCATAGGGAATCTAGAAGTTGTAAACAATATAATCCTCCATTCCATCCTTCCAAATTTGGCTCTATTTCAAAAAATAAACTTGCAATTCCAGTCTCAAAGGTTTTCTTGATCAATTCCAAATACATCTTAAACTATTGTGGAGGTGAAAGAAATAACACTCTTTTGTGGACAAATCATATCTGATTTTAATTTTTATTAAATAATTTAAAAATATATAAAAAATCAATGTATAGGATATGATTTGACCTGTGATATGTGAAAACTACATAAAAATTAACCATATTCAGAGTATAAAGTATTATGGTTCACAATAAAAAAAAATCTTGATTTTTATAAAATAAGTATTCCCTGCATAATGTTACTAAAACTAGTAGTTTTTTTTTTTTTTTTTTTTGACCAATTAGTTTTAAAAGTCACTATGGTATTATAAGTTCAGAGAAAGATAAAACAGGGTTTCAAGAAACCCAAATTATTATATTTCCATTTCAAATACATTCCTTTAATTTTTTAAATATATTTTTTAGTTGCCAATGGGTTTTTCACTTTATTTGTTTATTTATATGCGGTGCTGAGGATGAAACCCAGGGCCTCACACACGCCAGGCAAGTGTTCTACCACTGAGCCACAACCCCAGTCCCCTTTAATTTTTTTAATGGGAGCTTTTCTGTCAATTATCTATTTATGCAAATTGAATTTAAATAAAAAATGGTCATCAAAATGAATTTGTATGCCATGCACAGTGGCACACACCTATAATCCCAGCAGCTCAGGAGGCTGAGGGAGGAGGATCACGAGTTTAAAACCAGCCTCAGCAACAGTGAGGCACTAAGCAATTCAGTGAGACCCTGTCTCTAAATAAAAAATACAAAATAGGGCTGGGGATGTGGCTCAGTGATAAAGTGCCCCTGAGTTCAATCCCGGGTACCCCACCAAAAAAAAAAATTTTTGTTTGGTGTTGTCCCAATATTACCAGGAAAACATTTTACAATTTATGTCAGAAAAAGAAAATAAAAACCCTCTAGAAATAACAGGAAATATTTAATTCTAAAAATCTCTAAATAATTCTGAACTAGGAAGTAAAAGTTTAGGTTCTAGATTTTAAAATTAAAGAAAAATTAAATAGATTTCCTCTAACCTTTTTTGTTTCCTAGGAAAAATGATTAGACCAAATAAAAATGAAATTCCCCCAAACTGAAAAATTTTAGCATTATATAGTTGCCTTTTCATTTTGACCTTTTTGCAATCAAAGAAAACCTTTTCAGTATAAGATGTCATTATTTGCTACTGAAAACTTGAAAGGATCTGAGCTCCACCTGGTGACTAAATACTAGGACTTAGTACTTTTACTTTTGGTTACTACTTAATCTAAACTACTGCTTGTTTTATATTGAAAGAAAGTCAAGAAAAAAAAACTATTCTTACTTTAATCTTCAATTACTTTTTAATGTCAAAATATAGTAATTAGACTCTAAAATGGAAAGTTAGAGACCATGTCCACACATAGTTAATGAAAAAAAAATCAGTTTAGCATGTCTTTATTATGGCATATTGAAAATTTTAGCTTAAAAAATAAATAAAGATGCAAGTAGGACTGGGGCTGTGGCTCAGCGGTAGCACACTTGCCTGGCGTGTGTGAAGCACTGAGTTCGATTCTCAGCACCACATATAAATAAATGTAAAGAAAGAAAAAAAAAAGGAAAGAAGGAAGGAAGGATGGAAGGAAGGCAGAAAGAAGAAAGAAAGAAAGGTCTATCAAAAACTTTAAAAAAATTTTTTAAAAAGATGCAAGTATACCCACAGCTCTTTGAAAATGAGTGAATTCTTCATATTAGCTTCTGAACCAGAATGTCAACGCTGGATAAATACTAGAGGCACATATTTATTGATTTGAGCGGGAAAAAAATGACCCTCTACTTGATCTTGTCCCATGTAGTGGTGCTTTATTTCCTTTCAGAAATTTTGACTAACATAAACTCAAAACAACTAAAGCATCTCTAAAGTAGCAAATAAAATCCAACAAACTTCAATGTAACCTAAGACAAAAGAGAAACCTAAGTGGCCAAAAGAGACACACTTGCTTATTTAAATTTAAAAACAGTATTTCTTAGAAAATTCATTTCTGTGGAAGAGCTTTTACTCTGAAAATGGCAAACAAAGCATATTATAAAAATGCATATTATTGAATTATATCTCATATTCTATGAAACTAAAGAATCCTAGTTGATCTAATCTTTGTTGATAACCAAAATTCTCATTTACATAGAATTTTTATAAACATATGAGAATTAAAAGATTAGATTTCCAGTCCATGGGAATTGTCCATGTTTGATCTAATAATTCATATTTTCTGTTCAACTCTTTGTCTTTTAAAATAGAAGCCATTAAATACAAAGCCTTTAAGATGGTAGAACAGGAAGCCTCAGACCCCCCTTCCATCTATGGAGACATGGATTCAACCATACACACCTCAAATTCCTTTACGAGATATCCAGAAACCAATTAAGAGGCTCCTGAACCTAGGTTAGTGCAAAACCAGATGCATCAAAGCAGGTAGGAAAATTTGTGGCACCTTCTCACCACAGTCCCTCCCTTGGAACAGTACCATATGATTGGGAGTAAAGTCCCAGCTCCTGCTTCTCCCGGGAGAGAAAGAAGACTGGACTGTATGTCCAAAGTTCTGACTTTTCAGATTGGCTGCATGAGGCACTTGCCTGTCTTGCTGTCTGGAAGTGCTGACATGACAAGCATAGTCCACATGACCGGGGACTACTGGGAACAGAAGAAGAACTGGGCAGCACAATGCTGCTCTGCAGGAACCATGATACAGGAGATGGAGGTTGATGTAGCTCAGTTGCCACTTCGGGGGTTGGGGGTAAGAGAAGATGAGTGTGTGTCCAAGGTTTTGGCTTTTCCATGAGCTACCCAGGGACTGGTTTTTGCTCACTCTGCCATGGAGCACTGGCAGAACCTGGCATACTCTATTATGCCTGGAACCCACTGAGAAAAGAGCTGGGCAGCAGGCTGCTGTTCATGAGACTCCACAACACAAGAGATTACTAGTCCATCCAAAAACAGAAAGAAAGGGAAAAAGAAACTAGCAAATTCCTCTAATTAGGAATCTAGGCACCTAAGTCCAGAGAAGACAGATCCACAGAAAAGGTTTGAGAGGCTCCCAGAATGCCTAGTAGACCTGAAGAGTAAAGGTCATTTCCTGTGTGAAGCTGTGAGAGGTGGCTGTTCTTTTAAATGTGTGAATGCCATGACAAAGCTGAAGAACAGAAACAGGTAAAACAGACCTACCCAAAAAACAAGACAAATCCTTAGAAACTAACTCTAAAGGAATAAATGTATGTGAATCACTTGACAAAGGACTTAAAATAAATGTCAAAGGGTGCTCGCTCATGAACTCAGAAGATGGAGAGAGAGAGAGAGAGAGAGGAGGGAGAAAAATAAATGAATATATTTTAACAAAGAGATAGAGAATACAATGTGATGGACATTATTATCCAAAGTACATGTATGAAGACACAAATTGGTGTGAATATACTTTGTATACAACCAGAGATATGAAAAATTATGCTCTATATGTGTAATAAGAATTGTAATGCATGCTGCTATCACATACAAATTAAAAAAAGATTAATTAGAAAGAGGAAAAAAGAGCAGACAGCTTATTTACAGAAATAAAAATAAAAATTATCCCCAAACTAAGGGAAAGACTGACATCCAGGTTCAAGAAACCCAAAAAATCCAAATAATCTAAGATACATTATAACAAAACTGCCCAAAGGCAAAGAAAAAACAATTTTTAAAAGCAGGAAGAAAAAAGCAATTGATCACACATAAGTGAACTTCCATAAGACTGTAAATGGATTTTTTAGAAGAAACTCACAGGTCAGAACAGAGTGGCATGAAAGAAAACAAGAACAAAAGTAAATAACTGCTAATCAAAAGTAAATACTAGGCAATCTAAAAATATTTATAAATGGTCCTGAGAACTAGATGATAATTTTTCAGTAATCAATTAGGATATTTTAACATAAACATTTTTGTAACATCTTTTTTGATGTTACTGAGATCTCTTCCTGAATTGATTTCTATTTGGGGAAGAGGGATCCCCCAAAATACAGAATATGATGAAGATCATCTATAATAAATACTACCAAAAAAAAAAAAAAGAAAAAGATAGAAAGAATACTAGGCAAAACTGTCCATCTAAATGAAGAAGAGATAAAGACTTTCTCAGATAAATAAAAGCTGAGGAAGGTCGGGTGTGGTGTGGTGGTGTACGCCTGTAATCTCAGAGGCTTAGGAGGCCAATGTAGGAGGATCAGGAATTCAAAGCCAGCCTCAGTAATCTAGGAAGGTCCTAAGTAACTATCAAGACCCTGTCTCTAAATAAAATACAAAAAAGAGTTGGGGATGTGACTCAGTGGTTAAGTTCCCCTAGGTTCAATCTCCGGTAACACACATACACACACACATACAGCTGAGGAAGTTCATAACCACTAAGACCTGCCTTATAAGAAATGCTAAAGGAGGTTTACTAAACAACCACAGAAAGCATATGAATGTGTAATTTGTTGATAATGTTGTCTATAACAATGATACATAAACCTCTCCATCTCTTTTAGGAGTACTAGAGATCAAATCCAGGGAAATATGCATCCTGGGCAAGTGCTCTACCATTGATCTATCTATATTCCCAGTCCCATAAATCACTTTAAATGCTGATACAGAATTTAAAAGATGAAAGTATAAAAACTAATTATAAAAATATGTTAACAGATACACAGTACAAAAAGGGGGTAATTTGTGACTTTGATTATAGACTGTGTTGAGGGAAAATAAAAATGTAAATATTTTGTATGCAATTGAATTTATCAGCTAAAAATAGACTGTTATAACTATAAAATGTTTCATGTAAGACCCATGGTAACCACAAAGAAAATACCTAGAAAGGCCACGTAAAAGAAAATGAGAAAGGAATCAAAGCATGTCACTTCAAAAGAATCAATGAAATACAAAGGAAGACACAAAGTCAGGAAAAGAGGGACAAAAGAGCTATAAATCAGACAAAACAATGCACAAATAGCAACAGTAAATCCTTCTCTATCAATAATTACCTTAATATAAGTGTATTTGCTCCCTGTCTTACTCTACTCAGGTTGCTATAACAAAGTACTCTAGAGTGAGTGATTTTAAAACAAAAATTTATCCTTTTCAGTTCTGGAGACTGGGAATTCCGAGATTAAGATACCAGCAGATCTGGTATTTTGATAAGCACTTATTTCCTTGTTCACAGATCCCTGTCACCATGCTTAATCTCACACAGAGAAAGGAATACTCCTCTGAATGGAATTATTGTCCTCCCAAGAGATAGTAGTGTGGACAATAATCCCATTCGGGAAGGTATTGCCTCCATGAACCAATCACCTCTCAAAGACTCCATGTCCTAATGGCATCGCCTTGCGGTTAAGGATTTCAATACTGAATGTTGGGTGGACCATACTAAAGCACTATCTAATCAAAAGCCATGGAGGGGCTGAATGGATCCAATATATGCTATATAAAAGATTCATTTAAGAAGATTTCAAGAAAAAGACAAACTGAAAGTGAAAGGATGGGAAAGATTTTGGGTGGCTATACTTTTACCAGAAAAAATAGACTTTAAATCAGAAACGGTCACAAGAGGGGCTATAGATGTAGCTCAGTGGTCAAATACTAGCCTAGCATGTATGAGGCCCTGGGTTCAATCTTCAGTATTGAGGAAAAAAAATTCTGTCACAAGAGATCACAAAAGATGTTATATAATAATAAATGTGTCAATCCACTAGGAAGATATAAAAATTACAAATATATATGCCCTTAATATTCTAGCAACCAAATATTTCTAAAGAAAATACTGACAACTAAAGGGAGAAATGACAATAATGAAAGATTTTAACACCCCCAGACAGAAAGTCAATATGAACCAATTGAATAAATCAATACTGTAAAACTCATAGAAGAAAACAGGGGAAGAGCTGCTCCAAGATAAAGCTGAACATCTCCTTCCCAGCCACGGGCTGTTAGAAACTCATTGAAGTGGACGATGAACGCAAACTTCGTACTTTTTATGAGAAGCCTATGGTCATAGAAGTTGCTGCGGATGCTCTGGGTGAAGAATGGAAGGGTTATGTTGCCCAAATCAGTGGTGGAAACGACAAACAAGGTTTCCCCATGAAGCAGGGTGTCTTGACCTATGGCTGTGCTCGCTTACTACTGAGTAAGGGGCACTCGTTATAGGCCCAGGCAAACTGGAGAGAGAAAGTGCAAATCTGTTCGAGGTTGCATTGTGGATGCCAATCTGAGCGTTCTCAACTTGGTTATTATAAAAAAAAGAGAGAGAAGGATATTCCTGGACTTACTGATACTACTGTACCTCAAAGACTGGGACCCAAAAGAGCTAGTAGAATCCGCAAACTTTTCAATCACTCTAAGGAAGACGATGTCTGCCAATATGTTGTCATTCCTTAAACAAGGAAGGTAAAAAACCCAGGACCAAAGCCCCAAAGATTCAGTGTCTTGTTACTCCACGTGTCCTGCAACACAAGTGCTGGCGTATTGCTCTGAAGAAACAGCGTACTAAGAATAAAGAAGAGGCTGCAGAATCTGCCAAACTTTTGGCCAAGAGAATGAAAGAAGCCAAAGAAAAACGCCAGGAACAAATTGCCAAGAGACATAGGCTGTCTTCTCTGAGAGCTTCTACTTCTAAGTCTGAGTCCAGTCAAAAATAAGAATTTTTATCAGTAACAAATAAATAAGATCAGACCTTCAAAAAAAAAGAAAACAGGGGAAGAACTTCATAATATTGTCTTGGTAAATACCTATTGTTCTATAATTATCATATGATCCAGATATCTTGGTGTTTATTCAAAAGAATAGAAATATGTTGAAGAGATATCTGTGTTCTCATGGTCACTGCAGTATTGTTCCCAATATCTAATATGTAGAAACAACCTAAAAGTCTACTGCCAAATAAATAAAAAGAATAAGTATGTACATACAATTATTCAGTCATAGAAAGGAAAAAATCTGGTCAGATACTTGACATGGATGAAACTTGACATTGTGCTAAGTGAAATGAGCCAGTCACAGAAGGATAAATATAGCACAATTCAATTTATATGAGATATCTAAAATAATCAAACCCAAAGAAGCAGAAAGTGGTGGTTGCCAGGTTATGAGGTAGAGGGAAACAGGGTACTGCTTTGTACCTTTTAATTATATGAGATCTAGAGATCTGCTATAAGTATTGTGCTTATCTTAATGTTGCACTATTCGGGCAGATTTTAATGTTTTTTACTACAGTGAAAAAAAAAATTCTCACTAGTTTTTACTTTAAACCTAGCTTAGAATCTTACCAGATATATAGCGATTTGGGTTATTCCTGAAACGGTCATCCACTAGAATAAGAGCTCCCCAATCATTTCTGTGTCGAATACACCTACAAAAAATAGAAGGAAAATAAAATACATATAACATGAAAGATTAAAGCTAGGTTTCTAGAGGAATTGACAGAAAATTAAGAAAATCAATGGTGTATCAATTATACACACCTATAATCAAATCTGTTATTATGAGAACAGTTACAGAAAAAGCTACCCAATATAATGTATCCAAGTAGGTAAAAAAAAAATAATAATAATAAAAAATCCTCTGGGACTTGGGATGTAGCTCTGTGGTAGATTACTTAGTATATATAAGGCTCTGGGTTTAACCCCCAGAATCGGAAACAACAAGCTGCTGGGATTACAGGAGCGTACCACTGTGCCTGGCTCAGCTATAATTTCTACAAATATACTTTCTTTTTCTTTTTCTCTCTTTCCTCCTTTTGGGACTACTATTGTGTGTATAATATGCTTGATAGGATTCTACATATCTCTGGGATTGTTATTCTTCATTCTTTTTCTTTCTGTTCCTGAAAATGGATAATCTCAATTGATGTTAACTTTAAGTAGCCAGATTCTTTCTTTTGACTATCAAAATCTGCTAATGAATTTTTCATTTCATTTATTGTCCTTTTTAACTCTAGAATTTATATTAGTTTTGTAAAAAAAAAAAAATTAGACCTTTATTGATAGTCTCTATTTGCTGAAGTGATCCATCATTCACATAGTTTCTTACAATTCTTTATTCATAGTTCTTGAATATGTTTAACTGACTTTGTCTACTAAGTAAAATGCCTGGGCTTCCTCAGGAAAAGTCTATTGATTACCTTTTTCCCCAGAGTGTTGAAGTACCTTATTCTTTCTTTGCCCATGTCATATTTTTTGTTAACAACAGTACATTTTACATAATATAATGTGGCAACTCTAGAAATCAGATTCCTCTCCTTCCTCACGGTTTTTTATTGCTGTTTTGTTGTTGTGATTTTTCTGAGATAATACTGGAAAGACTGTGTTCTGTTATGTGTGGCCATTGAAGACTACTTGGTTAGATTACTCATCAGCTAATGAGCATATAGAGATTTCTTTAAATGTCTGAAGCCCAATATGTCTCTCATTCTTTTTTTTTTTTTGGTACCAGGGACTGAACTCAGGGGCACTCGACCACTGAGCCACATCCCCAGCCCTATTTTATATTTTATTTAGAGACACAGTCTCACTGATTTGTTTAGCACCTCACTTTTGCTGAGGCTAGCTCTGAACTTGCAATCCTCCTGCCTCAGCCTCCTGAGCCACTAGGATTATAGGAGTACACCACTATGCCCAGCATGTCTCCCATTCTTTACTAAAAAAGCTCTGCATATGTACAGACATGTTTAGGCGGTAACAACTCTGCCTCAGTATGTACTTCCTGTTTCAACAGATCAAGATGATAGCTTAGGGTCTTCTCAGGTCTCCTGAGCATGTACAGATCTCCATGTCAGTGCAAAGTCCTACACATATGTGTAGCCCAGTGAAATCCCAGGAATATGTAAGAACTTTTAATCTTCTATTGACATTTCCTCAGCTTTTCTCTCTAAAAGTTTTAGTTATCCTTATTTGACCAAATTTTACTCATTGCCTTATGCTACTATGAAGTTAAATAACTGCTTGGGTGAGCTCAGAGTTAAGTCAAATAAAGACGGCCTTGGGAGTGGGTTCTTCTAGGGAACCACCAAATAGGTCACATAACACTTTATAAGAATACTCTGTGAATAAATTTTTCTTTATTAATTTCTAATCTACACTGTGTTCTTTGCTCATAGTTACCTGTTATCTTTGAATTTCTAGTAGAAGTTCTCTTGAAGTGCTACTTGGATTTTGGCAAATCTGATTTGCTAAATTTGTATCCATATAAATATGAAGGAAATTAGATTGATCAAGTTAGAAGAGAAAAAAAAAATACTCAGTGAATGCACTCTAGCCTAATTATATCCCATCCAATGGTTGGCACATTGCTGGTTTTCACCAAGACTATTGGCTGCTGGTTTTTAAGGGTACTGTGAATTTGGACAGAGGGGGATAGAAATGAGGTGAGCTAAAATGCCACAGAGATCACTGTTCTTGAAGGAGATTTCAGTCATTTATCATTGTGATAGTAGGAGCAAATGTGACTCCATTTTGTTTTATGACTTCATCCTGTAAAACAACCATGCCAAGTAGAAGAGTCATGACTGGAGCAAGATGTTCTTTTCCTTTTGCTATAGAAACCTTTAAGAACACGGAACTACCTAATGGGGTATTGTTTCTGCAACTAGGGTAACGGGGCTCTGTTTCTGTAACGGGGGTGACTGGGCTAACTGTGATTGGTTAGGCTTCCCTCCGCTTGACTGCACTGTCCCACTTCTGTAACCTGGCTTGCTTGCATTGTCTAGACCCCCTGAACATCCCTTTTGCGGTTTTCAGGCTTATAAGGAGTGCCCTTGCAATTGTTCGGGGCTGATCAGGGGAACAGCTTTATGTTCTGGTCAGCCGCCACCGGTGTGCTTCAATAAAGGCTTGATTCGATTATACGTGAGTGGTCTGGAAGTCAGTTTATGAAACCCTGGGACCAAGCTTTAACTATAACATCATGAATAAGTGCTTCCTGGAATGCTGTAACCTTTGGTTAATATCCAGAATTTTGAAAAAGATTTTTAACTATTTTTGTCTATTTTCTCACTGCTTTTAGAATTTTCAGTTTTCTGTTCTACCACTTTTGATGTTTTCAACCAATTTGTTAATACTTTGCTAAAGATATCTTCACCTAAGTTCAGAAGAGATAAAGGTCTGTAGTTTTTTTCCCTCTTACTTCTGTTTCCCACCCCCCTCCTTTTTAGTACTAGGGATTGAATACAGGGTAATGTACACTGAGTTATATCTCTAGTCCTTTTTATTATTTGAGACAAGGTCTTACTAAGTTGCTGAGGATGGTTTCAAACTTGCAATCCTCCTGCTTCAGTCTCTCGAATCAGTGGGATTATAGGCTGTGAGCCACTTCACCCAACAACACCCCCCCACTTTTTTTTATACAGTCCTCATCTGGTTTTAGTAGCTGGTTAGTGATGGCCTCAAAAAATGAATTAGAAAGGGTTCCATCTTCTTCTATTTCCTAGAAGAAATCATATAGAATTGGTGTTATTTCTTCTTTAAATGTTTGGTAATATTTGCTGGTGAACCCATCTGGATGGAGATTTTTTTTTCACAAGGCTTTTAACTATGAATTCAATTTCTTTAATAGATTACTACTGAAGTTACCTATTTCACCTTGGGTAAGTTTTGAAATTTTGAAGAATTAGCCCATTTAATCTAAGTTGTCAAATATGTACATACTGCATGGTCCACAATATTCCCATAGTCTTTTCATACCTGTGGGGTCTGTAGTAACATTACATCTTTTATTCCTGATATTAGTAATTGTGGCTTCTCTCTCTTAAGTCAATTTTTGTTAAAGGTATTAATTTTATTGTTCTTTTCAAAAGAGGCTGTTTTTATTTTTATTATTTCCTTTTTTCCCATTTGTTTTTCTTTTTCTAGAATGTTAAGATTGATTCCAGCTCTTTCTTCTTTTCTAAAATAATCATTTAATGGTTTAAATTTCCCTCTGAGCACTGCATTAGCTGCAAACTACACATTTTGATATGCTGTATTTTCATTTTTGATCAGTCTGAAACATTTTCTAATTTTCCTTGAGACTTCCTGTTTTACTACAGATTATTTAGACGCATTCTGTTTAATTTCCAAGGATGTGAACATATATCTGTTAGTGATTTCTAGTTTAACTGTTTTTTTAATATTTATTTTTTAGTTGGATACAATATCTTTATTTTATTTTATATTTATTTTTATGTGGTGCTGAGGATGGAACCCAGGGCCTCGCACATGCTAGGCGAGCGCTCTATGGCTAAGCCACAACCCCAGCCCTCTAGTTTAACTGTTAACTAAAAAAAAAAAACCAATTGCTTATTATGGTTAGACAATATACTTAGTATGATTTTTTGGTGATCTATATTCCATATGCATTTGAAATCAATGTTATTGATTTATTGGGTGGAGTGCTCTATTGATATTGTTATTGATTTATTGGGTGGAGTGCTCTATAATGTCAATTTATCCAGTTGATTAATAATGTTCAAGGACTGGTCAAGGACTGGGGTTGCGGCTCAGTGGTAGAGGGATCGCCTTGCACTTGCGAGACCTGGGTTTGATCCTCAGCACCACATAAATAAGTGAAATAAAGGTATTTAAAAAAATATAATGTTCAAGTCGTCTATATCATTATTAGTTTGTTGACTAGTTCAATTACTAAGAGAAATTTTAAAACCTCTCAACTATGATTATGGATTTACTTCTTTCTTTAGATCGGTCAGTTTTTGTTTCATGTATTTTAAAACTCTGTTTTTAGATAAATACACATTTAGGATTGTTATGTCTTCTTGGTGACTTACTTGATTCTCAAACTTTGCCACAGCTATAAAAACTTTTCTCAGTATGGTCAAACCCTTTATGCTCTGAACCCAATTTATGATAACAGTCAGGCCTGCTGCACAGCTTTTATCTCAGAGCTTCCTTTTCTAATTATTTTGAGCATTCTCTTTGCCCTTCTTCAGAATTGGAACCTGTTCCCTGCATCCTTGATATTGTTCGTTCTAGATATTATTATAATTATTTTAATTATTATTATTATTTATTATTATTATTGCGGTGGTGTTGAGAATTGAACCCAGGGCCATCAGATTAATTCCTGGAAAAACTTAGAACTTGAGGCACTCTAAAATGTCAATGAAAGTGAAGTTAAAAACAGGAGTATCAGTTGTAGATACATATGTGAAGCAGATAGACAGTTCCCTCTTCCATCCAGATTAACTTTTTAAATAAATATTTTGGTATTATAGAATACCAAAATCAATGTAAAGTCAGGATACCATTCTATTTTGGGTCCACTTTTTTTTTTTTTTCCCCTGCAGTGCTAGGACAGAGTAAGCACTCTACCACTGAGCTGTATCCCCAGTCCTTGATTTCTGTTTAAAGTATCCTATTGAGATATTTATGTTAATAAAACAATTAAGAGAAAAAAAGGCTCTATCTTTCCTTTTCCCATTGTTTTCATATTGCCTTGCTCAAATAAATTATGCTCACTTGAGAAAAGAGTTTACTTTTAGTAAAGCAGACTAGTGAAAAAACTCAGTGCAGTTGAAACCTGGTTACAAAACTATCTGGTATGTTTTTGAAGACTGTTATTATATTTCATAGAGTAATATTATTCCAAGTACTTTAATAATCCACATGGGCTTTAAAAAAAGACAGTATTAAAATAATCAATTGATTTTTGCTTACTTTAGATTTTTAAGATGTATCACTTAAAAAAGAGCACCTCAGAATAGAAGTGCCTTTTCTATCAATTAACGTACATTATGAGTCTCAACAAATAATGTGAAATATTTATTTGATCTTTACTTTTTTATTTAAACTTTTTTTTTTTTTTTAATATTTATTTTTTAGTATTCGGCGGACACAACATCTTTGTCTGTATGTGGTGCTGAGGATGGAACCCGGGCCGCACGCATGCCAGGCGAGCGCGCTACCGCTTGAGCCACATCCCCAGCCCCTAAACTTTTTTTTTTTGCATGTGATATTGGTGATTGAACTCAGGGGTTCACACATGCTAAGGCTCATACATACATAAGAGCTCTACCACTGAGCCACATCATCAGACCTTTTTATTTTGAGACAGAATCTTGCTAAATTGCCCAGGCTGACTTCAAACTTGTGATCCTCCTGCCTTAGCCTACCGAGAAGCTGGGATTACAGGAATGTGCCACTACACCTAGATAACTGTTAAATTTTTTATTGATTATTAAAAGGATATGTTTCTTTCTAACAAATTGCTATTTTTAATGCTGTTTACCTGAAAAATCAGTAAAATGAGAGCTAGGTGTGTCCATGATTTTTATTTAATTTATTTATTTTGTGTGTGTGGTATTGTTTATTTGTGGAACTTAGGCCCTCACACATGCTAAACAAGCACTCTACCTCAGAGCCACATCCCCAGCCCACAAAGAAGGTTACTTTGGCTTCTCATGGTTTCTTGAAATCCAAGGTACTGTTTATACTAAAAAGAAAAAAAAAAAAATCAATTCAATTAAGAATATTTATTTTCCTGAAGCTGATTATAGTAACCAAAAGTAAAGAACTTTAAAATATAAAGCCAGACATGGTGGTACACACCTGTAATTCAAGTAACTGGGGAGGTTGATGCAGGAGGACTGCAAGTTTGAAGACAGCCTCAACAATTTAGATACCCTATCTCAATATAAAAAGTAAAAAAAGAACTAGGAATATAGCTCAGAGGTAAAGTGCCCCTGTGTTCAGTTCCCAGTACAATATATACAATATATATTGATTTTTTTTCAAACCTCCCCTACAAACTATTAGCTGAATACTAAAATTCAAACAAAACAGGCAGAAAGGAAATGAAATATTTCAAGAACAATTTGCAGTGCAATTTGATGCCAAGTAAAATGGAATTTCTAGGCGGAAAAGGGTAGCAGGATATCAGTAGCTGAAAAATAGAACTCAGTCATTTAGTTTGAAGAGAAACACATACAAAATGCCACTTTGAAATGATGGGGAGAACAGTGGGTGAAAAAAAAAATTTCTATGTAATTAGTAACATGCAAACTCAAAAACAACTTGCTTATGTGCAGAGTACACAAGGTAGTTGAAAAAAATCTAAATTCTGGATTTGGTTATGTCACATTAGTGTTAACTGTGAGTCTTTTGGTTGAATTGCAAATGCCATGTGATATGTTTGCATAATTTATTCTTAGCCTAATTTTTCATAATTTTATTTATTTATTTGTTTGTTTTGGTGCTGAGGATTGAATCCAGGGGTGCTTTACCACTATATCTCCAGCCCTTTTTAATTTTTATTTCAAAACAGGTTTTAAGTTGATGAGCATCTCATTAAGTTGCTGAGGTTGGCCTTGACTTTGTGATCCTCCTACCTTAGCCTCATATATCACTGGGAGTACAGGTATGTGCCCAGCTTTAACCTGTTTCTTTTATTTAAATTATTTCTAAATCTTACAGCTTCCTTGGAAACAAAATATTACATGAATAAGCTAATTACATTTTACAAATAGAGAATATAAAATTTTAAATTAGTCTGTACAAAATCTGAGTATGGTGTTTGAAATTTGGAAGTTGGACTACAATAAGAAATTATGGCAAAAAATGTTGATTCAAAAACTTGTTCCACAAAGCACATATCTTGAAGGACCAGAATCCCTGGAAAAAGAAGTATTATGAGTAAATGTTAGCTGGGCAAAGTGGCACATACCTGCAATCCCAGCAACTGGAGAGGCAGAGGCAGGAAGATAGCAAGTCTGAGGCCTGCCTAAATAGAGACCCTGTCTCAAAAAATAAAAAGGGCTAAAGATATATAGCTCAGTAGTACAGTGTCCGTGGATTCAATCCCCAGTACCAGGGGTGGAGTGATTAAATGTTTCATTGGTGTTCTTAACTACTAGGACCATAGCTTTACTGCCAATTACACTTTTTAAAAAGTAACTATTTTATCTTTTCTTTTTAAAATTATTCAATATTCTTCAGTTTCAAGGTTATCCATCAATATTATTACTATGCAGAGAAGACACTGACAATGTAGATTGCAGCCAATTGTTATCTAAACTTTAGAAATGACATTAAAATGAAAATACTTTTTTTAATTAGTTGCCTTCTTTATATAAAAAAGAATAAAAATGATGTAACTTCAAGAGCTTACTGCACTCTGTAATAGACGTATTTGTTAAGTAACTTTTATAAAATACAAAGTATTCTATACATCATTAGTGACTGAGTATCCTTTGCAAACAGAATACTTCCTCTCACAGCTGGCATGTCACTTTTGTTCTCTGACATATTTTGGGTGAGATAAACAATTTTCACCTATAAAATTATTTATAGGTGAAATTATATTTTGTCTTATGAACATCAAAACCTCAGGGTTTTGATGTTCATAAGAAAATTTTTTGGTTTGTTGGTGAGCTTCTTTTAATAAACATTTACTAAGCTTCTGTATGCCACTCATTGCTTAGCCATTATAAACTTTCTTTAAACTTTAGCAAATTTTGAGGATTTTGGGGGGTCTAATTTATTCTATTTACTTTTTTCAAGCTTGATTTGGGACCTCTAACACTTAAAATATATCTTCTTAGGGTTCTAATTAAATAAAAATTTACCACACTTATTAAAGAGTAAAGTAGCAATGCTAGTTCTACATATAGTTGGGATCACAGATAGTATTAAAATAACATAATAATAAATTTTACTCTACTTACCTACCTAGGGCCTGGTTTAAGGCCCTATATGCTTGAATTTCATACCACTGACGGCCAGGTAAAAGACCTCTCAATTTTGAATGGTGGTCATTATATTGTCGCTTTAGTTCAACCTAATAATTTAAAAACATATTAGAAATGTGGTAGACAATTAAAGCTTAGTTTTAAAAATCATATTAACTTCTAACATTTAGAGTATTTTTTTTTAGGGTGAAGAGATATTTTTTTTTTCACTTTTTCCCCCCATTCATTTAAAATAGTTTTATTCATCCTTTTATTCCCTTAAATCCCTCATGCATTTAATTGTGTGATGAGGTCAGGTTTGAGATAATATATATATACAGTAAAATTCACATACTTGCAGTACGTGAGTAGGTGAGCTTTTTTTTTTTTTGGGTGCTGGGGATTGAACCCAGGTCCTTGTGCATGCAAGGCAGGCAATATACCAACTGAGCTAGCCCCAAGTAAATGAGTTTTGACAAACATATAGTTCTGTAACTACCATGATTGCATGGTATAAAACTTTTTATTGCCATTAAAAGTTCATTCTTATCTCTTTTCAGTTGATTTCCTTCCTCTACTACTGGCCCTGGTAACAAGTGATCTGCTTTGTTTTGCCTTTTCAAGAATGTCACGTTAATGTTATACAGTATGTAATCATTTGCAACTTTTTTTGCTTAGCATTTTTATAATTAATTCATGTTAAAAAGTATATAAGTAGTTCATTCTTTTATATTTATCCAATCTGATAATTTCATCATCATCATCATCTTCTTCTTTTTTTTTTTTTTTTGGTACTAGGATTGAACCCAGGGCACTTTATCACTGGGCTATGTACCCTGCCCCTTTTTATATATTGAGACAGGGTCTTGCTAAATGGCCTCAAACCTGTGATCCTCCTGCCTTAGCTCCCAAATCACTGGGATTACAGGTGTGCACCTGTAATCTTTGCTTTTTAATTGGTATGTTTAGACTGTTTGACCTTGTAAATATTGCATCAATAGTTACTGGATTTTGTTGTATTATTTTCATAGTGTCGTATTTCTACTGGAGTGTAGCTAGGTTACTTGGAACCAGTTGATTTTTTCTGAGGGTTAATTTTACATGTTCTTAGGACAGATCCTGAGCAGCCTTTAGGGTTAATTTATCCCCAGCATAAGGGTGAAACTCTTCTGTTGATTATATTCCAAAATATTAATATGTATTATTAGGGTCCCTCCCTCTCACTCTGGCTAGTGAGAATACAAATTATTCCCATCCCTTTGTAAGTTCAAGAAATTGTTCTGACTCCTCTTCTTGGCCTCTTATGTATGTGCCAATTACTAGTCAACCAAAGAGTCAAGGGGACCTGTTTTCAGGCATTTGGAACTTTCTTTCTATATAGCTCCATCCTCTCTGGCACTCTGCAAATTCTTGTTGCCATGCCCTCCTTAAACTCTGTCTCTACCTCTCACTGAGACTGCTGAGCTCAGTTTGAGTTTATTCTCTTGCACTATGTAATGTGACCTGGTAACTATCTCCAGGAAATAATATGGTACAACTGGATGTTCATTTTCTATATTTTCTTCCTCTCAGGAATCTCTGTTCTATTGTGCATATTGTCCTATATCTAAACACTGTTTCAAGACATCCTCAACAATAAACTCATTCTGTAAACTGAACTGTAAATTGTACTGAACTGAATAAAATAACTCCAAAGTTAACTTTAAAAAATGGTATAAAATAAAAATGATTTTTCAGGTAGATGTCAAAACATATCCTTATTTAAATAGTGCAATACTGATATGGGACCTAATAAAAGAGAATATTGGAAAACAGAAGAGTTTGGAAATAGACCATTCCTTATTTTGCACATATTACAGATGGAATTTTAAATCAGAGAGAAAAAGATAAATGACTGAACATTAGGAATAACCTTTGAAAAAGTTATCACTAAAAAACAGTAAAGTTGGATATCTATCTTTTGTCATTGTTAAAATAAATCCAGGATATGTTGAAAAATTATAGAAGTTATAAAGAAAATACAGAAAATAATTTTATAATCCTAAAGCAGGAAAGAGCATCCAAGCAAGACTATAAAACAAAAGCCACAGAGGAAGTTTTGATAAAACTCTCTACCTGAAAACTAAAAATTTCTAAGGTAAAAGAAATCCAAAAATGAAGATTAAAAAAAGTGACACTGGGCTGGGGATGTGGCTCAAGCGGTAGCGCACTCGCCTGGCATGCGAGCGGCCTGGGTTCGATCCTCAGCACCACATACAAAGATGTTGTGTCCGCCGAAAACTAAAATATAAATATTAAAAAATTCTCTCTCTCTCCTCTCCCTCTCTTTAAAAAAAAAAAAAGTGACATACATAACATAAAGTATAAATAATATCTTTATACACAAAGAATTTCTACATATATTTTTTTAAAAGGCTCCCCCACCTCTCTGCCACTACTGGGGATTTAATCCAGGGCCTTCATAGGCTAGGCAAGTGCTCTACCACTGAGCTGCATTTCCAGCCCTTTTTACTTTTTAAATTTTAAGTCAGGGTTTTGCTAAGGTTGCCCAAGCTGGCCTCAAATTTTTGATCTTCCTGCCTCAGCCTCCGGAGTCAGAGGGATTATAGGCATGTACCACCACACCTAAGACAAAATTCTAAAAAAAGTGGAAGTCATATGAAATTGTTATTAGTAGCAAAAATGCAAATAGCTTATATACACATAAATAAGATGCCTTACTAGTAACCAGGAATACTAAAATAAAATGCTACTTTTCATATATAAGAATGGCAAGTATTTTAAAGAAGGATAATTTCATTTCCATGCCAGTTATGATGAAGTAGCTAGGACTAAATTTCCTACCTTATACAACCACAAAATTGAACAAAGCATATGAGGCAACTCTTTCAGCAGCAAAGGACAAAGGGTCAACAGCACCTCATAAGAAAAGGAATACTCAAGAGGTAAGCATTGCAATCTTCCTATGGGTATAATTTCCCAATCACAGTGCAATGAGCTGCATTATAGAACACAGTGATTCTGCTGAGCTTATTCAGGAAGCTTTGGTTTAGAGCATTCGACGTTTCTGGTATTGGTAGGGCAAAGCAAATAAAGTAGTATGGAGAACAGTCCCATAGTCGACATGCAGGTCTTCTGAAGTTCCTGATTGAAGGTCTGGTAGCATGTCTATATGACAATACTACCCAAGACTTAACAGAAAGCACCTAATTAAAGTTGAGAGTAAAACAGAGAATAAAATAGTTAAGGAATGTCTGAAGATGTTGGAATTCTGGCTCAGCCAGACTAAAGATATGTTGTTACCACCTGTTAACCCCCAACCATCTGAAACATGAAAGGCCAAGTGTCAAGTTAGAAATAAGGATCACAATTCAGAGTGAATCCTATTCTAACCAACCCCAGTAAAGAATTAAACCAGGGCTGGGATTGTGGCTCAGAGGTAGAGCGCTCACCTACCATGCATGAGGCACCAGGTTCAATCCTCAGCACCACATAAAAATAAAATAAAGATATTGTGTTCACCTATAACTAAAAAATAAATATTCAAAAAAAAAAAAAAAAAGAATTAAACCAAACTGTGACAAGATCCACTGGGAAGAGGATGTTTAAGATTGGATGCTTTGAGTTTTCCCCAAGTCTCCCCTGATTAACTATTTCATTAAGTCATGCCCACACAAGTCCAAGATGATCAGACTCTAATTGAAATTCCTACAAAGAACAAAATTAATATTCTTCGGAGGAACACAATCCAGAATCTCTGTAATGTACCATCCACAATGCCTAGTATATAATAAAAATTATTAAGAAAAGTAACCCAAAATAGAGGAGAAATAAAAGAGAGCAGTCAATAGAAACCAGCCAAGAGGAAGACAATAGCAAAGACTTAAAAGTAGCTATTATAAATACATATAAAAAATACCGTTTAATAAATGAAATTTAGGGAATCTCAGCAGAGTAAAAATCATTTTTAAAAAGTTCAAAGAAGAATGCTACAACAAAAAATACAGTAACTGAAATAAAAATTCATCCAAAAAATTTAATAACAATTTTGAAGAAGGAAAAAGAATTTGAATTAAGAGTTAACAGAAGCAATAAAACACATAAATAAGAGAAAGAAACTTCACATACACGAAAACACATTTTTGGTGTAAAAGAATTAATATATAAATGCATTCACTATTGATCTAAACAAATAAAATTCAAAGCTGAAATAGCACTAATGCATTTGATATAATATGTAGTGTCTCAAAAGTTTCTACTCTTTTTTAAAATATTTATATATAGGTGGATACAATCTTTATTTTATTATTATTTTTTTAATGTGGTGCTGAGGATTGAATCCAGTGCCTCATGCATGCTAGGCGAGTACTCTACCTCTGATCCACAATCCCAGCCCTCAAAGCCCTCTACTCTTAAATCTTTAAAACTTTATCATCACTAGAGTGAATTATTTTATATATTTTTAAAATGTTTATATGGCATACATGATTAAGACTAATCTACTCATACACACACACACACACACACACACAGATAAATTAATGAAATTTCCTTGTAAAAAAATTTATCCTTTAAAAAGTAAAATGCAAGCTCTGAGCGAAAGAGAAATATATTGTTGGGTTCTATATCAGTGGATTCAACCAATTGTAGAATGAAAATATTCAGAAAAAAATTGTGTCTTGTACTAAACATGTATAGACTTTTCCCCCTTGTTGTCATTCCTTAAACAATACCGTATAACAACTATTATGTAGCATTCATACTCACTGTATTAGGTATTATAAATAATATAGATGACCTGAAGTATATGAGAGGATATACATAGGATATAGGCAAATATCCCCACAGATACTGAAAGATGAATGTATTATGATTTTAGACTTTTCACACTGAATGAAGGAAGTTTCAAGCATCTCTCAAGAATGCTGTAGACACTTTAAAAACAATATTCAAAGTAGAAAAACTGACATAATATGAAGAAAAAAATTTTTAGAGCTGAAAGAAAACTTGAATTCAGTTCAATATTTGTACTTTTGGCTTGGTGTAAGATATCTATGCTAGGTTTTAGGAATATAAAGGGGAGTTTAAAAATATTTTCTAGAACAGACCCAGCGGCCCGCGGCGTGGTAGGCACATCACCCCAATTGGAGGAGGGGCAGAGCAGAGCCGTCGCCCGCGCCTGCAAGGTAGGCAGACCTGCG
>NW_025999880.1:3094434-3104556 GCF_001458135.2 Marmota marmota marmota
AAAAAAAAAAAAAAAAAAAAAAAAAAAAATATATATATATATATATATGTATATATATATATGAAAAGGACTGGGGATATGGCTCAGTGGTTAAGGGCCTCCAGGTTCAATTCTTGGTACTTACTTACTAAATAAATAAATAAAGTAAGTAAAAAAAAATGGTTCCAAAATTTAAGGACAGTAATTTATTTACCTACAACAAACTGCTGGGATTGAAAGCTCACAGAAATTTACTATGATTTTTAGCAACTAGCTAACCTAATATTAAAAAGCAGGAGCTGCTTGGGCTCCCTTCAGCTAGTCAACTTAAAGGACATCTTCCATTTAGTATTCCTAGGCAAGTATATATTTTTGTAGTATTAGACTAATTAAACGTACATTCTCGGAAAAATTGTGGACTTTCAAGATAAATTACCAGAGTTTATACTCTCAGGAAGATGTAAAACTATGCAAGAAAAAGCAGTCTTTTCAGTGTAGGTTGAACATTCATAATCTGGAAATTTGAAAATGAAAATGCTCCCAAATCTGAAATCTCCTGGGTGCAGATACCAGACATCATGCAGTGGATTATAGTCATAATGCAAGCACATTAAAGGTATTGCACAAACTTCAAGCTATGTGGATACAGTGTACATGGAAATAAATTAATTTTGTATCTAGACTTGACCCTTATCCAAGAGATACCTAATTTTTATATTTACACATATATGTAAATAGACGTATGTGTACAAATATTCCAAAATTTTTTAAAACCCCAAAATAATCCAAAACCCAAAATTCTACTTATCCTAAGCATTTCAAATAAAAGATTGAAACTGTAATTTCATAACTTTTCAAACAAAAGGACATGCTTTAGAAAAGAAAACAGAACAATACACTCTGACAAAGAGCTTTCAAGTTGGTAGGGAAGACATATGATTTTATATCCTCTCAAAGGAACCTGTCAAATTTCTAAATTGAAGCTTCATATTTAGAATTTAAGAAAGTAAATTTGGTTTGTATAGTAAGATAAATAAGTAAAAAATATAGCACCATTAGATAATTTCACATACTAGGTAATGTGAAAAAATTTCTGAAAATTCTGCAATAAGGCTCATTATAATATAATTCAAAATTCTATCCAACGAGAAAAAAAATATTTCCTATCTCTCGAAATGCACCTAAAGCACTTTTTCCTCTTTTTCTTCCTCAAAGAAACTGACTTCTATACTTTGTTAGACGTAATAGTTGAGGAGTTTTCAAAATTGACTCTGCCACAGACTAATGCTTTGTAATGGTGATTGTTCCTATGACAATAGTTACTTTAGAAAGTATTTATAAATGAAATATTTAGAGATAATGTAGCAACTATTAGATTAAATAAGCAAAATTATGTCTTCTTGATCTTTTGTTTTTGGTGCTGTGGATTGAACCCAGGGGTGCTTAACCATTGAGCCACATTCTCAGCCCTTTTTAAAAAATATATTTTTATTTAGAGACAGAGTCTTGCTAAGTTGTGGAGGCTGGCTTTGAACTTGCAATCTTCCTGCTGTGGCCTCTCAAAATGCGGGATTACAGGGTGTGCCACCATGCCTGGCTCGTCTTGGTCTTTTATCTTTCATTAAAATAAATGAATTTCTCTGTATAACTACTCTATATTATTACATTTCTTGCAAATTTTCAAACACTTTTTAGCAATCCAAAAGACCTTTAAAATACTGCCTGCCAATATTTTACCTTGGGGAATTATTTTATATGAAAAGTAAAAAACAAACAAACAAAAAAACCCAACAAAAACAAAACAAACTTGAAATGAACCATATATAAAGGTTAACTTTGAAATATTTTTATTGTATTCATACTCTTTAAATTAGTAAACAATTCATTAATTAATAAATTAAGTATCTTTGGGTAGTCATATTTAATTAGAAAAAAGATAACACTAATGCCTTAGAAAAGATAGGAAGACAATACACCTTATTTTAATGACACCAGAATCTATTTTACATTGTAGATTTAGTGATTATCAGGCATGAAAATCAATGCTCAATTTAAAATGACATACAGCATATGTGAAAAAGCCAGTTTCTCCTGCCAGCAAAGAGCCTAAATGTTAAGTAAACCAAAGGCTGGAAGGGATTAGTTGAAATGTCAAAAGACAACCTTTTACTTTTACCTGCTCATCCTTATAAACACATTCTTATCCCTCAGGCATGCTTTCCAAACAAATAGTTTCAATATGAAGCAGCATAAGGCCCAAGGCAAGCTCTGCCATCTTGTAACTGTCAAAGAGATTCGTCTTTGATCTATTTGGGAGGTCACTGCCCACATTCACATTAGCTATATATAGTCTAACAATATTATACCTGTTGACCAATGCTTCTTTAATGCCTAATGAGACAGACATTTCATATTATGGAAGTTAACTGTGAATGTTTTTTCTGAGTTTTGACAAAAAGTAAACACCATAAATTGAGCTCAAGTGTGGTTTGGAAAGATGATCTTTTAGACCATTTAACATTACTTCTCAAATACATTTTACAAGCCTTTCCCAAAATAGAAAGCTATATTTAATTGTACTCTCTGGAAGGAGTTTCAATCATTTGCTCCCCAACCGTAATAAATTAGTGTATGTGTAAATTTGGAGGGGTGTGAGAACAGAAGGGTGAAGGCAAGTTATTTTATCCAAGGCTGCATATTCAAATGTCCACAGTTGTATTTTGTGTGGACCTTACCACAGCTTCAAATAATGAGCATTATTTGCCAAAATCTAAAAATCTGTCTGTTTTACCAGTGTCCTCAACTACCTCACTCATTTAAATAATCTATTTAACTCATGTAGCCACTGGAGTTTGCAACCCACCAGTTCAGATACTACATGAATTCACAAAAATTTTTGATAACTGGATCTCAAAGTTCATACAAAATAAAAAGCACCTTAATTTGGTAGTTTTTACACAACTAAAAACATATCTGAATCAAAATTTAACTTAAGTAGGAAATCCAAAATAGCAGACATTGACAATCAAGTTTGTCTGAGGGGGTACTTAGAGAATTTTGTAAAGATTTCCAGTAGACAGTATTTGAGTAGAAATTATATGACTTTGTATTCTGATTTTTACCATTATGATATACTTGAGATCAAACTTCAAGTTCCTTAAGTTCTCCATGTCTTAATTTTATTAGAAATGGTACAAGTAGTATACTACTTATAGCAGTAATAGACAACATAAAGTAATCAAAAATATTATATTCCATATGTCAACAACAAATTTAGGTCACAATTTTGAATACTGGATCATTTTTTCAACTTTCAGTCAAACCTAACCGTGTTGGCCTTAAACAGCTCTGTGCAAGAGTAGCCTTTTAGAAGTTTTATAACTAGCTTCTGAAGAAATAAATGGTGTGACAAATATGAGCTAAAACTATAAATGAATCTCTTCACTTTACCTCTACCTCACATGAAAAATGATGGATTTTATCCCATTTCAGATAAATATGCTGTGATTTCAGTAATAAATACTTTCCTGAAAGCAATCTACTTAGCTGAATATAGTTTTTTTCTTTCATGTAAGCTTGAAGACAAAAGTTCAAGTCTCCAAATAAAATAAAGAACAATTAACCAGCTAAGCTCATTAATTAAAAATATTAAGAAAACTTTTCTTCAGAAAAATAAACACATTTGTCTAGCAAACACTCAGGAAGAACAGTTTTAACTCTAGCCAAGGTACAGGGCCTAAAACCTAAACATTTATAGCAAACTAAATCTGGAAGACAGAGACTGTGCATTAGAGACATTTACTACTCCATATCATTACAGTGTATAAACACTTTTATCATTGTATCACAATATAAATTCCGACAGTTAGAATTCTAAATTCAGCATCAGATCTCATATGTGAAATAATTTAGCTAGATTAAAGGAATATAGCTGGTTTTATTTCATCTGGCATATTTTCAAGATTTTTAAGACACTGGTTAACCAAATATAGTACATATTTTTTCTAAATGAAGGGAAAAAAGGTTTCTGCTCAGAGTTAAGAAGTCAGGATCACTTTAAAAATGAAAACAAATTATATTAGAAATAGTTTTCAATTGGTACTTACTTTCTGTTACATTAGGACTTGACCAAAATAATCTACCAAGAAAGAAGACTCAAGACATAACAACAAAATAACTTATTTCACGCATGGATAAGATGCTTATTTAACAAATAAGATTAGTTAAATTAAACTTTGTGCTATAAATCGTCAGTGTTGTGGGGGAGGGACCTGAAAATTTCAAATTTAAGAAAATGGGCTGGGTGTATGGCTCAGGAGAAGAGGGCTAGCCCAGCATACACAAGGCCCTAGATTCAATGCCCACCACACACAGAAAGAAAGGAACGGAGGGAGGGAAAGAGACTAGAGAAAAAAAATATATTCAACGCAGGTATCTTCTGGCCTCCACATATTCAACTTAATTGGTTAAAATAAGTTATCATGTGGCTACTATCCAGAATAGTTTATTGGGTAACATTTAAACACTCCTGAGTAAATGCTTCAACAATAATAATACAAAAACATTTCAGTTGGGATGGAACATTAGACTTTAATTTTTTATTATTACAAAACAACTGTCAATATAAAAGCATGGGACAAAGTAAATATTAATGTTTCCTACTAAAAAGAAAAATAATTTAAGACCTGCAAGAAATTTTAAATATGCTTATTCAATAAAGGGCTAAGTTTAAATTTTTTAAAAAGAGCAATAGGCTTGGGCTAGGGATATAACTCAGTTGGTAGAGTGCTTGCCTCACATGTACAAGGCCTGGCTTCAATTCCTAGGACCACAAAAAAAAAAAAAAAAGCAATAGACTTTGTGGCAATTTAGTTAGGCCATCCATATTAAAATACTGCTCAGATAAACCTGCAAATGCTTAAATTATCATCTCTAGAAAATGCCACCATGCATGCCATGGTCTATTTTGAAGAAAGGAAGTAGACTGGCAAAAGCACATGGCTTAAAGTCAAGGCTTTCGATACTCAGCAGTTGTTTGACCTTGGGTAGGCCACAGTACAGCCATATAGCTTTAGCTTCCTTTCTGAGTTTCTTCTTCTGTAAAAAGAGGAAAATAATTACTGCCAACCTTATCTCAGAGTTGGATGCATAAATGACAATGAGCATGAAATAGTAAAGTATCCTATGTTAGGGAAAAGCAGGCTAGAAAGTCATTACTTATCTCATACTTCTGGAACCCACTGAAGGTTTCTGTGGACTTTACATTCGTTGTAATATACTATTTTAGGTATATAAAAAAAGTCATAGAACTATTTAGGCTATATGGTCATTATGTTATGTTATGGACCCCAAATCAGAGTTTTATAATGTATGAGAATGACAGCATGAGAATTAGAGCATTAGGCTAAATATTGTTTCATTCAAATATCTTATTTCCTGGGTTTAATATCCCAGCACTAAAAAAAGAAGAAGAAAAAGAAAGAAAGAAAAAAAAAAAGCACTGTAACGTTTAAAAGAATGAGCCAATATGAAGAGGTTTTGTTAAGGGAATGAGTAGTGCAGCATTCAGTGAGGGTCGGAGAACTACACCTACATCTATACCTACATCCATATAGCTCTGGAATGGGGTCAGATCTCTTATGGCAGAGGCTTGTGGAAGCCAAATGATGTAATAATAAGCATGATGGCCCTGGGGGAGTTTAACATAAAGATTTGTTGGCAATGGCAGGTGTAGAAAACAGAAGTTAATTCCAATGACAGTGGGCTCAGGCAAGATCAAACATTTAACAACATCAGCAAGAGAAAATATGTACGTAAAAAAAAAAAAAAAAAGATTAGATGACTATTTGAAAATACACCTAAAATGTTAAAACTCAGTTGATTACCTCCACTGGAGATTTCTATTTTTTTACTATTTACACCCAAATTATCGTCTAAATATAAGATCTGATTAAAAGATACTAGTACTTTCTACCTTTAAAATATTATTTCCAGAAATATACAATTCAGACCTTCTCAAATATGAATGTGAGAGTGTGAAAGTAAGGCATATGGAATCATAGCATTTTGAAAACTAATGCTTTATTTTAGAAAGTAATGAAGACTTCTGGTTTCAAGAACTAAAAAACAAAACAAAACAAAACAAAAAAGACATTGCCTCTTCCCTTCTCAAAAACTGCCCTTCATTAAAAGACAGAGAAACAATCTTCAACTTCAATTAAACTAAGTCACATCTAACTCCAATCCCCAATTATGAAAAGCAGATGGACAAATGGTAAATGTGCAGAAAGGAGAAAATTCAAACTGATGTACCTACAGAACTATTCTGGGAAGTAAGCCAGTTTGGCCTGCAGAAGTCCAGAAAGTCTCAGGAAATGGAAGTATAAGGAACTAACTCAGGAAACTGTTAGAAAATGTGTACCACAAAGATCAAAGAGCAGGCTGGGTATAGTGGTGTTCGCAAATAGTCTCAGCTACTTGGGAGGCTGAGACAGGAATATTGAAACTTTGACGCTGGGCTGGGCAACATAGGAGGACACTATCTCTTATAAGAAAAATAAGAAGGCTATACCAAGATTATTGGTAGAGTGCATGCTTGATAACCTAGGTTCATTCCCTAGCACTGCAAAAAAGGGAACAAAACAAAAACAAAAAATGAAAAAAATAAATGAGATGGGGGAAACCCAAGACCCAGGAAACTGGCGATCTAACAGAGAAAACATATGCAAATCAAATTCCTAGGATAATAGCAATGGAAAAAAAAAATTTCTCAGGACACCAACACTTAGATGGGCTGAAAGAGCAACTTAGTCCTAACTGAAGCAGCAGATCAGAGGTTTAAGAAGTGATAACTCCACTCCAGAGGGAGAAAATGACATATTATCTGATAGGCCAATTAAAAAAGAATTGTAGTGAGAGGCTTGTACAAATCTATTTGAAGAAGACAGAGTTAAATGAAGATGAAAGACCTAAAAAAAGAAAAACGGTGGGTTGAGGAGTATATTATTAACTTAACAGTTCAAAATAGGAAGGAAATCATTTCACTACAGTTAATAGTATTTTCATAATCATGGTAATGTGAATATTGATAATAGGCTTAATTTTAAAATTGTGACATAACTATATTTAGGTGATTTATGGGAAAAGTAGAGTGAGCTAAATCCTTATTTCAATTAGGAAATTAATAATATGTCTAAAACCAATTAAATAAAAATAAAATATGGAGGTAAATACAGTTAAAAGAAGTGAAAAACCACACCTCTCAGAAGTAGGGGCTGGGAATGGGGTAGAAGCCAAGGGATTGTTATTATAAGAAGTCATCTACTATATTTAGTATATATTAGACTCTTAGTAAAAGCTTTATTGGACTTTTTTCAACTTGATAAAAAATAATTTAAAAATAAATGCAGATAGTTCATTTTAATTCATGACATACATTTGTATGTCTTACTATATAAAGCAGTGGTGCTTAACTGAGAGAAATTTTGCCTACCAGAAGGTATTTGAATCTCTAGAGATATTTTGGGTTGTTACAAATGGCAGGCATGGGGCTGGGGCTGTAGCTCAGTGGGAGAGTGCCTGCCTCACACATGTAAGGCACTGGACTCAATCCTCAGCACCACATAAAAATAAATAAATAAAGATATGTGTCCATCTACAACTAAAAAAATATTTAAGAGAAAAAAATGGCAGGCATGGATGAGGGGCCTGTTGCTACTGGCAGCTAGTAGGTAAAGGCCAGAGATGCCCCCAAAATGTCCTATAATGCATAGGACAGACCTCACAACAAAGAATTATCCTGTCCAAAATGTCAACAGTGCCAAACTTAAGAAACCCTGATGTAAAGTAATTTTAAGCCACAGTGATACAACAGGAAAAGACACTATGAGCTATTGTACAGTTTACTATTCTCTCTGGCATTTTGGTGTTATCTGTCCTACAGTTAGAAATCATTTTGTACGACAGTATAAACTGAACTATCTCAAAGTTTTAGTTTGAACTGTCTATGACAGTATAAACTCTCTCAAACTGAACTCATTCTCAAAGTTTCAAACTTTTAATCTCAGTTAAAAACAAGAGGGACTGAAGTTGTAAACATTGAACAGAGATGTCTACTACAGTATAGTTTATCTGAGAATTTAAAACTTTATTGTTGGACAAACAAGTGACACAACACATCAAAAGCCCATCCACATGTCTGCACCCTGTCAGCTTTGAGGGTACCTGACGAGTAAACTGATTAAAACCTAAAACCAAATTTCTCCTCTGAAGAAAAATAATTCTTTTTAGAGAGACAAAAGTCAAACAACAATTCCACAGCTTTCTTTGAGGTATTGCTTGCTGTTCTGTTGTTATTTGTTCATTTTTTTTTCAGAAGAGATGGGAAAAAAGCATTTTATTTTCTCAGTGTTCACTGCCCAGGTAGATATATAAGTTGTCAATTTGCTTAGATTCAAACTATTTTTTAATTTTAGAACTTCAAGATATACTTATGGACTGCTTTTAGTAATACTTTGGGCCAAGTTTTTTTTTTTTTTTTTTTTTTTTAAGCTGTAAAAAATGATCTGGGGGGGAAAAAAGCATAAGTAATGAAAGCTAAACTTATTCTAGACTTTTAGAAGTGACAAGGTTTTTCTCCTCTATCTCTGATTTTGGCTAAGTGTTTCCAATAATTCTACCAGCAAGTTGCTGGACTCCTAAATGTTAAAGAGTTTAAGATTACAGCTCTTTTAGTTTATATACATAGCATTTCCCTTGGGTAACCACATGTTATTATTATTGGAGCTAGATCCAGGTGGGTTTCTGTATCAGATGCTACACTATAACCAGAACTCCACTCCACTCTGACCTCAGGCTCTGTTCCTGGATCTGGTTTCCTACAGTTTAGAATAAACTCCCAAATCCTGAAAATGGCATATAGAGCCCTAAGTGATTTGGCTCCTAAATACCTCTCCTAGTCTGTATTCACATGCCAGTCTCCCAACTCTCTCTCTCTAACTCAGCTTCTTTCAATTTCTGAAAACTGCTATCCTCTTTCACACATTAGGACCTTAGCATATGCTGTTCTCTCTATTGAGAATACTATTTATCCATTCTGTTCACCTACATAACTCCCAGCCTTCTTTCCTGTGTCAGCTTAAATATCACTTCCTCAGGAAGCCTTTCTTGACCCATAAAGACCTGTTATAACATTCTCATGGTTCCTGTGACTTTTCTTATAGCCTTCATCATAACTGTGATTGTTTATTACATTAATGTGAACATTCCTTGCTAGACTGTAAACTCTATGAGAAAAGGGGCTATAATCTGTGTAGTATATCACCGTGTTCCCAGAGTCTACAATAGTACTTTGTACTTTAAGCCAGGTATTAGAAAAAAAGGAAAAAAAAAAAAAAAAAAGGTTGTTTCATTATTCTGAGTAGTCTTAGAATTTGAAAAGTTTTTGTTGTAATCTGATCTCTAATGGGCCGATTCCACTTTATCATATGTTTGTATGTTTAAATTTCAGTGTTGACAACATTCAAATCTCACCTTTTTGGCTCTTCCATTCCTTTTAGGCAAGTCAATAGAAGTAAATTGATGTCTATAGAGAAGGTGAAAGGTGGTGATCAACTTCATTTTTCCTAAGCATCTGAGCACCTAGTTTGTATTCCACCAAAACAATGTTATATGTTCTTGTCCTTTACTAAATAATAGATATCACCAGTATAGAGACAGCATGTCCTCTACTAAATGATAGACATCACCAGAATCGAGATAGCATGTTGCTCACTTTTGTATCTACTGCATTTAGTACAAATTAGGTTTTTAGTAAATATTTGTTAAATGGATTAATAAATGAATAATGAAACACTCAAGATCATTAAAATAATTACGATAGAAAAGTAATTCTAAAGAACTCAATGAATCTACTCGAAAAGGATAGATGAATCTGCTCAAAAAGTATGTTTTTAAAACTGATTGATATACTACAGTTCTTTGCATCCCTCCCCCTATTCATCTTCTCATGAATATTCACACTGCTGTCACAGCAACCAAAATAATGAAGGGACAAACTCATTCTCCTTATAAAGAAATCTGTCAGATTTAAGAACTCTAGTACTGCCATCATCTGACATTATATATATATATGGGGGGGGGGGG
>NW_025999880.1:3104994-3124640 GCF_001458135.2 Marmota marmota marmota
GGGGGGGGGGGGTACCAGGGATTGAATCCAGGGGTGCTTAATCACTGAGCCACAACCCCAGCCCTTTTTTATATTTTTTATTTAGAGACAGGGTCTTGGTGAGTTGCTTAGGTCCTTGCTAAGTTGCTGAGGCTGGCTTTGAACTCACACTCCTCCTACCTCAACCTCCCAAAACACTGGACTTACATGTGTGTGCCACCACGCCCGGCCATCTAATATTCTGATAAGTGAAAACAGTTTAATGTGTGCTGTATATTTATTAACTCTGTCATCCTTTAGGGCAAGGACTGTGTCTTATAAAATGTTTACAATGCATGGAAATCTAGTATGACAAGTGTGTGTTTGTTGGAGACAATATGATGTAACAAAATTAAAGTAGATGCTTGTTTTTTCAATTAGGAATGTAATTTTCTTTTTTCTTTGTTATGAATGTAATTTTAAAAGATTGATTAAAATAATATATTCAAAGCTGTTTCCAAATTAAAAAGAAACAAAACAAATCCAAATAGCTATTATAGGCTAATACTAAAATAGATATTTAGATCACTACTTTAATTTAATTTAATTTTATTTTTTAATATTTATTTTTCAGTTTTCGGTGGACACATCTTTACTCTGCTGAGAATCAAACCCAGCGCCCCGCGCATGCCAGGAGAGCGCATCACCACTTGAGGCACATCCCCAGCCCCACTACCTTAATTTTAAGTAGTTTCCAAATAAAATCTACTTTGGGGTATGGGGATGTAGCTTAATGACAGAGTAAGCACTAGCCCAACCTGCAGATCCCTAGCACTTGGAAAAAAAAAAAAAAAACAACTTATTTTGGAAACTAAACATACCATACTGCTAAAACAAAACAAAACAAAAAAAATTATTACCTGAATACCTTATTTCCATCATTATAAAAGCACTTCTGACAATGAATATTACTATCAAATTTTATTAAGCCAATTATAAAAAGTTTAACATGCTACTTCATCCTTTTTAAAGTATAAAATTTTTTACCATGTGCTTAGTTTATTAATTTTTTTTCTCAGAGTAAAGGTACAAAACTCACAAAGGGAGAATATTTCTATTCTAGTACTAGATCATCTTTTTTTTTCCCATTAGACTACCTTAAGGAATACAAAACAGAGTTACATTTTAAAATCTAATATTTTATTTTATCATGTCTCACAAACTATGTCCATGTTACCAATTTGAGATGTGGGTGACTAAATCATAATGTTGAAGGCTTTTGTAATTATAATTGACCAAAGGGTTTGCTTTAAATACCCACTAAATAGGCAGTCTTATTATACTGTGACTTAATTGCATTAAAAGAAAACAACTTCTCTTTTAGTTATACTTTTCCACTGACATCTAATCATATATGCCTTGGTTCACTCTCATGCCCCTCAAATACTTCATTTTAATGCATAGAAAGTTTTCTTTTTAACTATTATACGATTAAGTATGTTCTTATAGAATGATCAGAAGCATCTGGGAAAGGTAGAAGAGAAAAAAATCCTCACTGGGAAAGTTAGCTTAATGCTTGCCCTTCAGAGTGGCCCATTATCAACATTTCATAGTGGGTTTCTTTATTTTCAGGTCCCTGAGGTATGTGCAATAAATTACGACTTGAACTAAACAAGTCACACTTGGCTCCAAAATGAAATTTTCCTACCTCTATTTTCTAGTCCCCAAGGTGGGAAGAGGAAATCCTGGTCACAGCCAAAGAAGTCGTATTTTTGACTCTAACATACATTTTCCTGCTTTTCTAAAAGCCAAACTCTGCTATTGAGACTCTAAAGTCTTAAGTTAGTATTTTAAACTGTAGTTTAATTTTTACTTCCATAATCTTTCTTAAATTTAAGAAAAAAAGCGAATATCATCAAATTAATGTCCCTGTCTTCTTTTTCCCACTCAAATCATTTTTCACTGATCTGAACCTTTTAAATGTGAAATAAAATGAAGTGGGAAAAATAATACTAAAATAGGTTGTTTCAATTCTATAAGATGGAATATTTAAATGTTCACTTCTAAATAAATTCTATTATTTTTGTATGTTAAACTGAGTATTAATGTAAAAGAAAATGTAAAAGTTCTAGCTTAAAGTCCAGTAATTTGAAGCATAGTTTTGGAAAAAGCATTTATGGAAATAATTTAGTTTGTCAACTCCTTTTACAGACTACAAGATGGCAGATACATCCTAAGGTGACACTTTATTTGCTCTTCCCTTAAGTGAGGGTAGAATTTTGACTTCCTTCTGGCCAACAGAATATGGCAAGAGTATGGGACAGTCATTCCCTTAAATTAGGTTGTGTTATATGGCAAAGGGATGGGAAGTAACTCTCATGATTAGAAGTTATTTAAGATTCTGTCTTAACTGACTGGTGTTAGAAAGTATCCTGTTGGTCTTGAAGAAGTAAACTACTATAAACTTCTCTTCTATCCCATAGGTGCATACAAATAAATATTATCAGTAACATGTTCTGCCTAGCCACTTCATAAATGTGTGATCTGTAACAAATGATTGTTGTTTTAAGTCACTGAATTTTAGAACTGTTACACAGGAAGGATTGGTCTATACACATGGTAATAAGAAATACACTTCCCTTGCATTTCTCTCTTCCTGTCCCTGGATGCTACAGCTTAGACTATTCTTGGGTCCACCATATTTGCACCTTTTGGGAAGCACTAGGGGAAAACCTTTAGAACCACCCTCTTCTTCTCTATCCAGAATCCAATGACACTTCTGCTTTGTGATTTTATGCAATTGAGCCACTGGGATTTGGATAAGCAGAACAATGACAAGTAGGATCATGACAGAACTGTCAGAGCAGGTCACCAGTGTTAGTTTTTTTTTTTTTTGGCTGCCATAAGGTGGGCAATTTATTCTACCATGGGAAAATTGGGCAATTTCCCTTATCATAAGGTAAAAGTAGAGAAAATGGAAGGTAAAATGCCATATTCATAAATACACCTTTTAATTTTATGAATTTTTGTAAAAAAAAGAATAACAATAAATATTCTCATCATGTTTTCTTAAAGCTTTTATTTTTAATTACAAATTATGGAAAAAGTTAAAGTCCCCTTTGATAACTATTTACAGTATCATCCCCATCTTGTCTCCTCAGATGTAATCAGTACTGTAAGCTTGATGTGAATCTTTCCAAGCTTCACCATTTTGTAAGTGTAATATTAGTCAGTAATATTTGACAGTCTACTATCAGTCATAAAGCTTATCCTCTTTTCCAGCTCTCAAGAACTCACATAGGTTTGAGAAGTAGAAGGATTAGCAAAAATGCAAAAACTAATTCCAGAGGAAAAAAATGTATATTTAAGTTATTGGAGCACAATTCACAATAGCTAAACTGTGGAACCAACCTAGATGCTCTTCAGTAGAGGAATGGATTAAAGAAAAATGTGGCATGTATACACAATGGAATATTAACAGCAATAAAAGAATAAAATCACGGCATTTGCAGTTAAATGAATGGTGTTGGAGAAGATAATGTTAAGTGAAGTTAGCCAATCCCAAAAAAACAAATGCTGAATGTTTTCTCTGATATAAGGAGGCTGATTCATAGTGGGGTAGGGAAGGGGAACATGGGAGGAACAGACGAATTCTAGATAGGGCAGAGGGATGGGAGGGGAAGGTAGAGGGCATGGGGTTAGCAAGGATGGTGGAATGTGATGGACATCACATTGGTGTGAACATACTTTATATACAACCAGAGATATGAAAAATTGTGCCATATATGTGTAGTAAGAATTGTAATGCATCATTTATTTTTTTAAAATCAATTTAAAAAATTTTAAAAAGCAAAAAAAAAAAAGATATTGGAATAACTTGTGGTATAAAGAGGAAAAAGGATTCTCCCACTTTAACAAAGCAGCAATAATGCAATAATGCAGTCACAGAGTAAAATGATAAGACATCAGAAAACAACAGTATCAGTGTCAATAGCAGTACTATCAGTAGCACTAGTGTGGGAACCCAGCACTAATGAATGTTGTTGAAGCAACAGTTTTCTAGAGTAGATGAGAACTGTTTCACCAGTATCAATGAAGGCAGAATAAGCCATTTTAGAATAGAAGTCATAGCCCAGCATGTGGCCATCAGTGCCCTCAGTGGTAGCACAAGTAGTTGGAGAAAGGTAGTAGAAGCTACCAAAGCCAGTAGAGGCTGAAAGGATTACATTATGAATTCTCAGGTGGGACTTTCAAAAGTTCTAAAGAGGCCCAGAGGGTACCAGAGGAGTCATGGCAAATAGTCCCAGAACCAGATCTGAACATGAATGAGCATTGTTTTAGTCAGCTTTTTCACTGCTGTGACTAAAAAGACCTGACAAGAACAATTTTTGGGGAGGAAAAGTTTATTTGAATGGTCACAGCTTTAGAGATCTCAGTCCATAGACAGCTGGCTCCATTCTTCAGGGCTTGAGATGAGGCAGAACATCATGGCAGAAGGGTGGGGCAGAGGAAAGTGGCTGGAACTCCCATTTGCCAGATACAAAATACATATCCCAAAGGCACTCCCCCAGGGACCCACATCCTCTAGCCAAAACCCCACCACCTTCAGTTACCACTCAGTTAATCTCTTTCAGGAGATTAATTAATTGATTGAGTTAACGTTCTCATAACTCAATCATTTTGCCTCTAAACCTTGCATTGTCTCACACATGAGCTTTTGGGGGGACACCTGATATGCACTATCTAACCAGTTGAGAGCCAGGATGGAAGAGGAAAAGCTGCAGGGGGAAAACTTTATATGGTTCTTCCTTGTAGAGCTGACAGGTTTCTGATACTACCGCCTTTAAATATCAGACTGCAGGGTACTTTGACCTTGGAATTCTGAGACTTGTACCAGAAGTCTTTGGCCTTAGACTGGATCATCAATATTCCTAATTCTAAGGCTTCCAGCTTTGACCGAGTCTTGAAAACAGCCTTTCAGTGGCCACTGTGGAACTTTCCAGCCTCTGTTAGCCATTATTTTCACCTCTCTGCTTGAGTATAATTTCCTGGCCACAGCATACAACACTTACCTACAATCAGAGTACAGTGGTGTTACTGGGGTGAAGTGGAAGAGATCAGAATTTGGTGGCAGCTAAAATTGTGGAATAAGTAGGGCAGTGCATTATAGAGAGGACCCTAGAATTCCTTGGGGGATTTATGAGTCTAGAGCGAAGAGCTTATAAAACCAAAATTATGGGGCTCTACATCAAGCATTTCTGATTCAGCAGTTCTGAAACAGAGCCTAAAAAACTGTATTTCTACTAAGTTCCCTGGTAATACTGGTGCTCCTGACCTAGGACCACAATTTGAAAATCACATTTGTCAAGCAAAAGATAGTATGAGTTAAAAATAAAATAAACATTTTTCTACTAAACCTTTTTCAGATTCTTCATAAAGATAAAATGAAGATACAAGAAAAATGTATACTTCTTAAAGCTTTGATGGCCTACCTGTAGATCTTTGACATTTGGAAAAGGAATTCCTATTGTTATGACAGCACGGGCATTGTCATCTGAGAAATCCAGACCCTCACTCACTTTACCACGACAAACTGCTATTAGCAGGGCTCCATCTTAATCAACAGAAAATAAACATTTTTAAATAGCATATTCAAAATTCTCAGAAATAGCTTATTCTTGACATTTTGTAAAGACTAATTATTCTTCATATTTTAGGAGATATACTGTTAAAGTTCACTGTCTTAAATAAATAAGGAAAATAAGCTGGGTGGTGGTGCATGTCTGTAATACCACCTACTCAGGAGGCTGAGATGGGAGGACCTCAAGTTTGTAGTCAGCCTCAGAAACTTAGTGAGGGTTTGTTTCAAAATGAAAAAGGGCTAGAAGTATAGTTCAGTGCTAGAATGCTCCTGGGTTAAGTCCCCAGTACCACAAACAAATAAATATAAAGTCTGCGAATGTAGCTCAGTGATAGCTCAGTGATTGAACCTTGGTTCAATCCCCAACACTGCAAATAAATACATCCATACAAACAAAACAAAATTAGATGCAATATGGTAGTGAACTAATTTACAGCTGTGTCTCCCAGATAAATTATGCAATAAAACTATACCAGAGTAGCAATTGTGTATGAACTGAGCAAGTATGAACTAAAAATTGAAGTTTCAATCATCACCTTTTACCACCACAAAGTAAAAGTCTCAGAACAATTTAAATAACTTATTTGTACTAATTATGAGACTGAATAAAAGTGCTCAAAACACTATATGTACTGTTAACATTAAAAGATATTGACAATTATAGTATTTTCATTGCTGCATTGTTCATAAATTATTGCTATTAGTCCTTCACATAAAACTGTAGGGAAATTCTCAAGCCTGGAAACTGAGTCCTCAGTTATTTTTTATTTATTTATTTTTTTAGTTGAAGGTGAATACAACACCTTTATTATATTTATTTATATGTGGTGTTGAGGATGGAACCCAGGGCCTCACACATACTAAGTGAGTGCTCTACCACTGAGCCACAACCCTAGTCCCCTCAGTTATGTTTTGAAAACTCAAAATGAATCTTATTTAATAGAATATAAGCAAAAAGTACATTATTTGCATAAAAATATATGTTCCATCTGGCTAGTAAGGAAATATTTATACATATCCTGACTGCCTTCTTGCACAAAATATTTCAGTTAGTGTAAGGAAAACCATGGGATACTGCCTGATTGCACGTTGTTTCTTAAAGTGGAATTGGCACACACAAGTGAAAATATCGTAGGAGGATAATTCCAAACAAAAGAATTTCTTTTTTTCTTTTCCTAAGATTATAAAATATAAATTTTCTCCTAACTGCAATTCATTTAAAAATACAAGAAATGAAATTCTAATACCAACTTCTTACTTAATAATAAAAATATTTTGTCATTGACCATGAAATAACGTCTAGTTACCTTTCTCTCCTTTATACTTGATTGAGTCATAGTACACCTGCAACAATTCATCAAAATCAGTTTTTTCTCCTCCTTGTGGTTCTACAATGACTGTCTTCACCAACTCCAGATTATGCCACAAACCAGTATGGAGCCAACGTTCTCTTAATTTTTCTAATAGCTAAAACAGGGAAAGATAAAAAGATTAAACTTTTGTGTATTCAGCTGAACAAATTTACCATTTTTTATTCGTTTAAAGCTAATATGACTATAATGTAACCATGGGAAATGTATTAACCTTTCAGTGACTTTTCTCATCTATAAATAAGGTAAGCAATATCTCATTAAAGCTGTGATTGGTGAAATTCCTAATAAATATTATCAGCTGCTTCTGTTAACAATACTTTTGCCATTAACACTATTGCTGCTGCTGCTGCTGCTACTACTATTATTGCATTGTGGTGATTTCACAAGCCGAAAAAAAAAAATTACTTCTGTTAGAATTGTTTTTTTTCCCCACTTGTGGTGCTGGGGATTGAATTCAGGGTTTTGCACATGCTAAGTATGTGCTCTTCCACTAGCTACCCCCTCAAACTCTAATGTAAATATATTTTAAATTATTTAAGTCTTAAGGAAAAGTTCCTTAATATTCTTAACCCATCTTAAATGAAGATTCTTAAAATGATTTTACGAAGTACATAGGCAATTAAGCTCACTGTTTGAAAATGGGATCATCATTAATAACCCAAATCATTATGTGGCTCAGCGGTAGAGCGCTCGCCTATTACATGCAAGGCCCTGGGTTCGATCCTCAGCACCACATAAAAATAAATAAAATAAAGGTATTGTGCCCAACTACAACTAAAAAAATAAATATTTTAAAAAGGTGTTTAAAAAACCCAAATTGAATAGATATATAAATTGAACATATTTTAATAATAGAATGTTAGAGTAAAAATAAATAATACAAAGTTATTGAAAAAAAAAGGAAGCCCAACACTAAACCTCATTCTTAAAAAAATACATGGATTGCAGAGAATCATCTTTAGATATGAATGATAAAAAACTTCACAATTCAAAACATATGAATGCAGCAAAGGCAACATTTAGAAATACTCTTACAGCTTAGAATACACTTATTTAAAATTTTTGAAAATAAAAGAACTACATTCTTTTCAAGGAGCTAGAAAGTGAAATAAAACAAATACAAAGTAGAAATAACAAAGACAAAAGATAGATACATGCAAAAGACAAAAGCCAATGGTACAGAGTATAATTTAAGCTCAATTATTTTACCCATTGTTGTATGGCATGTGTTCTATACCATGTGGATCAGTTTTTACAATGTAGGAAAAAAAAAAAAAAAAAAAACAACGCAAATTCCCTAAAGAATGAAAATAAACCCATTTTTGTAAGATGGTAATGTAGGGTTATCATCAATCTAAAAGTCTTCCATTTTGAGTACCTCATGAATTGGCTATTAGAATCTGCTTTTGGATTGTGTCCTGTTTCTGAATCAAAGTCTCTCAGTGCTTACAAAGTATAGGCAAACAAAACAAAAAACCAACTCCTGACAGTATTTAGAGCAACTGTCACACTGGATTTTCAAGGAAGACTGAAAGAATCAAAACATTCATTGAAATTTATTAAATTATTTAAATTTCAACTAAAATTAGAAAAGGATAGTTGAGAAAAGCATAAAGTATCTTGAGAATATATAAAATCAGATGAACTACCATGAATTTGCATAACTATTAATACACAATGGAATTTTATCCATGATATACTGTTTTTCCTATATCTGAAAACATTGACAACATTTCATCTTTGATTCATTGATCCTGGAATAACAACTTTGAACACTGTAGTTCACAAATATTCAAGATCTGGAGAAAACCCTCTCATGCTACTTGGGTAAGATAATTAGGTTAATAACTCCAGGATATATACCACAACTAGATTAGAGAATTCTATTTTTAAAAGAAAGTTTGAGAAATAACAAAGAATTAGTTCAATGTGCAAATTTTCCACTAAAGAAATCCGGCGTAGATATTTTTCCCATTATATAGAAAATAATTCAGAATATTAGGGAACTAAACATGATTTAAAAAATGTAAAAGCAGGCATGATAAATCCAATTATTTCATATTTGTTATAAGAGTTGATTTCTTTTTATTTCTAAAAGAACTTCAGAAATTTATGCACAAGCAAATGGTCAGATTCATAAATAAATCTTGAACACAAAAATAACAAAGCACAATATGCAATATTGATTCCATTTTTAAATTTTTAAAGAAATATAAAATGTTTACATATTACTGGGTCTTTAAGAAACGTGTCTGCAAGATAATACTGTTGAGTTCATTGATATATCTGAGTTACTTCTAGCTCTAAAGTTTGTTGATTCTAGCTAATTTTTAAACAAAATTGTCAGTAAACTATATGTCAGGGATTAGGCAAGAACAAAAAGAAGAAAGTAGAAACACAGACTATATTTTTCTAATATTGGCCTAGAGGTTTGCATTACAACTTTAAAACTTTATTGTTAAATATAACTGGATTAAATATCCCAATCAGAAAACATAAAATTGCTGAACAGACCAAAACCTGATCCATAGATAAGTGACTCACTGTAGATTCAAGGTCACAAATAGGCTGAAAGTAAAAGGCTGGGAAAAAAGATATTCCTTATAAATAATAATTAAAATAAGGCAGGGGCAGCAATACTGATGTCATCAATTAAATAGATTTTAAGTCAAAAACTGTCATGAGAGACAAAAAAAATTACACGAGGATAAACAAGTTAATTCATCAGGAACATTTAACAATTATATATGTACCCAACATCAAAGAATCCAAATATTTCAAGCAAATATTGACAGAACTGAAAGGAGAAACAGGAAGCTACATAATAAGGGGAGATTTCAATGTCGGCCTCTGATAAGAGATAAGACATCCAGGCAGAAGATCAATAAGGAAACAGAAAATCTAAACAAATCCAGAGACCAGAAGGACCTACCTAACAGACCTATGCAGAACATTTCTCCCAGCTGCAGTAGAATATACATTCTTCTCAACTGCATACAGAATGTTCTCTAGTATAGATCACATTATGTCACAAAACAAAATTTTAAGAAGACTAAAATCAATATCATGAATCTTTTTCAACCACAATGGAATAAAAGTAGGATTTAAAAGAAGGAAGAAAACTGGACAATGCACAAATATGTGGAAATTAAGCAGAACAGTTTTGAATAGTATGTGCATGGCTTGCAAAAAAAAAAAAAAGCACTTTGCATGATATTATCCAGTTCCATCTATTTACCAGCAAATGCCATAATTTCATTCTTCTTTATGGCTGAGTGAAACTCCATTGTGTACTTATACCACATTTTCTTTATCCATTCATCTGTTGTTGGGCACCTGAGCTGGTTCCATAACTTGGCTATTGTGAAATTGCACTGCTATAAACACCGATGTGCCTGTATCATTATAGCATGCTGATTTTAGTTCTTTTGGAATTTTAAATACCAAGAAGTGGGATAGTGTGGTCATACCATTCCTAATCTTTTGAGGAATCTCCACGCTGCTTTCCAAAGTAGTTGTACTAATTTACAGTCCCACCAAGAAGTATGAGTGGACCTTTTTCCCCACACTCTTACCAGCATGTATTATTATTTGTATTCTTGATGATTGCCATTCTGACTGCAGTGAAATGTGAAATAAACCAGACTCAGAAAGTTTAGGGTTGCATACTTTCTCTCATATGCAAAAACTAGAGTACAATAAGAAAAAAAAGTGGGGAAGGATCCCATGAAAACATAAGGGTGATCAGTGGAGTACAGGAAGGGAAGAGAAAGAGAGGGAACAACAGGAAAGGGGAAGAACTGCAGAATGATATTGACCAAACTATGCTATGTATATGTATGAACATACCACAGTAAATTTCACCTTTATGTATATTGTGAAGCACCAATTTAAAAAACTCTATAAATAAATAGAAGGAAGACCAGTAGAGTAGAGGAAGGAGAACAGAGGGAGGGAGGAGGAGAGTGAAAGAGAAAGTACTGGGGACTAAAGTGGAGAAAATTACATTCCATGCATGTGTTGTTATATCAAAATGAATCCCAAGATTATGTTTAACTATAATGTACTAATAAAAGCATTAAAAATAAATTTTAAAAAAGAAAATAATGAAATTATCTTCAGACCAACAAAAAAGGAAACGCAAGATACCAAGTTTAAGTATGCAACAAAAGCAATACTAAGATGAAAGTATATAGGAGTATAAATGCATACGTTAAAAAAGAAAGAAGATCTCAAGTAAATAAATCAAAGGTATACCTCAAGGAACTATTAAAAAGTTAGCAGAAGAAAGGAAATAAGAAGATGAGAACAGAAAATAGAAAAATATAAATGAATAAATCAATGTTATTTTTGAAAATACCAATAAAATTGATTAACTAGACTAAGAAAAAAGAGCTTAAAATTAGAAAAAAGGGAAATATTACAAATGATGCCACAGAAATAAAAAAATTTTTAAGAAATTAAAAAACAATGTCCTAACAAACTGGATAACCTAGAAATTGATGAATTCCTAAAAACGCATGATCAGCTTTTGGTAAAAAGCTGATCTTGAAGAAAGTCTGAGAGATCTTTACTTAGTAAGATTAAATTAGCAACAAAGTGTCCTACCAAAGAAAAACTTCAGTGATAAAGTCAACCAAACACTTAAAGAAAACCTAAAACAAATATAGATTTCATGCAATCTATTAAAATCCCAATGGTTTTTTTGCATAAGTCAAGAGGCAAAAATACATTTAACATTACTATCAACAATGCATAAGGATTCTTCTGATTTTTCAACTTGCCAATACTTGTTATTTCTTGTGTTTTGATAATGGCCTTTCTAAGAAGTATGTGGTGATATCTCATTGGTTTTAATTTGTATCTCCTAATGATTAATGATGTTGAGTGTCTTTACATATACTTGTAGACCATTTCTGTGTCATCTTTGGAGAAATGTTTATTCAAATCCTTTGCCCATTTTTTAATTGGGTTATTGATTTGGTACTGAGTTATAGGAATTCCTTATATGTTTTGGTTGCCATTGTAGAAAACAAAAGGAATAAGAAAGGAATAAAATATTATACTACCAAAAAAAATCAAATTTCTTTCAGCAGTGTTTTGCAGTTTTTAGTATACAAGTCTTTTACTTAGTTTATTCTAAAGTATTTTATTCATTTTAGTGGTGTTACAAATGGGATTGTTTCCCTAATTACCTTTTCAGATGGTTTATTGTTAGTATACAAAAATGCAACTGGGGTCTGGGGTTGTGGCTCAGTGGTAGAACATTCACCTAGCACACATGAGGCACTGGGTTCGATCCTCAGCACCACATAAAGATAAATAAATAAAGGTATTGTGTCCATCTACAACTAAAAAATATTTTTTAAACTGCATCTGATTTTTGTTTATTCACTTTGTATTCTGTAACTTTTCTGAATTTATTAGTTCTAATAGTTTTTTAAAAATATTTTATTAGTTGTTGGTGGACCTTTATTTATTTTTATGTGGTGCTGAGAATCTAACCCAGTACCTCACACATGCTAAGCAAGAACTCTTTCACTGACCCACAACCCCAGCCCCTCTAATAGATTTTTAATGGATTCTTTAGATTTTCTACATCTAAGATCATGTTGGCTATAAACAGCAACAATTTTACTTCTTTCTTTCCTACTATGATGTCTTTAGTTTCTTTTTCTTGTTTAATTGCTCAGTCTAGGACTTCTAGTATTACACCATATTTAAGGGTGAGAGGCAATATCCTTGCCTTGTTACTGATCTTGAAGGAAAGTTTTCATCTTTTTCACCAGTGACTATATTGCTAGCTGTGAGCTTTACACATATGGCCTTTATTTGAGGTAATTTCCTTCCATACCAAGTTTATTGAAAGTTTTTTTTCATCATGCAAGAGGGCTGAATTTTTTCAAATGCTTTGTCTATGTCTACCAAGATAATGAATGACTCAGTCTTTTCACAAATAGAACTGGGAACACAAGATAATGACATGCCAAATAAAGTTAGATCTTGTCTTTACAATATGCACAAATTAACTCAAAATTAATAAAAAAACCTTGGTATTAAGAACTAAAAATATAAAACTAACAGAGTAGTGAATACTCAGATGTTCATCTTATTGTTATTACTTTAAATGTCCACATTGCACTATATACCCACATTATATTTCACAGTTTTAAAAAAAATCAAACTACATTACTCTGCTCTTAATATAAATAAGAGGAGTGATAAGAGTGGATACATTTAGGCTACTAATAAAGTAAGCCAAAGATAAAGGTGGTTTGAATTATAAAGAGTTAAGGAAAAAAAAATCTAAAACTTGATAGGAAGGTAAAAAATACATAGCACAAATTTCTACAAACAGAGGAAAAGATTCCACTACAGATGTATCTAAGGAAATGCATTTTGTTGAATTTACCATTTATTATTAAGACCCAGACATAGTGGAATTTCATTTTAACTTGTATATTTTTGTCCAGTAGAAAATCAAATTATTCCTCTCCAAGAGAAAAGATAACACCAAAGGTTACAGTTTACTGGCCTACAGCACATTAACCTGTCTTGTATTCAAGGCCAGTAATCTTATATTCTATTCTTTTATTAAACTGCCTAAAGTATATTGTTCTTAAAATGTTTTCTGAATTGGCCTTACCATCATGTTCATTTCCTCATTAATCAGTGAGTTTAATAAAATCTCTGATGTCTCTACTTTTCATGTGAGTCATAATTTTACCTTTTTTTAAAAGGCCATAGAATTATACCATAAAGAAAACAGATTATAAAAATATTTAAAATTTTGGGCTAGGCAGTATGGAGATTCCTGGGAAAGCTGGGAATGGAACCACCATTTGACCCAGCTATCGCCCTTCTTGGACTATTCCCTGAGGATCTTAAAAGAGCGTACTATAGGGATACTGCCACATCAATGATCATAGCAGCACAATTCACAATAGCTAGACTGTGGAACCAACCTAGATGCCCTGCAATAGATGAATGGATAAAAAAAATGTGGCATTTATACACAATGGAGTATTACGCAGCACTAAAAAATGACAAAATCATGGAATTTGCAGGGAAATGGATGGCATTAGAGCAGATTATGCTAAGCGAAGCTAGTCAATCCTTAAAAAACAAATGCCAAATGTCTTCTTTGATATAAGGAGAGCAACTAAGAAAAGAACAGGGAGGAAGAGCATGAGGAAAAGATTAACATTAAACAGAGACGAGTGGGGGGAGGGAAAGGGAGAGAGAAGGGAAATCGTATGGAAATGGTAGGAGACCCTCAATGTTACACAAAATTACATATAAGAGGTTGTGAGGGGAAAGGGGGAGGGGAACAAGGGAGAGAATTGAACAACAGCAGATGAGGTAGAGAGGGAAGATGGGAGGGGAGGGGAGGGGGGATAGTAGGGGATAGGAAAGGTAGCAGAATACAACAGTCACTAATATGGCATTATGTAAAAATGTGAATGTGTAACCGATGTGATTCTGCAATTTGTATTTGGGGTAAAAATGGGAGTTCATAATCCACTTGAGTCAAATGTATGAAAGATGATATGTCATGAGCTTTGTAATGTTTTGAACAACCAATAAAAAATAAATAAATAAATAAATAAAAAATTTGGGCTAGGGTCGTGGCTCAGTGGTAGAGCGCTCACCTAGCATGTGTGAGGCCCTGGGTTCAATCCTTAGCATCACATAATAATAAATAAATTAAGGTATTGTGTCCTACTACAACTAAAAAAAAATAAATATTTAAAAAAATATATTTAAAATTTAAAATGAAAAGGTAGTTGGACTGGACAAAATAGGAAAGGAAGAAAAAGGTTCACAGATACCCCATTGGTATCTGAGTAATCCAAATATAGATTATGGTATCATTCACTCATATAGTCCACACTGAAAAAGGGCCAACATTAGAAGGAAAGATTACAAGTTTGCTGCCTTTAAGATACCTGAATTGAAATGTTGGTTGAATAATATGGGTGTGGTACTTAGGAGAAGTCAGAAATAAATTATAAATTGGGAAAACAAGATAAAAGGTGAAACTAAGAATGCATATAAATGAAATCAGATACAGAAATGGGTCCAGGGCTGGGGATATAGCTCAGTTAGTAGAGTGCTTGACTCATATGCATGAAGCCCTGGGTTCAATCCCCAGCACGAAAGAAAGAAAAAGAAAGAAAGAAAGGAAGGAAGGAAGGAAGGACCTTATCTTTTCTCTTTCTCTCATATTGCACACCTAGTTCATCAACAAACCTGCCAGCATTACCTTCAAATTATAGCTAAACTTCAAACAGTTCTTATTATCTTCACTTGTAAAACTAAGTCTAAATCATTCAATGGCTTCCTATTGCATGCAGAATAAAATCTAAATCCTTACCACGCCATGATTTTACCCCAACTATATGTCCTATTCTCCTTCTCTTACCCCAACACTGCTACAGTCACACTAATCTCCTAAATGCACATTATAATCAGGCCCTCTTCTACCTAACATTCCCTCTGTCTGAACATTCTCTCTTCCTCTCCTTTAGACCTTTATTCAATCTTACCTTCTCAGACAGGTCTTCTCAAAACATCCAATTAAAATTCTAAACCATCTCCTCAAGTGCCCAATATTGTCTTTTCTTCTTTCCTTGTTTTTGTTTTCTACATAGCACTTATTACCATCTGTATTAGTGCTCTTGGGCTGCCATAACCAAAATATCACAGACTGGGTAGCTTAAACAACAGAAATTTATTTCTTACCATTCTGGAGAATGAGAAATATAAAATCAGCATGTTGACAAACTTGATTTCTGGTGAGGGCTCTCCATCTGGCTTATAGACAGTGGCCTTTTCTCATGTTTTTTCCTCTGTGCTTGAGTAAGGGAGCTCTCTGGTGCTACTTCCTATAAGGACGCTAATCCTATCAGATCAGAGTGCCACCCTCATAACCTCAGTTAACTTTAATTATGTTCTTAAAGGTTCCATCTTCAAATATAAATACACGGGGGTTAGGGATTCAATATAAGAAAAAATTTGGTAAGACACATTCAATTCATAGCATCATCTAACATACTGGTACCTTTCTGTGTATCTGTTTCTCTCTCTCTCTCTCTCTCTCTCTCTCTAAGAGGACAATAACTTTTGTTTGTTTTGCACACACCTGATTGTCTGGTACCTATAACAGTACCTGACAGGTAATAAATACTCAATAAATAATTATTAGATGAATTTAATAAATGAAGAAAAAAGGAAGGTCCAAAATAATGGAAAATTGGGAAGGAGAATAATGAAAGGTAAGAACAACTATGAAATCAGGAACCAAAATCCTTAAAAAAGAAGACTATTTGGGTGATTTGTAAGATAACCAAAAAAAGAAAGAAAAAAGAGGAAAGAGTGACAGGATTATAAGAATGTGCTCAAGAGACTACAGTTTTTAATTAATGAGTCCCAAAGCTTTCCACTTCCTTCCTTCCTTCTTCCTCCCTATCTCTCTCTTCTCTCTCTCTCTTTCCCTCCCTCCTCCCCTTCTTAATCAAGAAGAAAATACATATGTAAAGGTTCACAAAGCACAATATGGAGTAGATAGGATACTAAATCTGAGGTACTATAAGTTGTGAGAGGCAAAAATGGTCATGACAGCAGAGTGGCACACTCCCAGTGGCTCTGGAGGCTGCTTCAGGAGGATCACAAGTTCAAAGCCAGCCTCAGCAATTTAGGAAGGCCCTAAGCAACTCAGTGAGACCCTGTTCCCCCCCCCCAAAAAAAGGTGGGGATGTGGCTCAGTGATTGATTGCCCCCGAGTTCAATCCCTGGTACCAAAAAAAAAAAAAAAAAAANGCATAAAGGATAAAACATTTAAGTTAAAAAAAAAAAAAAAAAAAGCCATGACTTAAAAGAACTGACAAGGAAGTGGAATATTCTCTGGGTATGTCCAGATTTTAGTTCAGGTAAAGAAATATAAGGAATACTTTGAAAAGGGGGAAATTTGATGGTTATGAGACAATATTTACACAGAGTATAATGTGTTTATTTCAGTCTCTTCAGTGGAGGTTTTTCAAAAGTACTTTAAAAGCCTTCCATTAAAAACTTCACATGTGAATTGGGAGTATAGTTCTATAGCAAAAACATTTTGATTATTTACTTGAAAACGGTCTATAACAATTTTTCAATTTCAGATAACAGAATATTTAGTTCAACAGCTCTTCCAATATCATTGGAGGTAACATTCACATTGCATATTTATACAGCTGAATTATTTCTCTCTTATCAGAAAAATTACAGTAATAACTAAGCATACAAATAACTCAAACAATTATTAAATTCTCTTAAATATTCTAACCAGGTACCTAAAAATAAAATAAGTTAAAGAAAGTACACTGACACAGAGCTGTCTCTTAGGCCTTTAGGGCTTACATATGTGAAAAATATGAAATCTGTTACATACTATTTTATTTACTAGCTCATAAAGGGTAAATACTATCCATACAGAGAGACTAGCCAACACATAATGATGGAGATGATTTTAATTCAACAACTGGTGTTCACATTACTTGAACTTGTTAATCTCAGAGGCGAAATTTTTTAAAGTTAAATCTCACAAATTAAAAGATATACTTTGGAATGTCTTATCTGGACATTGTCATTTTACTTTTTCAAACTTCTTTCAAAACCAGTATCTCACTAGGGAGGCAATAAGTAAGAATGCAAACTAGTGGGGAAATCCTGCATTTGCTCAATGTCCATAGCTTTTACACAGTTCCAGATGTTCGGTACATTAATAATACACTAACTCAAAGCCTCTTTTTGAAACTTTAGAAAGTGCAAATTGCATTAAGACCTCTTTGCCCTCATTAATGGTATTGTTACAATCCCAGACCTCTGGAAAATGTTTTTTGGCATGTGTTTAACTTTATAATATTGCCATTTACTCACTTTAATAGCTAGTACTCAAGTCTTAATGCTTTTAAATAGTTCTGCCAAAACAGACTACCATCTTTTGTAATCTTTTCACATAATTTATTTCATAGGTGAAATCTGTCATATTTTTCCACCTAAAGATGATTCTTAACTATTGATTTCATGAGATATTAATATTTGAGAAATGTTTATTTAGTTGACATATACTGTAGGTGGCGTAAGTTGGAAATAAAACACAGAATATTTTAAATAGTAATCAAAATGAAAAAATAAGTATTTTTTAAAATAAATTTTTGCTTATTTAAAAAATAGGCATATTTTTAATTTTTTTTTCTTTTGCTACTGGGTACCCAGGGGTGCTTTACCACTGAGCTATATCCCTAGTCATTTTTACTTTTTATTTTGAGACAGGGTCTTGCTAAGTTGCTGAGGTTGACCTAAAATTTGTGATCCTCCTGCATCCCAAGTCACTAGGATTATAGGCAAAGCGCCAAACTATTCTTAATTCTTGCTCTATTCAAACAAATATGAGAAGGCAAAAAATATTATTTCCATTGAAACACTTTCCTATTTGGTTATATATGACATAGTATTTATACCTCAAGAGGCTGGGTTATATTTCAGCATCAAACTCTCAATAAATATACACACAGTCACAGACGTGGTGGAATAATATGGAAGAATCCTGCCTTGAAGTGAAAACAAGATCCTTTATGGGTCTTGACAACTAAGTGGAAATGAAAGAAAAGGAGCATTCTCTCAAAAATTAGTTAAATGATTGAGGACTGTGAAAACATTAGATCTGCACTCCTGATAACACATTTATTTTTAGTCACTTACTCTTATATTTTAATAAAACTATGCAATGATATTTATAATACAAATTTTTAAAAATAGAATCTCTATTAAAAAAACCCTCACATTTCATTGTGACTATCTACTTTTTGAAATCTCTTAAACAGAAAACAGCAAGAATCAATATCTACTTACATATGGAAGAAATTCTGAACTCTTTGAAATGTGATTTCTGAATTTTTGTTGATTTATCAACATAATTGGATCATCCATGTCTAAAGTAACCATTTAGTTATTTTTACACATTTGAACAGTTTTGCTATTTTAGAGTCAAGAAATGTTGGCTTAATAAATGTTAGTTGATACATGAATGAATAAATTTATTAACACACATTCAACTATATGCTTCATTCTCTGCCTGAGCAGATTAAGTAGAGACAAACCAGAAAACAACCAATCAACCATAACAGTATGTCTATACTTCTGTAAAAGGCTACAATTGATGTCAACTACAATGAGGTCAGTACATTTACACTATTGGAATCTAGATAGACTCTAAGCTGAGAGAAGCAAATGAATAATAAGCAACCACTACAATATTACCTAAAAGCTACTGCTTTGAAGTACTGTCAGCCTACATCTGCTATAAATCTACTGGCATAAAAATTGAAGGTGTAGGTATAGAGATCCAACATGGCAGCGAGAGGGGAGGCAGCGCTTTCAGTACCTCCTCAACAACGGGGTCAGAGAGACGCATGGATACGCTTAGATTCGACCTGCTGAGAAACTCCTAGCAAAATTCCACTAAAGAGAGACCGGCCGGGAATCAGTAGGATTTTTGGAGGTGACAGTTTGCGCTAGACGAGTGAATCTCCGCCACGCAGCGCAGAGGAGCAGTGCAGGGACTCTAGGAAGAGGTCTCTCGCCAAGCCTTCATGAAATAGCGAACCGGGAGCTGAAACCAACCACAGACAGAC
>NW_025999880.1:3130659-3150146 GCF_001458135.2 Marmota marmota marmota
TAGAGGATAGGAAAGGTAGCAGAACACGACAGTCACTAGTATGGCAATATGTAAATCAATGGATGTGTAATTGATGTGATTCTGCAATCTGTATATGGGCTAAAAATGGGAGTTCATAACCCACTTGAATCAAAGTGTGAAATATGATATATCAAGAACTATGTAATGTTTTGAACAACCAACAATAAAAAAAAAAATTGAAGGTGTAGGGCTGGGGCTGTAGTTCAGTGGCAGAGAACTTGCCAATCATGTGTGAGGCACTAGGTTCGATCCTCAGCACCACATTAAAAAGAAAAATTAAAAAAATAAAGGCATGCTGTCCCTCTACAACTATATAATTTTTTTTTAATTGAGGGTGCAATGTTTTGGGAAAAGCATCACTTCACAAACTAGTAGAGAAGACCCAAAAGAAAAATACTTGAAATACAAAGTAGTATTAAACAAAAATCAAAAGGATTCAAAGCATACCACTATAGAAAATCATTAAACCACAAAGGAAGGCATAGAGAGAAATAAACAATCAGAAAAAAATTAAATTAAAACTACCAGAAAAAAATTAACAAAATGGCAACAGCAAGTTTTTACCTATCAATAATTATCTTGAATATAAATGAATTAAATTATCCAGTAAAATGACACAGAAGAGACTAAATGAATTTTTACAAAACCAAGAACCAACTCTATGCTGTCTAGAAGAGACTTAAGTTACATCTAAGGACAAGACTGAAAATAATCTGGGCATGGTGGCACACACCTTTAATTCTAGAGACTAGAGAGGCTGAAAGATAGGAGGATCACAAGTTCGAGGTCAACTCAGCAATTTAGGGAGGCCATGTCTTGAAATAAAATTTAAAAAAGGGGGAAGGGTTGTAGATGTTCAGTGGTAGCTTGCCTAGAATGTCTGAGATCTCTAGTTCAATCCCTAGTAAAGCAGGGGTGGGGGGACAGGACTGAAAGTGAAGGAATCAAAAGATTCTATAGAAATGGAAACCAAGACATACAAGAGGTAGCTATACTTAGACAAAATAGACTGTAAGTCAAAAACTAAAATGAGAAAGATGTTAGTTAATGATAAAGGGGGTCAACTCATCAAGAGGATAACAATTATAAATGTATGCACCCAACATCAGAACATAAATATATAAAGCAAATATTTAAGGATCTGGAGGACAGATTATAATAAAATTACAGTAGAATATTCATCACAATTTTAACATTACACAGATTATCCAAACAGAAAATTACAAATGTGTCATCCAATACCAATGGAATTCATCTCAAGCTCACATGGAATATTCTTCAGGATAGATTATATGGTATGCCACAAGACAAGTCTTGGAAGATTTAATAATATTGCAATCATTTTGAGTATCTTTTCCAGTCACAATGGTATGAAACTAGAAGTCAATAAGGAGGAGTTCTGGAAAATTCACAAATATATGACAATTAAGCTACATGCTTCTGAATAAACAATGGGTCCATGAAGAAATGAAAAGTGAAGTCAAAAAAACACCTTGACATAAACAAAAATGGAAACATAACATACCAAAACTTATGAGATGTAGCAAAAACAGTTTATAGGAAAATTTTTTATCAAAAAAGAAGAAATATATCAAACATTGTTACTTCCCAAGAAACTATAAAAAGAATAAACCAAGCCCAAGATTAGCAGAAGGAAGGAAATAACAAAGATCAAAGAAGACATAAATGAAATAATGCAAAAAAAAAAAAAATCAACAAATCCAAGAATTAGTTCTTTAAAAACATGAAGATCAATAAACCTTCAGCTAGACTAAGAAAGAGAGAGTGGGGGGAAAGGCTCAAAATCAGAAACAAAAGGAGACAGAATTCATGCCACAGAAATACAAAGGATCACAAGTGATTATTATGAACAAGTTTATGTCAATTAATTGTATAGCCTAGAAGAAACAGGTAAATTCCTAGACATATACAACCTACCAAGACTGAATCATGAGGAAAGAGAAAATCTGAATCGATATATAACTTATAACAAGATACCTCCTCAAGGAAAAGCTCAGGACCTGATGGCTTCACTACTGAATCTCACCAAATATTAGAGAACTAATAGCAATATTTTTCAAATTCTTCCAAAATATTAAAGAGGAATATTTCCAAACTCTTTACAAGATCAGCATTACCCTGATCCTAAAGCCAGACAAGTATATTACAAGAAAAGAAAACTACAGGTGAATATCCCTAATGAGCATAGAAACAAAAATCATCAATAAAATATTAGCAAACCAGCATGAGAAGAAGATTAACATTAAACAGGGGTGAGAGGTGGGAGGGAAAAGGAAAGAGAAGGAAAACTGCATGGAAATGGAAGGAGACCCTCATGGTTATACAAAATTACATACAAGAGGAAGTGAGGGGAAAGGGGAAAAAAAAACAAACAAGGGGGAGAAATGAATTACAGTAGATGGGGTAGAGAGAGAAGATGGGAGGGGAGGGGATGGGGGATAGTAGAGGATAGGAAAGGCATCAGATCACAACAGACACTAGTATAGCAATATGTAAAACAGTGGATGTGTAACTGATGTGATGCTGCAATCTGTATACGGGGTAAAAATGGGAGTTCATAACCCATTTGAATCAAAGTGTGAAATATGATATATCAAGAACTATGTAATGTTTTGAACAACCAACAATAAAAATTAAAGGAAAAAAAATTAGCAAACCAAATTCAAAAGCATCTTAAGAGGTTTAATCACCATGATCAAATGGGATTATCCATGGGAAGTAAGGATGGTTTAACATACAGAAATCAATAAATGTGATTGTATCACATTAATAGCATGAAGGACAAAAACCATATTATCATCTCATTACATGTAGAAAAAGCATTTAATAAAAATTCAACATGTTTGCTTGATAAAATTCTCATCAAATAAGAAATAGAAGGAATGTACCTCAACATGGCAAAGTCTATGTATGATAAGCCCACACCTAACATTATACTGAACAATGAAAAACTGAAAGGCTTTCCTCTAGATCTAAAGTTAAGACAAAGATGTCTATTCTTGTCACTTCTATTCACCTAGTACTTTAACTCCTAGCTAGAGCAATTAGGCAGGAGAAAGATAAAAGACAACCAAATAAGAAAGAACTGAAGTTGTCACTGTTTGCTGACAACATAATCTTATATATAGAAAACCCAATACCCTGTTAAAGTAAATAAATAGAGCAAAGTTTCAGGATACAAAAATCAACACACAAAAATCTGTGGTGTTTCTATATATTAACTTGCAAAGGAAATCGAGAATAATTCCATTTAACACTATCACAAAAATAATAAAATGCTTACAGATAAATTTAAATAAGGAGGTAACATACCTGTACATTGAAAACTATAAAATGTTAATGAAAGAAATTGAAAACAACACAAATAAATGAAAAGATATCCTAGGGCTGGGGTTGTGGCTCAGCGGTACAGCGCTTGCCTAGCACTCATGAGGCTCTGGGTTCGATCCTCAGTACCACATAAAAATAAGTAAATAAAATAAAGGTATTGTGTCCAGCTACAACTAAAATATAAATATTAAAAAAAGAAAAGATATCCTATGTTTATGGATTAGAATATTGTCAAAATGTCCATACTAGCCAAAGTAATCTACAGACTCAATGCAAGCCCTGTTAAAATTCAAACGTCATTTTTCATTGAAATAGAAAAAATAATCCTTAAATTCTCAAATTGAACAACAACAAAAAAAAAGCAGCAGCAACAGGAGCAGCAAACCAAGGTGTTCAGAAGCAAAAAGAACAAAGACAGAGGCATCACACTACCTTATTTTATACTATACTATAAATTATAACTGTTCCCTGGGGCCTCCCCCCCCCAAAAATTATAGCTGTTATAATTCTCTGTAACTGGAATAAAAACAGATATATTGGGGCTGGGGTTGTGGCTCAGTGGTAGAGTGCTCGCCTAGCATGCACAAGGCACTGGGTTCGATCCTCAGCACCACATAAATGTCAAATAAAGATACTGTATCCAACTAAAACTTTTAAGAATAAATATTTTTTTAAAAAACCAGATATATCAACAATAGACTAAAGAACTAAGAAATTAACCCACAGGTATACAATCAATTAATTTTTGACAATAATATACAATCCAAAAGGACACTCTTTCAAATAAAGGGTCCTGGGAAAACTGAATAGCCACATGCAGAAGGATGGAACTTCAGAAACCCTATCTAAGCCAACATACAAAAGTAACTCAAAATGGATTAGTCTTAAACCTAAGACCTGTAACTGAAAAACTATAAGAAAAACCAAGGCAAAAAAAAAAAAGACATTGGTCGAGGCAACATGTTTTTTAGATTTGATCCCTAAAGCAAAAGTAAATAAATGGGGTTACATCAAACTACAAAGCTTCTACAAAGCATAAGAAACATTTAACAGAGTGCAGAGTCACTCTATAGTCACTCTATATAGTCACTCTGGGAGAAAATATTTGTAAGCCATACATCCAATAAGGGGTTAACATCCAAAATATATAAGGAACTCAACTTAATAAAAAGAAAACAAGTATCTCCACTTAGAAAATGGGAGAGGGAGCCAAACAGATACTTCTCAAAAGATGACATAAAAATGTCTAATAGTCATAGAAAAAAAGGTGCAACATCACTAATCACTTCTGGAAATGCAAATTAAAACCACAATAAGATAATCACCTCATATCTGTTAGAATGGTTATGATCAAAGAGACGAAAGTATTGGGAAGGCAGTGGAGAAATGGAAACTCATGTACACTGTTGGTAAGAATGTATATTATATATTAGAACAGCTGTAAAACTGTATGGAGAGTCCTCAAAAGACTAAAAAATTACCACATGATATAGCAATCCTCCTTCTGGATATTTACCCAAGAGATTTGAATCAACATACTGAAGAGATGTCTGCAATCTCATGTTCACTATACCATTATTCACAATAGAAAGTTGTAGAATCAACCTAAATTGATTAACAGATGAACAGATAAAGACAATGTTGTGTATACGCATAATGTAACACTATTCAGATTTAAAAAGGAAAAAACTTCTGTCATTTGCAACAACATGAATGTAATTAGAGAACATTATGCTCAGTGAAATAAGCCAGGCACAAAAAGACACCACCACACAGTATCACTTATATGTGGAATCTAAAACAATCTAACTCACAGAAGCAGCGTAGAATGATATTTATTATAGGTTGTAAAGGGGTGGGGAGATGGTGATCAAAGCTACAAAGTCTCAGTTTGGGGGGGGGGGGGTTAAATATTTTTTTTAGTTGCAGGTGGACACAATACCTTTATTTTATTTATTTTTATGTGGTGCTGAGGATCGAACCCAGGTCCTCGCACATGCTAGGCAAGCGTTCTACCACTGAGCCCCAACACCAGCTCCCAAAGTCCCAGTTTGACAGGAGGGATAAGGTTTCTTTTCTTTCTTTCGTTTGAGATCTACTATACAATAGAGTGCATACAGTCAGTAGTGTTGCTAAGGTTTGAATGTGTCCCCTCTAAAATTCTGGTGTTGAAATATAATATCCAATGTGATAGAAGTAAGTGACGAGGCCATGAGGGCTCTTTCTGTAGGAACATGATTAGGCTCCTTACAAAAGAGGCTTTATGTAGCATTCAACTCACTCACTTTTCCACCATTCCACCCTTTCACCACGTGAGGACACAGCATTCCTCCACTCTAGAGGATGTAAAAACAAGGAGTCATCTGGGAAACTGAACAGACCTCACCAGACAACCAAACATACTTGCACCTTAACTTTGGATTACCCAGTCTCCAGAACTGTGAAGGAATAAATTTCTGTTCTTTATAAATTACCCAGTCTGTGGTATTTTAAATAAGACAAGTATATCGCACTTTTCAAAATTGCCGACAGTAAATTCCAAATGTTCTCACCAAAAAAATGCAAAGTACTTGAGGTGATAGATATGCAAATGGCTTAATTTAATCATTCCACTGTTAATCAGCTTTCTGTCACTGTGACAAAATACTTGAGATAAAAAACTTAGAAAGAGGACAGATTATTTTGACTCATGGTCTACATTCACGGTTGCTTGGCCCTGTTTCAAGACAGAACATCACAGTGGGGAGTACCTGACAGAGAAATCTGCTCACCCCATGACAGCAGGGAAGCAAAAAGGGAGAGAGAAGAAGGGCTGGGGGTTCCCAATATTCCCTTCGAGGACATGCCCCCAATGACCTTCCACTAGGCTCCACCTCTTAAAGGTTCTACCAGATCCCAATAGCACCATCAACTGGGACCAAGTGTGTAATTATGAGCCTTTAGAGGACACTTAAGATCCAAACCAGAATACCCACATTGTATTCATAAGTTATAAAATCACTTTGTACCCCATAAATATATACAATTATAAGTCAACAATTTAAAATAAACATTTTTTGGTAATGCTGGAATAAAAAAAATATTTTTTTAAAAATACAACATGGTGAGTAGTGTTAAAGCTATATATAAATGTGACCAGGTAGAAGAGAGAGTGGCTAACTTTGCCTGAGGGATAAAGATAGTTTAAAAGAGTAGACCTCTGAGCTGAATATAGAGAACAAAATGTCTGGATAATAAAAAAGTCAGAGAGTGAAGTCCAAGTAGACACAACACTGTAAACAAATGCATTACATTTGTTTTCCATTGCTATATAACAAATTACCATAAAAATACATAACATAAAACTTACCATCTTAACCATTTTTAAGAAGATAGTTCAGTAGTCTTAAATACATTCACACTGTCATATAACCAATCTTCAGAACTCTTTGCAGCTAGCAAAACTGAAACTCTATACCCATTAAACAACTCTCCATTCTTCTTTTCTCCCATCCCCTGGCAAGATGATTCTACAATATATTTGAACTTGACTACTCAAGGTACTTCATAAAAGTGGAATTGTATGGTATTTGCCTTTTTGTGATTTACTAATTTCACTTAGTATATTATTCTACAATTTCATCTGCATAGTTGACCCATTTGTTACTTCAGTTTCTGTAGGTCAGAAGTTCAGGCACAGTATGGCTAGTGTGCGATATTCATAGTAAGGGAGGTTGTACACGTGTGGGGGCATTGGTTACATGAAAACTTTCTATAATGTCTAATCAATTTTGTTATGAACCTAAAACTAATCTAAAAATTAAAACTGATTTAAAAATAAGGTCACATAACCTATAGTCTTTTTTAAAAAAATATTTATTTTTTAGTTGTAGTTCGACACGATACCTTTATTTAATTAATTTATTTATATGTGGTGCTGAGGATCAAACCCAGGGCCTCACATGTGCTAGGCAGTGCTCCACGCTGAGCCACAACCCCAGCCCCACCTATAGTCTTTTATACACTGAGTTACCTGTACAATCTTTTCCTTCATGATTTTTTTTCCTAAAATGATCTCTCATGCTAACATGACTTCGTAGTTACATCATCTTCAAGCTAACATTATCTCAACCAGGCAAATGATGCCTATTTTATTCTAAAAACTTCTTACACACAGTCCTTTGTACAAAGGCAAATACCAAACTGTGGATATGAGCTCTAATCATTCATTTACCATGTCCAATGGAAAGTACCATTTGTTTTAGAGCAGTTTTTAAAAATCCAATGACCCCTAAGTTAACCTAATACCTTAAAACTGAAGGCAAGATATTGGGAAATTTTACATAAGTGATTTGCCTTTGCCATAGTGTAAATCACAAAAACCCAAATGGATGGGTGAAATTCCTAAGATGTTAAAATCATAGAGGTTGGAAACCTTTAAGAAATGTTAAACAGATAAATACAGTATTTGTATCAGAACATAGATGAAAAGGAATTAAAAGACACTAAATATTCAAGATATACTACATGAAGACCAAATATTCAAGATATAGCAAATATACCTAAGGTATATAAAACATTCAGTATTCATGAAATGTTATTCAACCACCCAATTGCTGACAACTACTCTGGCTCCATGTATCTTCTGCCCAAGAAAAGCAAATAATATCTATAGTGGCCCCCAACAGGTGAACTGATAGATGACAGATGTAGCCCGGTACAGTTGCCTCTACCTTTCTTTATTAATATGACATTATCTTTGAGAACTGTGTCCTGCTATGGTTTCAGTGCATCCCCCCAAAAGCATTTGTTGGAAACTGGATCCCAATGGAGCTTTATCAGAGGTGTTTAGGTCATGAGGGTGGAGCCCTCATTAAAAGGTCAATGCCAGTTATAACAAGGCTTAAGGCTTTGAGTTCAATCTCTTTTTGTTTTCTCTCACTCTCACCTTTTACTATGGGATGATGCAACAAAAAGGTCCAGGCCAGATACCAGCACCTTGATACTGAACTTCCCAGCCCCCAGAAATTTGAGAAATTTTTATATAATTTGCCCAGTTGGTGGTATTCTATTACAGCAACACAAGTTAGGCCAAGATAGGCCCCTTGATAAAAGTCTCACTTCTATTCTTTTGGTACTAGGGATTGAACCCAGGGACATTTATCATTGAGCTACATCCTCATTCCTTTATATTTTTAATTTTTGTCACAGGGTCTCACTAAGATACCAAGGATGGCCTTGAATTGCAATCCTCTTCTAGGTATATGCCACTATGCCCACCCTCATTTCCAATCTCTGTAAACACACCATTAGCAAGAAAGCTGATGTGAGAAGACATGAACACAGGATTTAGGTAGTGTCATCCTCTGTCCACTTGTATTCTAGCTTAAATGTGTTACCTATCTCGAACTTTTTCCCTTTGCCTCCAGATGTGAGTTTTAAGTTTACTTAAACTACATAACCTTATAACAAACTATCATTGTTTTCTGCCATATTCAGAATTGGTTCTAAGTGACAAGCTATGATTTATATATTACCACTTTGTAGTACTTGTTATAATAACAAAACAATGATATTGTTATTTATATTTTCTAAGAAGGGTCACATGATATGTTTTATGTATTAGCTCCCCCCAAAATCCATATGAAATGGAAGCATTTTTGAACCACCATATTTGAACTAATATAGCAAAATCACTCTATAAATCCAGTTTCATTGAGTAAAAAAATAAACTACATGATCCATGTCTTCATTTGGTCTGTTATCTTTTTCATCCCATGACTTCTGGCATAGCCTCCTGACTTATTTGAAGTTTACTACTGCCTCAAGGTAACTTCCCTCCAGACAACACCAAATCATCTAAACTCAAAAACTGCCAATCTGAAACTGTCAGCCTAAAAGAAAAATCAACTGGTTGCCATTATGAAGATTAATGACAGATTGATATTAAAGAACATAACATAGATATATAATGCCTGGAGCCTCCAAGATTTCCTAGCCCATGTTAAGTTCAAAATATTTGCTTTAATATAAAAAATGCTACACTAATTAGTCATGTTATATTTAACCAATTTGCATTTTCATAAAGCACTTCTTAAAATATCTTTATTTTTATTTATTTATTTGTTTGTTTGTTTATTTATTTTATGTGGTGCTGAGGCTTGAACCCAGGGCTTCACACATGCAAGGCAAGTGCTCTACCACTGAGCCACAACACCAGCCCCTCATAAAGCACGTTTTTTTGGTTTTTTTTAGTTGTAGATAGACACAATACCTTTATTTTGTTTATCTTTATATGGTGCTGAGGATCAAACTCAGCACCTCATACATGCTAGACAAGCACTCTAGCACTGAGCTACAACTCCAGTCCCATAAAGCACTTTCTATGTCTATTTTTTTTATTCTTGAAAAACATATTTTAGAACCAAAGAGGGGTCGGGGGTGGGGGGACAAGCACAGGGAGTTAGGATGAATTCAGCTTCAAATTTACTACTTGATCTCTGCCTCTTCAAACTAGGTTACCTGGACATCCTTAACTCTAGTAGTCTTAATTTCTCTGCCCTTATTATGCCTAAGTTTTTACTTTAAAAATTATAATCAATATATTTTTTATAGCCTGTTTAGAATCAGATGTGATACAAATACCTGAAGGATAGTAACAAATAAGTGGTATGAACAGTTACATACATGTACACATATACACAAAATAAAAAAAAGCAAAAAGAAAAATAACTTGGTCATTTAAATTGCTACTTTCGGGCTGCCTTACTATTTTTCAGAATATTCAATCATTCACTCATTAAAACAGCTTTTCAGCCTACTAGTTCAGAGTAGCTCTTATATTTTATCTTCTCAGGATAACAGATTAACTCATAAGCAAAAAATAAATGTAAAAGCAAATATAAATATAGATACCAATATACAAGTATCTACATATCTTTGCAAACTATCCTCAATAAAAATTACAGGCCAAATTAATATTTATCAGATCAACCATACTTCATACATTAAACTTTAGAACACTATTATAAAGATAAAATTGGACTAGAAAATCAAGATTTCTAAGGCAAATGTTTTTAATAATTAATCATGTTACCTTGGCCAAGTCTTTTGAATTTTCTACACAGAATGTAGCATGTGCCAAATAAATGTGTATCAAATGAATAAACAAAGGAATAAATGTTTGTTGTTTAGTATCAAGAAGAGATTCCTAAGAACTACATAGACACAACCTCTGACAAGTTGTATAACCTCCCTACTACATTCCAAAGGCTTCAACATCATGAAAATCCCTTCTACCTAACAGTTTTAGAAAACGTGTTTCTTGAAAAGGCTTAGTTGATCATCTGAAAATAAGGCAAATGTAACATATGCAGAAATTTCAACCATCTAAATATGTAAAATAATAACAACAATAACAGCAGCCCCTTTTCAGTGTAGCAATTTAGGGTTGGGGTAAAGCTCAGTGGCAGACGGGGCTGGGGATGTGGCTCAAGCGGTAGTGCGCTCGCCTGGCATGCGTGCAGCCCGGGTTCGATCCTCAGCACCACATACAAAGATGTTGTGTCCGCCGAAAAATAAAACAAACAAACATAAATAAATAAATAAATATATAAATTCTCTCTCTCTCTTAAAAAAAAAAAAAAAAAAAAAAAAAAAAAANCATTTTGCATTCTCCACTGAATGTCAGATAAGGAACAAAATGCAAATACAAATGCTTCTATTCAGTCTCCAGTTATAGTTTTGTAAGTATTCTTTACTGTTAAATTTGTATGTTGAGAAATTTGCATTGTTACTTTTTTTTTGTGGTACTGAGGTTCTAACCCAGGACCTTGAGCATGCTAGGCAAAAGCTCAGTGGCAGAGCATTTGCCTAGCATGCTCAAGGTCCTGGGTTAGAACCTCAGTACCACAAAAAAAAAGTAACAATGCAAATTTCTCAACATACAAATTTAACAGTAAAGAATACTTACAAAACTATAACTGGAGACTGAATAGAAGCATTTGTATTTGCATTTTGTTCCTTATCTGACATTCAGTGGAGAATGCAAAATGTTTCCTCAGAGAAAATGGTTTATACATCTTATTCACAAAGATAAAAGAAAATTAAAGTCTATAATGGACAAATAAAAAGATCCAAGTTGCTACTTTGGCACCAGAGTCTCTTTTCAAAAATTATTTAATGGAAACTTTCTATCCATATAAAAGTTTAAAAACTCTTCTACCCATAAAAATGATCTCTTGCAGAGTTGTAAAACAGTGGTGCTACCAGTTAAATGACAATAGAGTCAAAATCAAATTTATCTTAGTGGAGGAGTGGCATTCTTCATGAAACTTTTGCAATTTCTAGTAACTTTAGAAGGCCGTGAAAGAAATTCTGCTTGGGGGAAATCTAAAATGTTTCTCATCCCAAGCCTTACACAAATAATGCAGTTTATAATAAAATGAAATCAGTCTCATTTCTCTTAGTGAAAGAGTTGTGAATAAATCACTCATTCTAATTATCTAGACATGTAGGAAAAAAATAACACTGAAATGTGTGGCTTGAAAATGTTCAGACTTTTACGTTTCTTTTATGAAAATGGGTAACTTCCTGTCCAGTCTTTCCAATGTACTTTTCACACAAGCTAAGCTATGATTATAAAAATATTTTCTATTACTTTGCTAATGTTATTATCTCTTTGGTCTAGAAAGCTATACTTCTCAATCCACATCTACCAGTGGAAATCTAGCCAGCTTTCTGTAATACCCATTTCCTTAATAACATCCCTGATCATTCAATCAAACGTGATATTCTTTCCACTCTTACTTCCAATATCATTCTTCCCTCTCTCATGACTTTAGACTTTGCCAAGTACTACAGAAGTATGGACATCTATTTAATACCATAACCAAACCGAAATCTTCTTGAAGAGATAATAACTTGTTCGTGTTTGAATCTTCTTTTGTTGGGGAGGAGGTTAACAGGGATTGAACTCAGGGGCACTCAACCACTGACCCACATCCCCAGCCCTATTTTGTATTTTTTTATTCAGAGACAGGGTCTTGTTGAGTTGCTTAATGCCTCACTTTTTGCTGAGGCTGGCTTTAAACTCATGATCCTCCTACCTCAGCCTCCTGAACCATGGGGATTACAAGCATGGGCCACCACACTGGTTTCATGTTTAAATCTTTAACAGGGTTTAGCAAAGTCCCTTATACAAAGTATATATCCAATAATTATTTTCTCAATGGATTAATAAAAAATAAATGTGAAGTGGGGCTGGGGATATAGCTCAGTTGGTGGAGTGCTTGTCTTGCATGCACAAGGCCCTAGGTTTAATCCCCAGAACAACAAAAAAATAAATAAATAAAAATAAATATAGGGGGGTTGGGGATGTGGCTCAAGCAGTAGCGCGCTCGCCTGGCATGCGTGCGGCCCGGGTTCAATCCTCAGCACCACATACAAAAATCAAAGATGTTGTGTCCGCTGAAAAACTAAAAAAAAAATAAATATTAAAATTCTCTCTCTCTTTCTCTCTTTCTCTCTCTCTCTTTAAAAAAATAAATAAATAAATAAAATAAATAAATATGGGGCTGGGGTTGTGGCTAAGCGGTGGAGTGCTCGCCTAGCATGTGCGAGGCCCTGGGTTCGATCCTCAGCACCACATAAAAATAGATGGGTAAAATAAAGGAATTGTGTCCAAGTACAACTAAAAAAATAAATATTAAAAAATTTAAAAAATTTTAAAAATGTGAAATTAAGATCAAATTTCTTAGAAAGATCTTGACTGAAATATAAGCAAGTTTCTCAATGTAAATAATTTTTATATTTTAAAGAAATCTAATTAAAAATATTATATTAGTGTATGGAATTAGGATGTACTGCTCTATGGTGCCAATCACAGAGATTTTAGTTTGCAGTTGTAATAATACCTCTGATTTCAAAGGCATTAAAATGTGGAATAAGGGAAGTTAGTATACCTCCACGTGTGTGCTCATTTAACAAGTATTTATGGAAAGCTTATTATGTGCCAGTCATGGATGTTTTTGCCATCTAACTACATCTAGTAAATATCATATGATTTTTATCAATCTTCTTATACCACAGTAACAAATCTTTATTCTAATGCTTCTTTTTTTTTTAATATTTACCTTCTAGCTGTAGTTGGACATAATATTTTTATTTTATTTATTTATTTTTTTATGTGGTGCTGGGGATCGAACCCAAGGCCCTGAACATGCCAGGCAAGTGCTCTGCCACTGAGCCACAACCCCAGCCCCCTAATGATTCTTCTTAAACTAACAAATTAACCCTGGTGAAAGAAGACTAACATAAAATAGCCCCTAAGTTTCTCACCCCCATACCTATTCTGTGTAAATTCCTCCACTGGAGTGAAACAATAAAATATAACAAGATTTCACTCCTGTGATTAGGTTATATTATGTGGCAAAAGTGAAAGCATTTCTGTGAATGGACCTGATTTGTCCTGGGTGGGACTGACTTACTCAGGTGAGAATCCTTAAAAGATAGATTGGTTCCCACTAAAAAGAGGCAACCTGTTGTCTTTGAAGAAGTAAATGGTCATGTTATTGAGAGGACCAAATGGCTAGGACCCGATGTAGCTTCTAAGACCTAAGAATGATCTCCAGACAACAGCCAGTAAGACACTGGTACTATAAACCTACCACTACAAGGAGATAAATTTTACCAATAAACTATGGGACCATGGAAATGAAACCTTCCCCAATCCTCTAATGAGACTGCTGACCCCCAGCTGACCCCTGATGGTCTTTTGATACAGTGAGCAGAAAATCCAGCTAAGTGGTGCCTAGACTCCTGACCCACAGAAAGAGATAATAAATGTGTAATTATTTTAAGGCACTAAGTTAGTGGCAATTTGTTATGCAACAATAGAAGATGAATATAACTCCTCTATTTATATTAATCCTGGTCCCTAATATCCCTTGAAAAGAAATTCTAATATAGGCTTTCTTGTCTCCTGCATGTTCGATGTCAAACCCTTTAAAATAAAAAACAGGTATAATACATTTTAAGTCCACATAAATTTAATTCCAGTAACTGTACTATGTGACCACTGGCAGAGACACTGACAAAATACCATTATAATGTGCTGGTCTGACATTTCAATAAATTATATGTACATTCTGAAAATCAGCTAAAAACACACTTTAAAAAAAGATAATAGAATTAGGACTTGAAATTTCAAATATGTAAAAAACTTAAAAGTCATCATGCCTACCTTACAATAAGGTAAAAACTAAACAAACTAAATCAAATTTTTCTGGGATTCAAAGAATTGAAGTCACACAGCAAAATGCCACATGTAAATCACAAGAGATGGGTGAATACAGAGAATCATACTAAGGTATGCTTACAAGGGAGCAAAAGCCACTAAAATCATAAACTGATAGGCATAATTAAATTTTGACAAATTACAGGAAACAGAATACAGACTAGTTTAAAAGTGAGAAATTCTTGGGGGCTGTAGTTTTAGAGGGCCCTCACATTTCTAGGAACTCCACAGTTATCACAGTAAAGAACCAAGAGAAACCCTCCTGATCTTGGCGTGGGAGGGAAAAAGAAACCATTTTGAAATACAGTCAAAGCATTACCCATAACAAAGGCCAGTCCACCAGTAAGGAAGACTTCTCCAAGGTTCCAGAGCCTTATTCAACATGAAAGAAGGGAGTATTACCTAAATTCCAGCTCCCTATAGATTCCCTGTCTCATGTAATTAGTTCAAAAATGAGTTGAGAAATACCTGCGAAGATCACAGGCAAGAGAGACATTTCCACTAAAAGACTGAGACATAATCATACTACTACAAGATACTTCCCATCTGCCCATACCTTAAGACCACCTGGATAGGTCTCCAGAATAATAGCAGTGGATTACAGCTGAGAGATGCAAGGTTTGGACTCTATTAAAAGAGAGTGGGTGTGGTGCATACATTTGTAAACCTAACAACTCAGGACGCCGAGAAGGAGGATTGCAAGTTCCAGCCGAGCCTTAGCAATTTAGGGCCCCTGTATCAAAATAAAAACGGACTGGGGATGTAACTCAATGGTAAAGTGCCCATGGGTTCAGTCCCCAAGGCCAAAAAAAAAAAAAAAAAGAGGTTTTAGAGACATTAGTAACTCAAGTTCACATTAAGAATTAAAGAACACTGGTTAAGATAATTACTTAAGTAAATGCAAAAGGTAGTATAAAATCTATTTTTTGTTTATAACTCTTGTCTCCTATCGGATTTTAAAAGTCAACTACATAAAACAGTAATTGTAAATTATATTCATAGGTATACAACATATAAGATTTGCTGAGACTGGTGTTTCACACAGTTCCCAGTGACTCAGGAGGCTGAGGCAGGAGGATCACAATTTCAGGGTCAGCACCAGCAACTTAGTGAGAATCTGTCTCAAAATTAAAAAAAAAAAAAATTTAGAAAAGTGTGGGGGCACTGGGGATATAGCTCTGTGGTAGAGTGCCTCTGGATTCAATCTCCAGTGCTGAAAAAATAAAAAAGTGTAAAGATGTAATTTTTATGACAATAAGTTTATAAAGGAAATAGGACAAAATATAGCTATCTGGAATCAAAGTTTTTGCCTACTATTGAAAGTTAAGTTAGTAGTAATGTAAACTACACTGTTAACAATTAAGATATATGATGTAATTCCCAGAAAAACCATTAAGAAAATAATTCCAAAATACACAGGGGGGTGGGGGAGTCAAGGGAATCAAATGGCACATTAAAAAAAAATTAATTGGCACACTTGAAGATATCCATTTAACTCAAAGAGACAGTAATAAAAGAATAGAAAGGAAAAAGAAGCATCCAACACAGAGAAAGCAAAAAGCAAAATGACATTAATTAAAACTACTACATTAGTAATTAGATTAAATATAAGTGGAGTAAATACTCCATATAAAAGAGATTGGTAGAACTGAAAAAAATGATCCAACTATGTTGTCTACAAAAGACACATTTTATATTCAAAGACACAGAGTCTGTAAAAGGTTTATTATTCAATTGTAAAAAGGAAAAGTATTAATCATTCTACAATACAGATGAACCTTGAAAACAAATATGTGAAATGAAGAATTCAAACACAAAACCCCACATACTATATTATTCCACTTATATGAAATGTCCAGAAAAGGCAATTCTATAGAAACAGAAAGTAGATTAGTGGTTACAAGGGGATGGGGAGTGGGGGTGACACCCGGACAGGAGGAGGAAGTAGCAAATGAATGCAGAAGGGTTTCTGGGTAAGGTTTTCTTTTTGAAGTCAGAAAAATGTTCTGTGATTAGGTAGTGGTGATAGTTCACAATTTTGTGAATATACAGAAAACTACTGAATTCTATACTTTACATGAAAGATTTATGTGGTATGGGAATTATATATTAAGAGATCAGTCTGTTTTTAAAAATAGAAAGGAGAGTGAATTAAATTTTAAAAAATATTAAAAGAGGTAATAATGGGGAATGATATTGGCCAAGTTATATTGTTACATTGTGTGCAGGTATGAATATGTAACAACCAATTCCACCATTATGTACAATTTAATGCACCAATAAAAAAATTCGGAGAAAAAAGGAAAAAATTTTTGATAAAAGGGAATTTAGGCTTCTATCTTAAATTTTCAGATTTTGAAAAAGAAAATTCAAGATTTTGAAAAAAAACTAGCCAAAATGAGTAATTAAATAATAGAGAATAACTCAAATTTATTAATTAATAAAAAACTTATCTACTCTATAGTATAATATTGACTCCTCAGGAATAATGCCTGCTTTAAATATATTTTTTAATGTAATGCAAAATAAATAAATTTAAAAAATCATTAAAATATATATATATATTTTTTAAAACTGTGAAATAGTAATTGTTCTCAATATGACACACCAGCCAGTTTGGTGGTGCACAACTATAATCCCAGTGACTCAGGAAGTAGAAGTAAAAGGATTATAAGTTCCAGATCAGCTCCAGCTACTTAGTTAACTCTGTCCAGTATCGCTCCCCAAACCCCAAAAGTCAAAACTTTTCATGTCCTTAATGTTATATGCCTCAGGATGAATGAACTTTTAGTGTGGCATTTGCCTTCTTCATAGAAGAAATAACTAGTAACGCATCTATTATGAATTTAGACTACAGCATAACTATATGATATGAAAACGGTATTTCAACATAAAATTTACATTTGCAGTGTTTATTTAATAAATCAACATCTTATTGACTTAAATGTTTATCTATCTGGAAAGCAAACTTGTGATGATAATTTATGAATCAACTTACCTGTGCCATGGGATACCCAGGTATCTGTTTAAACATGTTTTGATAGGTCTATGATGGTTCTGGAGATAGTAACATTTGAATTGGTGAACTTAGTAATGTAGAAGGCCTTCCTAAACAGAAGAGAATCATCCCCTTGAGAACTTGAATAGAACAAAAAGGAAGAGAATGGATGAATTTTCTTTCCCTGTAGCTTACGCTTGGACACTGACCTCTCCTGCCCTCGGTGTTTCTAGTTCTCAGACCTTCAGATTCACACTAGAATCATTAGCTCTAAGGCCTTTGAATTAGACCATGAGATTTCCTAGGTCTCCAGCTTACAGATGGCAAGCTATGGGACTTCTCAGCCTCTATAATCACAACTTTCTGTCTTTATCTTTCTGACTCTCTCAGTTCATTTCTCTAGAAAACCCTGACCAATACAGTCCTTACTCATGATGTGTCATTTATAGGATTTATTTTAATTGTTAGAAAACAAGGTGAAGATATATTCAGAAGCGTATATATTTAAAACCTGTATATTTGAATGCAGTACGAATCCAATTCAAAAATGAATGTTGAGAATTGCCTACATGCTTTTTAGTTTTCAGGTAAATCAATATGTTATATTCCCAACAATCTCCTGCTTATCCTTTATAAAGTCTAGAATGTTTCATAATGTAGACAACAAGAAACAGGCACTTCAGCTGAAGTAAATTATGAGCCAGGAAGAAATTATACCGAAAGATGTTTAAAGACTTTAAAATGAAACGGAAAATAATGAAATTCTGCTTTTAATTAATGAGTAATGTCTATATCTGTGACAATTCACTTCAAATATTATTAATAACACACTATATACATACTTATGGCAATTTGCTAACAATGTTAGCAAAAAAAAAAAAAACTATGAGTATCGGAAATAAAAATTGCTTAGAAATAGAAGACGCTTTTAAACATGACTGATATAAACCATTACTGTTCATGTTGCCAACCTGTCTGCAATAAGAGGCGGTAAGGCTTGGTAACTGTGACTCAGATGATTCATTCAATATATGTCTCATGAAAGACAAAGTATCCAATAAAAAGAAAAATACTAATGCCCATAAATTTTAGTGTTATTCTTCATCAGTGAGTTATTGACCTTTCTTTGGGAGTTATTTACAATGTTATCATAATCAGATATGTTTTAGAACTCTAAATTATGTGTACACAAGACAACAACACTTTATTAATTGTGGCAGTTATGCCACCACTATGAAATGGTGTTTAATATTTAGAATAGCTAAATAAGCAGGAGATTGTTGGGAATGTAAACAGATTGGTTTACCTGAAAACTCAAAGCATACCAATTTGCAAACAATTCTAAATATTCATTTTAGAATTGGATTTGTACTATGTTCAAACATACAGATTTTCATGTCAAAAATAAAAATTTTTTTTGTATTGAAACACCAGATAATCTAAGGAAAGGCAGAATAAATGGATATTTATATACTTCTGTCAAAAGGAAAGTGATAAAGGCACTGTGGTTTAACTATTTCATTTTACTGAGGATATAAAACATTACAAAGTATAGAGATACATCATATTCCTGTGTGGGAAGATCTTATATCCTTTCCAGATAAACATATTTTAGTGAACTTTTTAAATTTTTATTGTTGGTTGTTCAAAACATTACATAGTTCTTGATATATCATATTTCACACTTTGATTGAAGTGGGTTATGAACTCCCATTTTTACCCTGTATACAGATTGCAGAATCACATCGATTACACATCCACTGATTTACATATTGCCATACTAGTGTCTGTTGTATTCTGCTGCCTTTCCTATCCTCTACTATCCCCCCTCCCCTCCCCTCC
>NW_025999880.1:3152873-3153524 GCF_001458135.2 Marmota marmota marmota
TCCTGTAGGCTTCTAGGATTTGGGATTCTGTCTCATTCTTCAAGTCTGGGAAGTTTTCTCGTATTATTTCGTTAAACAGATTGCTCATTCCTTTGGTTTGGACCTCTATACCTTCCTGTATCCCAATGACTCTTAAGTTTGGTGTCTTTATGTTATCCCATATTTCTTGGATGTTCTGCTCATGGTTTCTTAAGAGTCTCGCTGAGCTGTCTATGTTCTTTTCAAGTTGAAATACTTTGTCTTCATTGTCTGATGTTCTATCTTCTAAGTGTTCTACTCTCCTGGTAGTATTCTCATTTGAGTTTTTAAGTTGGTTTATTGCTTCCTGCATTTCTAGGATTTCTGTTTGTTTGTTTTTTATAACCTCTATCTCCCTGTATAGTTGATCTTTTGCTTCTTGGATTTGTTTATGTAATTCATTGTCGAAGTGATCTTTTATTGTCTGATTTTGCTGTCTAATGTCTTCCTTTAGACTTCAGATCATCTGAAGCATGTAAATCCTGAATTCTTTATCTGACATTCCATCTGCTGCAGTTATTACCTCTTCTAAAGTTGAGTTGACCTGCATTGCTTGTGGTCCTTTCTTTCCTTGTCTTTTCATACTGCTTGCATTTCTTTCTGCTTGGTGAAACTGTTGTGTTATTGAATTTT
>NW_025999880.1:3154883-3189998 GCF_001458135.2 Marmota marmota marmota
AAGTGATCTTTCATTGTCTGATTTTGATGTCTAATGTCTTCCTTGAGACTCCAGATCATCTGAAGCATGTATATCCTGAATTCTTTATCTGACATTCCATCTGCTGCAGCTATTACCTCTTCTAAAGTTGAGTTGACCTATATTGCTTGTGGTCCTTTCTTTCCTTGTCTTTTCATACTGCTCGCGTTTCTTTCTGCTTGGTGAAACTGTTGTGTTTTTGAAATTTTCCCCCTATATGTTTATATTGCTCTTGTATAGTTGAAAAGTCTCCGTTGCAGGGGCGGGAGGCGGCTGTGCTCCTCCTCCAATTGGGTTGATCTGTCTACCATGCTGACGGGCCGCTGGGCCTGTTCTGCCGGTCGGTCGCAGGTATTTTAGCGAACTTTAAATCATATTTGCAATGCAATTTTTTATTTGGATTAACATTTTACTGTTTAAAAAGGTAACTTTAGTGAGGTATAATTTACATACAAAAATGCACTCATTTTAAGCTAATGAATTTTGACAAATACACTTTAAAAACTCCCACCATAATCAAAATACAAGATATTTACAATATCTGAAAAAGTTCTTTGTTCCGTGTTGTGTGCTGAATTGTCTCCCAAAATTTGTAGGGTAGAGCCTGAATTCCTAATACCTCAGAGTGCCACTGCATCTCGTTAGAAACAGAAAGTCCAGTGGTCCATTTTCAGAACACAGTATTCAGTTTTAAATGTAAAATTAAAGAGCTGGAGAGGAGATCAGAATAAAAAGTTACAAGCAGTTGAACACAAGAGCACAAAAATTCACAGACCCTTGGGGCTGGGGATGTGGCTCAAGAGATAATGGCTCGCCTGGCATGCATGCGGCCCAGGTTCGATCCTCAGCACCACATACAAAGATGTTGTGTCTGCCGATAACTAAAAAAAAATAAATATTAAAAAATTCTCTCTCTCTCTCTCTCTCTTAAAAAAAAAAAAAATTCACAGCCCCTTGACAAACAGAAGGTAAGAAGGCAGAGGCCCAACTGTGTCCGTGACAAAAGGCACTCAATCCAAGGGAACTTTCCCACCTCAAGACAACAAAGGGAGATGGGGACAACTAAAGGTATATTTCTTTAAAAAACCCAAGAGGGACAGAAAAACCTAGTGATGTGCTATGCACCCCACAGTACTCAGCCAATGAGGAACTGGGGGGAATCTTGCACTCTAGGAGATAAAACACTGGTTATACACAATCTGACCACCAGGCACCCAATCCTGCAAGACCATCATTCAAATAAAGCCTTACTTTTTGTTGTTCCTGTGTCTCTTAATCCATTCTTTGGGCTTGGAAAGGTGAATGTGTTTCTCACAATGTGCCATTAAATTACCTTTTCATGTCTGTCAAAAGCCACTTGATAATAGATAGAATTTTGGACTATATTTTGTTGCATTGTTGTATATGACAATCCTTAGGCTGATACCCAACTATCTTGTTTACTGTGCCTTCGGTTGAAACTAGGTATTTAACTCTCTCTATTCTATTCTCATTTATTTTCCTAAATGTCTTTTATAATCTATGCATTTTTGTGTGAATTACAGAATTAAAATGTCAGTTTCTTAAAAAAAAAAAAAAAGCCTAATGGAATATTTGCCCAAATCATCATGAACAGATAAAACAATTTCAGGAGAGTAGATACCTTAACAATATAGAGACTTCTAACCTATGAACACATTTCTCTACATTCACCTAGGCTTACATGTGTACTTTGAAATATTTCATCAGTATTTTGTACATTTTGGTACTTAGATCATGCATATCGTGGACACATTTCATCACTTCATGCTTTACAGGCTAGTCTAACTAGTGTTATTTTTATTTCACTTCCCAATTGTTTATTACTATTATATACATATAATCTGTGAATACTGATTTACCTCCTTATAAATTGAGAGCTTGCTGAACTCTAACTGTAATAGTTCTTATATACTCGTTAGAATTTTCTAAGTATACAATCATGATGACTGAGGAGAGACAATTTTACTTCTTTTCAAATCTTTGTATATTTTAATTATTTTTCTATCTTACTGAACTGAATATAGTACAAAAGTAGAGAACACAGACATCTGTATCTTATACCTAAGAGTAAGGAAAAAAGCATTTAGACTTACAACATTAAGTAGGATGTTAACTGTGGTTTTTCATAAATGCCTTTAATCAGGTTGCTCTTTGTTTACTAAGAGTTTATATCATGAACAGGTGTTAAATTACATAAAACGCCTTATCAAGTTTTTTAGATGATATGTGGGTTTTCTCCTTTATCCTGTTGATTTGGAATTTATTACATATAAATTGTTTAAATGCTTGACATAAGTTGTTGAGTATCCCTTTATTATCTTTGTAATGTCAATGGACTCTATAACGATGTTCCCTCTTAATTTTTGTTATCAGTAATTTGTCTTCTTTTTATCTTGTTTTGCTTGCTAGATTTATTAATTTTATTAATATATTTTCATAGTGAGGACAACTGTTGGTTTCATTGATTTGCTTCTATTATTTTGTAGTTTTCTACTTGATTTTCACTTTTATTTTATTTCCTTCCCTCTACTTAGTACTTATTTTCCATTTCCTTTTTTCTGGATTACTAGGGTAGAGGTATAGGTTATGATTTTTAAAGATTTTTCTTTTTTTCTAATAAGCATTAAAGACTACAAGTGTCCATAACCACAACTTGTGTTGCATTGCACAAAGTATACTTTGTATTTCCATTTTTACTCAATTCAAAATATTTCAGAAAAAAATGGCTGAAAATTCCCCCAATTTAATGAAAGGCACAAGTCTACATGAAAAGAGGCTCAATAAACTCAAAGGAGGGTAAACCGAAAGCATCCCAAACCATGAGACATGATTAAACTGTATAAAGCCAAAGATAAAGCCTGATTCTTGAAAGACGCAAGAGCAAAGAAACATCACATCAAAAGGATCCTCAATAACATCATCAGTCAGGCTCTCCTCAGAAATGTGGGCAGCCAAAAGAGCTAGGGAAGGTTCAATCATGTGGTGTTGGGGATTGAATTATCCTTTGAACATGAAAGAGAAATTATGACAACATATCCAGACAAATAAAAGCTGAGGGAATTCATTCTATTAAACCTACCCTACAAGAAATACTAAAAGGAATCCTTCATTTCAGAATCAAAGGACTGTAAGGGTTGGGAGTGTGGCTAAGTGGTAAAGCACTTCTCTAGCATGTACAAGGCCCTGGGTTCACTCCCCAACACCACAAGATAAAATAAAAGAAACACATATGTTGGAATTCCATTAAAACAAAATGAATCAAAGGACTCTAGACAGTAACTTCTATCATTAGAAATAAACAAAGATCAGCAGTAAATATAAGTACTGGCAAATATAAATTCAGTATTATAATAATTTTGGCTTATAACTCCATTTTTTTGTTTTTCTATAGGATTTAAAAGACAAATACATAAAAATAATAAATTTGTCACTGGGCACAGATGAAATCTGCAACATCAATAACATAAAGGTAGGGGGAGCAGTTTAGGAGTCTATATAGTTGAAATCAGGTGGGTATCAATTCAAATCAGATTATTATAACTTTACGTTTATATATATATATGGTTAATATCTATAATCCCCATGGTAATCACAAAGAACTGTCTATAGAATATATATAAAATAAAATGAGAAGGAAACGCTAATGTGTCACTAGGAAAAAACATTAAATGAAAGAGAAGTGTTGATAGAGAAAGTAGTGGGGGAAAACCTATAATTCACAGATAAGATCAAAAGAAAAATGGCAGAAGTCTTTTGTTATCTGTAATTGTTTTATGTATAAATGTATTAAATTCTCCAATCAAAATGTTGATACTAACAATTAAAAAATTTAAAAATCCATGATCCAAATAAATTGACTCTAAGAGATTCATATTAGATCTAAGACCTGAAGGTTAAAAGAGAAAAGGAAGGCTGGGGATGTAGCTCAGTAGTAGAGTGCCTGCCTAGCTGTATGAGAACCAGGTTTCAATCTCTGGCACTGCCAAAAGAAAAGAAGGGATGGAAGGAGGGCTGAAAGAAGGAAAGAGTTAGTCTATATAAATGGTAACATCACACTTAATGATGAAATGCAGAAATCTTTCCCCATACCAATAAGGAACTCAACATCAATATCAGTTTATGCCACTTCAAGATAGTAGTGGAAGTTCTAGCCAGACATAAAAAAGAAATATAAGGTATACAAATTAGAAAGGAAACAGTAAAATTATCTTTGTTCATAGAGAACATGATCTTATATAATAAGAAAACCCTAAAGATTACACCCAAACATCCCTCTTAATATTCATTAATATTCAGCAAATTTATAGAATACAAGATAACCACAGAAAAATAGTTGCTTTTTTATACACTAGTACTAAACAACAGAAAAGGATATTAAGAAAACAATTTCATTTACAACAGCATAATAAAGAACAAAATACTTGGGGATAAACTTAACCAGAGAAGTCAAAGACTGTTCACTAAAAACCTAAACACTACTAAAAGAAATTAAGACATAATTCAAAGGAAAGACATTCTATGCTCATGAATTAGAAGACTTACTTTTTTTAGGATGATAATAATACACAAAGCAAAATTTATCCTTAAATGCACACGGAATCTCAAAAAACTCAACATAGTCAAAACAATCTTGAAAAAGAACAAATGCCACAATAAAAGAACAAATCTCTACAATAAAAGTTGACTTAGATTTTAATAAAATGTGATATTATTTTGGCAATTACATGTGGCTTCAATGCTTTGCATAGTGGGAGGACCAAAATATACCATATAATTTCAATTTAACTAAAACAAAATTATTAAAAATCAGAGTGACTCTAAAAACAAGAAAAAAGTCTCTTCTGGCCAGCTACAAGAAGCAAAATAATGGGCAACAAAGAAATCTGAATGTGAATGAAACATTTAAAAGTACAATTTGTGAAAATGAAAAAGAATACTCCTTTCCAATAATGAAAATACCAACTTGCCTCTAAAAATAAAAATCATATACACAAAAGTAGTACTCTTATATAACTAACATTACTTGCAGACTTTTCTCTTAGACTTTTAAGTAAATCATGATAGAACAATCAAGAAGTATCTTAATAAGTATATAAAATAATACACGATTTCAGAAAACTATAATTATTACGTTGTTACTTCTCACTCTAGGAAGTTTATCATGGTAATCCTACTTGATCTTTTCAGAGGCAAAGGAAACAATAATATTCTCTTACCTTATATGATGGTAAAAAACACAAAATTCCGTGGCTCACAGTCTGGCATACAGATAACAAAAGTGCTCCCGCTTCATCCTGGAACTCAAATGTTTCAGTATGCTGGAAGGTAGCACAGAGATTCCGACCCTTAGGGCCTGAACCAATGGTACCAACCCAAACCTAGAATGCAAATACTTAAATATTAGAGTTATGCTTGAGGCAAGAAAATCAGTACTTGGGTGGAACTATTTACATATATAAAAAGAAGATCAAGCAACAAATTTAGCAGAAATTTATTTTAAAATTGTTGGGAGTTTTCTCTATTGTCTTTAGTTGCATACGATTATGTTGATGTCAATTCAAATCAGATTAAAACTTTAGGATAATATCTGTAATCCCCACAGATAACCACAAAGAAAATCTAAAAAATATACACAGGATAAGAAGAGAAGGAAATCACAATGTGTGAGTACAAAAAATTAAGTCAAAACAAAAGAAAACAATGATGAAGGAAATAAGAAAAAACTGTCAAACATATAGGCTTAGATCACTCAATTCTCTTAGAAAGGAAATTATTTGAAAGCAAAAAATGTCTCACTTATCTCTACTTTTTCAATACCTTTCTAAAAATTAAGCATATAACAAGTATTTGTGGTTAAATAAGTGAACACATAAAATTAATAAATTAGGTCTATATATCAACAGAGTAAGATAATTCCAAAATATTGGTAGCGAAAGCTGGTATGATTTGCCATAGGTAAGTCTAAATCTTAACAGGAACCATTTTCACAAATTCACTGGTATTCAAAGATACTCAGACGTAGAAAAGCAGACCCACCAAATTTTATATTTATTTGCAAATCATCTACATTCATAGATCTAGCTTTAGTCTGGTTATTTTAACTGGAAGAAAGAACAAACTGTATTAAGAATCTAAAGACAACATAATAATAGAGATTGCTGAAAAATAAAATATCCTGTATTTTGAAATTATATGAGATTGAGATACATTTTACAAGGTAGATCTTATGGGTACCACTTTAACCAAATCAACAAGTATTAAGACAAACTGATATTATTTATCTCCTGATATGAAGCAAGGGGAAATAGCAATGTTAACCTACACAGTATTCTTGCTCAATCATAATCTTATGAGTAAACATTAAGACAAATCCAGATCAGAAGATATGCCTCAGACAACTGGACACTTAAATCTTTAGAAATGTCTTGAAAAACATTAAAAAAAAAAAAAAAAAGGCAAGAGAACTATTGTAGAGACTAAAGAGATATTAAAACTAAATGTAACATAGAATACTTAATTGGACCCTGGATTAAAAATAATATGAACAATTGTAAAAAAAATTGTTAATAATATTGGAAAAAATTTGGAAATAATTAGAGAATATGAATACTGACTTTATTGTATCAATATTAAATTTACTTGTGTATTATCACAGTATTTTGACTATGTGAGATAACATGTTTACTCTTAAAAGACACATGCAACTTTTTTTTTTGGGTGTGTGTGTGTGTGTGTGTGTGTTACTGGGGATTGAACCCAGGACCTTGTGCATGCAAGGCAAGCACTCACTCTACCAACTGAGCTATAGCCCCAGCCTGAAACATGTAACTTTTAAGGGCAAAGTGTCATGATGTCTACAAATTACATTTAAAATAATTTAACTAAGGGCTGGGGTTGTGGCTCAGTGGCAGAGAGCTTGCCTCCCACTGGATTCAATCCCCAGCACCACATAAAAATAAATAAATAAAATGAAGGAATGTGTACATCTACAACTAAAAAAAATTTTTTTTAATAAAAAAATAATTTAACTAAAATGTGCAATATTTATATCTTCCAATATTTATCTACACATTACTTATCTACCAAAGTGTAGGCATACACGGAGGGAAAGAGGAAGACAGGGAAGCAAATATTACAAAATGCTAACAATTTGATGAATCTAGGTGAATAATACAAAGATATTTACTACATCAATACTATATTTCAACTTTTGTGAAATTTATAATTTTTCAAAATAAAAAGTTGAGGGAACCAATGAATGAATGGATAGGATATATAAGATATGGCAAGTACATAAAATAAACTACTATTCAGCCTTCAAAAGAAAATTCTGAAACATGCTCTAAAATAGATGAACTTTGAAGACAATATCTAACAATAGACATCCTTTACAATATTATGCCAAGTAAAATAAGTCAGTCACAAAAAGACAAACACTTTATGTTCCACAGATATAAAGTATCTAGAGTAACCAAAGTCATAGAAACAGAAAGTAGAATGATGATTACCAGGGTCTGGTGGGTAAGAGGAAATACAAAGTGTTTAATGAGAGTAGGCATTTGGTTTTGCAAGATGAAAAGTTCTTAGACTGGCTGTACATGTATGTGAATATACTTAACAAGACTAAGTTGGACGCTGAAAAATGGTTAAGATAGCCAGGCATGGCAATGCACACCTGCAATATCAGCTGTTTAGGAGGCTGAGGCAGGAGGATTGCAAGTTTAAGGTCAGCCTGGGCAACTTAGTGAGACCTTGTCTCAAAATAAAATTTAAGAAAACATCTGATTATGTAGCTCAGTGGTAAAGCACTTGCCTAGCATGTGTGAGACTCTGGGTTCAATCCTCAGTATAAACAAAACAAAACATCTGGATAAGGTGGTGCAGGCCTGTACTCTCAGCACTTTAGGAGACTGACTCAGGAAGATCTCAAGCCAACCTGAGCAACTTAGGGAGGCCCTAAGCAACTTAGCTAGACTCTGTTTCAAAATAAAAAATAAAAAGGGCTGGATGTAGCTCAATGGTTAAGTGCCTGTGGGTCCGATCCCTGGTACCAAAAAGATAAAAAATAAAAATAAATAAATGAGTAAAAGATGATAAATTTTTGTTGTATAGTTTACCATAATTAGAATTAAAAACTGTGGGGATTTTTGGTACCAGAGATTTAACCCAGAGGTGCTTAACCACTGAGTGAAATCCCCAGCCCTTTTTGTTTTGAGATGGTCTCACTGAGTTGCTGAGGACCTCACTAATCAGCATGCATCACTGTGCCTGGCATAAACAACTATTTTTAAGTTGGCAGATAGTATTATAGTATGACAGAATACAGCTGCACACTAAGAATTATTATTATTATAATTCAGTGATATAACAGGTTAAATGGACTTTTGTGCAATAGATTGAGAACTTCGTGTGTTGGGGGAATTATTGTGTAGCTGGGATTATAGGGATGTGCAACCAGCTGAGAAAATAATTAATTAAATTCTACAATAACTCTGTTATAAGAAAATATAACTTCCTACATTTATTTGGGCCTCTAGGGAAGGTATACTGAAATGTGGAACCTGTATTCTTAACATCATTACTGTTTATTGTAATGTTTCTCAACAGGAACGTTTGGGATTTAGAAAGCAAATTCTCAGGGAATGATAGCTTATCATTCTAGGCTCCCAACTACTAAATGTCAATAGTTGCTTCCAAGTAATAGCAAGAACCAAAACTTTACTACATATAAATCAGTGTACACAGTTTTATAAAAAACTAGAATTCTATTAGGCACACAGATGGTATTAAGCATATAACTAACCACTTCATAAAAAGGAGTATATGGAATAATAAAAAAATGACAATTTAAACATTTCTAAGAAAAAATTTTAAAACAAATATTGTTATAATAAATTAAAATACTAAATCATAGGACTTATATGAGTATTTCTAGTTCATTTCTGTTATTCAAACATATACCTAACACTTGCTAAATGCCAGGTATTAATCTAGGTATAGAAGAAAAAGGGAGACATAAAAAGAAGAGTAAAGATACGCCATAATCTAATGGAAAAGAAAACACAAAAGTAATTTACTGTAGTTTCTACAATAACAAAGTCCAAATAATCTTGTTTTTAGATTTTACAGAAAAACAAAAAGTTATTTAAATGAATAATTTGTAATACAGCCTTTACATTCAAAGTTAATGAACTAAGGGAATACTAGTAATTAGTATTTCCTTTTATTAACAGGTTTTCTTTTATTATAAAGCTTAAATGTGAATTTCCTGTCAGGGCTTGTTTGTTGGCAATTCAGGTGCCTTCTAATTTGGAATTACACCGAGGTTGAAAATACTGTGAGCCTTAAAAAAAAAAAAAAAAAAAACTAACCTGTGAGTTGTTAATGACATGATTAGCCTCTAGTTGGATAGCAAATGTAACACCAAGCTCTGATGAAAAGGATTTCATTGGTGACAATGTACCAGATGTCAAAACAATTGTCCGAACTTTGCCATTAATATCTGAAAAGGCCTAAAAGAAGACATTAGATATATAAAATCATCTTTAAAAGAGTTGAACACATTCATTTAATTGTTGGCATTTACCAAGAAGAGAAAAATTTCATTTACAACACAAGCTTACCACAGCTGGATTTAAGCACCAAAAGTTTAGCACACGAACTGCAATTTTCTGTCGTGAACGCTTCTTATTTTTTGGTGGAGCAAAGAATCCATTTTTATCTGAAATATCAATCTGATTTGTCCAGGAGTAAGTCTGCTGAATAGCAATTTTATAATCATCTGCAAATCTGAATGCAAACAAATGCTAATTAAATGACAAAACATTATAACATACAATGACCCAGCTATATTGCACTACAAAAACTGATGATTATATTAAAACTGAATTGTGCAGGGTGTGTTGGCTCATCCTAGTAATTCCAGAAGTTTGAGATGTGGAAACAGGAGGACGTCAGCAAGTTTAAGGCCAGCCTGGGCAACTTAGTGAGGCCATCTCAAAATAAAATTTAAAATAAGGACCTGGGCCAGGTGCAATGGTGCATACCTGTTATCACAGAGGCTCAGGAGGCTGAGACAGGAGGATCCTGAGTTCAAAGCCAGCCTCAGCAACAGCAACTCAGTGAGACACTGTCTCTAAGTAAAATACAAAATAGGGCTGGGGGTGTGGCACTGTGGTTGAATGCCTCTGACTTCAATCCCTGGTATCCAAAAAAAAAAAAAAAAGACCCAGGATATATGTAGTTCTGTGGAAGAGAGCTTGCCTAGCATACTAAAAAGCACTGTATTCAATCCCTAGTACCACCACCCAAAAAAAAGAAACCCAGAAAGAAAGAAAGACTCAAATGAGAGAGCTGGCTTCCCCCTCAAAGACAACATTCTCTCCACATGAACTAAGCTAACTTCAATAATTCTGATGTAAATTAAGGCATCAGATCAGAATCTACCAATGCTTTTGGGAAATATTAGAAATCATCTCTCTTTCCCTCAACACACATTTCTCAATTCCATTCTTAAATATTACATAAATCATGGCAGAACTAGAATTAAAATTCAGGCCTCCTACCTCAAGTCAGAGTTCTTTATACTCTCTACTATATAATTTGTTACAAACCAAAACAGTATTATAGATAAATAAACTAAAAGGCAGGTTAAACTTTTTTAAATTACATGAGAAAATAATTTTTATTCAAAGTTTAAAAAATATTAAGCACATAGTTTTTAAGTCCCTTTAAAATCTGGGTTGTCTTCATCTTCTTTTAATGAAGGTACTGAAGCAAAAGACATATGATTCCATCCAGTTTATAACCTCTTTCAATAAGTCTATAAAATGCCCTAGGCTTAAACAGAACAAAATGTCCTCATTTCAATAATTCACTGCTAATTCACTCCTAGAAAGATTGATGTCAAAGTTTAAGTCAGGGTTGCAATAACTGGAGAAAATTTTATAAAAATGCCAGGAGCCCTAAATACAAATCTCTAGAAGAAAGCAAAGGGAAAAGCTTCGTGATATCAGATTATAACTTCCTACATGTGACACTAAGAGAAAGGCAACAGAAGAAAAAATAGATAGGTAGATGTCAAGATTTAAAAAAATCTTTTCTGCTCAAAGAACACTAACAAGACGTTGAAAAAAACAACACAGAGGATAGGAGAAAATAACTGTAAAGTATATATATGATTCAGGACTAATATCCAGAGTATACAAAGAACTATTACAACTCCATAATAAACAGTGAACAATTAAAAATGGGCAAAAGATATAAATAGATATTCTCTATAGAAGATACACAAGTGACCAATAAGAACGTGAAAAGATTCTCAACACTCTAGTCATTAAGGAAATACAAATTAAAACCACAAGGAAATATCATTGAGTAACCATATATCTTTTAATATCCATTAAGATGGTGTGTGTATGGTAGTAATTAAAGAGTGAGCCAACGGGATCTTGACTACCAAGCCACACTCCCAGCCCTTCTTATTTTTGACACAGGGTCTTGCTAAATTGCCAGGGCTGATGAAATCTTCCTGCTTCAGCCTCTGGAGACACTGGGATTACAGGTGTGTGCCACCATGCCTGGCCCATTAGGATGACTATTATACAAAAAGTGCAAAACAGTAAACATTAGCAAGAATGTAGAGAAATGAGAACCACTGTGCATTACTAATCGGAATGTAAAATGATGCTATGGAAAACACTATGGCAGGGCTGGGGTTGTAGCTCAGTGGTAGAGCGCTTGCCTAGCATGTGTGAGGCACCAGGTTTGATTCTTAGCACCACATACCAATAAATAAATAAAATTTAAAAATTCATCAACAATGAATAAAAATGTTAAAAAAAAAAAAAAAAAGAAAACACTATGGCAGTTCCTTTAATGTAGGATGTAATCCTACATCCTAAATGTAGGATTATCATATTATCTTGCAAATTCTACTGCAAGGTAAATAATTCACCGAGAAGAACTGAAAGCAGGACTCAAATAGATACTGTACACCAATATTCATAATAGCATTATTCACAATAGCAAAAGAGAAAAAACCCAAATGTCCAATAACATAAAAATGAATTAGCAAAATATGGTAATATACATACAATGGAATATTATTCAGTCATTAAAAGGAATGAAGTTTTGATATATGCCTCTACAAGGATAAACCCTGAAAACATTACGCTAAGTGAAATGAAATAAGCCAGATACAAAGACACATATTGTAGTACTGCTCTTATATGGGAAACCTACAAAGAGCAAATTCATAAGATGAAAGTACAATTACCTGGAAATTCAGGAAAGGAATCTAGAGTGTTGTTGTTTCATGAGTACAGAATTCCTGTTTGGAATGATGAAAAATTACTGGAAATGGATGGTGGTGATGACTGTAAATTGTGAAAAATCTTAGGGCATTCAATCGTATACTTAAAAATGATTTTGATGGTAAATGTTATGTTTATTTTGCCACAATTAAAAAAAAAAACACTTTAAAAAATGCTGGAAGCAAGTAGTACTATAACTTGACAAGGTAGGATGAATTAGCTGTATTTTATTTTCCACAATTCATAAGGGAAAGGTTTCTACAACATAGGAAAGAGACTCTGACACTGGTAAATGCATATGCAAGTTATACTTAAAAGAAAATGTGTTGAAGTTTAGCACTGGAGGACCATAAACTGAAAGATGAATTAATTAACATATTTATTTAATCATTTCAATATTCATTCTCATTTTAAAAAAATATTTTTTAGGGAGGGGTTCTGGAGATTGAACCAAGAAATACTTTATCACTGAGTTACATTTCCAAGCCCTTTCAATTTTTTGAAATAGGGTCTCACTAAATTGCTTAGGGTCTCACTATATTGCTAAAGCTGGTCTCAAATTTATGATTCTCCTGCCTCGGATATAGATGTGAGCCAGCACACCCAGCTGGGTTGATCTTTTTTGATCAATTAATCTGAGTCTGTGCCAATAAATAAGAGCAAATACATCATAATAACTGTACCACTATTTTACCTAATATGTTAAACACATACTGGTATCCAATAAGGAATTAGGTCAATATTTTTAAGACGAAAAATACAGAAGAGATATCCTCACTTACCTGCTGTTTTGCCTAAACAGATAGTCAAGCACCATAAAAAGTCCTTTGAGCATTATTTGAGTTGAAGCACTAAGAATAGGTACTTCTCTTGCCACCTCTTTACCATGAACTGATGGGAGTTTTTCTTCTTTTTGAAGAACAGTAGAAAAATGCTCCTGTAAGAAATTATCATATTTCTCATGAAGAATGGGACAGGGTGAAGAGAGAAACTTCCATAAAGTATAATTAAACATGTTTTAAAATTTTAGGTTTAACATTATTAATACACAGTGCTAATTTGGATACTCATATTAACCAAATACTCCTCAGAGTCAAAGATACTTTAATAATAAATTATGCATTTTGAAGTTCAATACTTCCTCAGATAATTAGGGTACTATTTAGTGCCCTTCAGAAGTAATAAACTAAATAAAAAGGCAGTAAATTGTTCCTCTAATGGCCTTCAAAAATTGATATTTGCACTAAACATCTGAATTATTTCTAGGAAATAAATCTGATGTTAAGAATAATATGACTCTATATAAACAAAACTTAATTGACTCATAGAAATAATACGTGCTATAAACAAAACATATGCTAGGGCTGGACTTACAGCTTAGTGGTAGAGCGATTACCTAGCAGGTGTGAGGCACTGGGTTCGTTCGATCCTCAGCACCACAGAAAAATAAATAAGTTAAATAAAGGTATTGTGTCCATCTACAACTAAAAATATTTTTTAAAATGATCCTTAATAAGGATCATAGTTCCCAAAGATCACACATAATCTCTAGCCATGAATCTCACTCAGGATTATAATTTCCAAATTAAGGTGAACAAAGTATGAGTTTCTTTTCATTTTCATTTTCCAAAATGTTAACTTTTTATAATTGACAAAATAAAATTTCCATATTGACTTTTTTAGCTTTGAACAAGACAACAAATCCCTTGAAAACCTTATTTTCTTCAAACCAAATAATGCTATTTTTTTACCCATAACCTACTCATGCCATCACTTAAAGATTTTCAGATTAAGCTAATAAAATTTTTAAACAATTTTTTTTTATAAATTCTGGGTAATTCACTGGATTTACTCACTATTAAATCAATTCTAGTTCATTAAATCAATTTCACAGGTAGAAAAAAAGAATCTTACCTGCAAAATGGGAAAAGTAGAAGTAGTGATGCCCATTTTATATAAGTTTAAGAGCATTTCATTTCCACTCCATATTTTACAAGATGATTCATAATCCCTTTCTACAAGATGTTCAGAGTTTGCTTCTAACCAACTAGAATAAAATAAAATAACTGTCAACCAGTATCATCCTTAAATGCATTATTTAACAACACAAGAGAATTGTTATTGTCACACTCTAATTTGTATTTCTTAAAGCTCCTAGGACATAAGAGTGGATTAATTAACACATCTTTAAAAAATGCATGTTTGGGGGCTGGGGTTGTGGCTCAGTGGTAGAGCACTCGCCTAGCACATGTGAAGCACTGGGTTCGATTCTCAGCACCACATATAAATAAATGAATAAAATAAAGGTCCATTGACAACTTAAAAAGATTTATGTATGTGTGTGTGTATGACCTATATATATGTATATATATAAAAAAACTAAAAAAATTTATATATATATATGTGTGTGTGTGTATACATATATATAAAAGAACTAAAAAAAATCCATGTTTCATACTATAAAATAAACCTTAAAAAAATTAAGCTTTATTCAGAAGAAAGTAACACACGTGATTTCCCAGCTGTATTAATGGATTCACACTGTTTTACTGACTAATTCTCTCCAACTGAAAGCCATGTTTAGGTGGTTATCCCAAATACACATAAGAAGAAATGTAAAACAATCTAATAAATCAATATACTACATATATAACACAAGAGAATTATCTGAAAATATATAAATGTATTTATTGACATACAGACACATTTGTACATTCAATAACCATATTTCAATACCTATTTCACACCAGAAATTATTCTGAGTAGTAGAAATTATAATATTACATAGAATAGCAAGGTCCTTATTCTCACAGAAATTTTACTCTACTAAAGGGAGACAAAAATAAATGCAGAAATGAATACATAAACAAGAAAATACCTGATAGTGGTATATAATATAATGAAAATAAATTAGGTTAATATAACCTAGTTGCTACTTTAATTTGAATGTCTATAATATTCTTCCTAAAGTAACATATTTTAAAAATTGAATGCAAAAGTATCCAGTCATGGGAGGTGGGGGGGCATATTCCAAACAGGAGGGAGGTATACCTAATACACATTCTCAGGTAGTTAATACATGTACTTCTTGAGAACCTGAAAGAAAGCCATGTGGTTGTGACAAAGGGCAACAATGAATCAAGCCTTTAAAGACACTTAATTTCGTTCATATTAAGAGAAATAAATGAAAACTACATTGGGATTCCACTTTTTAACTATCAGTCAAGGAGGAAAAAAACAACTTTCATACTCACAAACACAGCTAGTAAAAGCATACATTAGTTCCCTCCACTTATCCACTGACTGTATAAATTTTAGCAATAATTATTGAAACTACAAATAGAACTATGCTTTGACTCAACAATTCAACTTCAAGGAATTTTATAGATGTAATTCTCATACACATGAAATGGTATATGTTCAAAGTTATTAACAGCAATGTACTATAATAGCAAAAGACTAGAAACAACTCCTATAACACTGTGAAATATATATTAGGTCTTATTCCCTGTTTCCTGGCATACAACTCCTAAAATCCTTGGACTCTTCAAAGTGATAATATCCTTTTGTTGAATGATAGAGACTATCACCAGAAAGATCAAGACAGGACAGGTAGGTTGTTGAATTATGATTTAATCAATCATGTATGTATAATGAGGTGTTCAAAAGGACAGGGTCTGGAGAACTTCCTAACAGCTAAACTACAAGGAGGTTCCCAAAGAGAAACACACTGGGATAGAGCATAGAAGCCCCATACACTTTCTCCCATACATTGACCTATACATCTCTGTATCCTTTGTAAATTCTTTATAATAGACCATTAGTAAATGTGTTTCCTTGAGTTCTGTGAGCTGCTTGAGCAAATTAACCAATCCCAAGAAGAGGATTATGGGAATCACAATTTATAGCAGTCAGTCAGAAGCACACATCAAATAACCTGAAGCTCACAAATGATATCGAAAGATAAGGGTTGGGAGCAGTCTTGGGATTGAGCCCTCAACCTGTGGAATCTCATGCCATCTCCAGGCAAATAATACTAGACTTGAAATGAGTTTAATTAAAGGATACCCAATTAATAGTCTAATGCTGCAGAACTGCTTGCTTCCTTGCAGGGAAAAATCCTCATACCTCCTAGAGCCATAGAGGCTTCTGTGCTAACTGGTGTGACAGCAGAGGAAACACTTTTTTTCCCAATACAATTCTTTCTATGAATCAGAGGCTAATTAAGAAAATTATTGTTATCTATTCAGTGCAATTCTAGGCAATTATTTTCTTTTTTGTGGTGCTAGGGATCAAACTCAAGGCCTTGTGCATGCTAGACAAGTGCTCTACCACTGAGCTACACGACCATTCCTAGGCAACTATTTTTTAAAATTACAAACACTTCCTATATCTTGATGCAGAAAGATCTCCAAAATACACTGTTAAATGAAAAAAAGCTGAATTAAGGAAAAAAAGTCCGTCTAGCATACCCACCATTTATGCAAAAAAAAATGATGACTAAGAGAATATATTTATATTGGCTCATATATACATAAATGTGCCCTGAAAATAAACTTGTTTAGAAGAACAGATACTAAGCAGATAGAAGATAGAATGGAAAGAAGGCTTTTACTATGTAAATTTGCAAGATTTTCTATTCAAACCATGTTACTTTATAACATTCAAATTTTTAAAAAATACACAATGCAGTAAACAAAATGTCACAATACATGGAATGAAATGTAGAGTTAGAGGAGGTTTCTCCTGAGATAACTAGATTCTAGATCTACAACTTAAAGTCTAATATAAGGAAAATTATCTAATGTAAATTTTAAGAAAATTGGCACTAAATCTTTTATTTAAGTATACTGAAGTCTTGGTTAATTAAAACCCATCAAACTAGAATCTTATTGAAACTGAAGGAAAAGTAATAAATAAAGTCACGATCCAGAATTTTATAATATATTAAATATGCCTGGCATGCATGGGGCTCTGGGTTTGATCCCCAGCACCATAAAAAAAAATAAATAAAATAAATTAATCAAAACCATGTTTTCTATTCAATGTCCTACACACAGCAACTGGAGCTGTTGAATTATCCTGCTAAATTAGGAATGCCATTCACAATTATTAACTTAAAAAATCAATTATGTTCATTATATTCTTTTGACAAAGACAAAAGATTAGACTAGGCTTTTTTATTTTTTTAACCTTACTTAGTAAGGAACAACCCATTTCCCAAATAGCCGAATTAATCATAGTTTGCTAACTTTAAAATACCCTGCTGTAATCAAGCATATCTTTACTACAAAGCCAACCCAAATAAATTAATAGACAAATACTCTTACTTAATGAGGCTATAGCACACAGCTCGAAGGGGTTCATGGTCTTTCTTCCTTATATTATTGGTAACCAAAATATCTAGTTCATCTCGAGCAAACCGAAGCTGGACTTCTGTCACACTGTAACTTGCTGATTCCCGAGCACAGTCTTCAATGTTATGAGCTTCGTCTAAAATGACAACCTGTTCTTTCAGATTTATATCCATCTATAAGATAAAAGAATTTTCCTATAAAACATTCAGCAAAATTGATTTAACAGCAGCAGGCAAGAGATTTCATTTAAAAATTCACACTACATAAGCAAATTATTCTAGGCCTTAAAACTTCTGGAGCACTGAGGTCAACTGAATATCAGTTTTACTTGGTAGATTTTCCCATTGTTTTTACCCTCAAAATATTTTGCAGGGGGCTGAGGTTGTGGCTCAGTGGTAGAGTGCTTGCCTAGCATGTGTGAGGCACTGAGTTCAATTCTTAGCACCACATATAAATAAAAATAATAAAGGTCCATCAACAACTTTAAAAAAAAAAACACTTTGTAAACCTATCAATTAAAAAAACACATATTAAGGGAGTATGGATCAAGGTACTACTAACTATATGGAAGGGTTTATAAAATCCCATGATGAATATGTTTCTAATGTAATTTTAAAACAGAGTACAGAACCTTTCAAAGTAAAATAACAACATAAGATTCAAATGAGTCCCTAAATACAACATAATAAAATAAAGTATTATATCTGTTTCATTTTAGTCTTTCCTACAACCGTTCATTTTGAGTACTGTTCTTCCTCAACTCCTATGTGATGCTGGTAGGACAATTTGTAATAAGGGACATCACCATTTTCACAACAGGGGTAAGGCTCATAACCTAGGGGTTAAATAACATATTCCATCCCTCTATTGTCACAGTGACTTGGTCAAGGAATGTAATTCAATCCAGGGCCAACCATAAAAATTTGAAGAGACAAATAAAAGGGCATGTTCTTTTCTCTAGATAAGCTAGCTGCTTATGGTTATCTTTCTTCCCACAAGAAAAGAGCTTGTCTGACAATAAAGTCATCACAAAAAGAGGAGTTAGATATTTTTGTAAACTTTTTAAGTTGGGTTCATGTCACCTGCAATTGAAATGAGTCCTGACTAATAATACAACAAGGAAATGCCAAAAAGCAATTGCCAATGAGATAATAATAATATTCTGAGACAATAATAATACACACAGAGCTGAAATGACTGATAAAGAATCATGGAAGAATACAAAATAGACTGGGGGTTTTAATTATGAGGAATTGGTGGCCCTATTACCAAAACTATTATACAGATTCAATGCAATCTCATCGAAATACCAAAGATATTCTTCACAGAACTAGAAAACACAGTCCTAAAATTCATTTAGTAGAATAAAAGACTCAAAATATACAAAGCAATCCTGAGCAAGAAAAGTGATGCTGGAGGCATCACAATACCTGATCTCAAATTATACAACAGAGCTGTAGTGACAAAAAACAGCATGGTACCAGTATCAAAACAGACACGAAGACCAATAGAATAGAAGACACACAGCACACCCACATAGTTACAGTCATTTGATACTTGACAAAGCTGCTAAAAATACATGTTGGAGAAAAGCCTTTTAAACAAATGGTGCTGAGAAAACTGGATATCCATATGCAGAAGAATGAAACTAGGTCCCTAACTCTCCCTCTGCACAAAAATCAAATCAAAGCAGACCAAAGACTTAAGAATTATAACAGAAACTTGCAACTACTAGAAGAAAAACCTCAACACTCCAACACCTTGGCGCAGGCATGATTTCCTTAAAAAGACCCCTAAAGCTCAAGAAATAAAATCAAGAACCCATAAGTGAGACAGCATCAAATTAAAAAGCTTCTGCACAGCAAAGGAAATGATGAAGGGGATGAAGAAAGAGGCTACAGAATGGAAAAAAATCTTTGCCAGCTACTCTTCTGATAGGGAATTAATAATGAGAATATATGAAGAACCCAGAAAACTTAACACACACAAAAAAAAACCCCTCACAAATAGCCCAATCAATAAATGGGCAAAAGAACTAAACAGATATTTTTTCAAAGAAAAAATACAGATCACCAACAAATATGTGAAAAAATGTGCACCCTAGCAACCAGGTAAATGCAAATCAAAACTACATTGCCACCTCACCCCAGATAGAAAGGCAATCATCACTACAAAAAAATTAATGCTGGCAAGAATGAGAGGGAAAAGGTACACTGGAATACTGCTGGTAGGACTACAAATTAGTACAACTACTATGAAAAGCAGCATAGGAATTCCTCAAAAGAACAGGAATAGATTCATAATACTACTTAGCTATCCTACTCTTCAAATTTTTCCACAAGAACTAAAACCAGCATACTCTAGTGAAACAGGCACATCAATGTTTATAGCAGCACAGTTCACAATAACCAGCCCAAGTGCCTGGCAAGAGATGAATGGATTAAGAAAATGTGGTATAAATACACAATGGAATTTTACTTGGCCATAAATAAGAATGAAATTATAGTATTTGTTGGTAAATGAATGAAACTGAAGAACATCACACTAAGTAAAATAAGCCAGACTCAGAAAATCAAGAGTTGAATGTTTTCTCTCTTATGCAGAATCTAGAGCAAAGTAAGAGGGAAAAAGAGAAGGCAGAGTTGGATATCATAAAGACAGAGGGAAGATCAGTGGAGTAGGAGGAGATCCAGGGAGAGAGAGGAAGGACAGGAAAGGGAAGGAAATGCAGAATGAAACTGACAAAGTTATGCTATGTACACATATAAATATACTACAATGAATTCCATCTTTATGTATATCTATAAAGCACCAATTATTAATAAATAAATGCCAGTAGAGTAGAAGAAGGAGGATAGCAGAAGGAAGGAAGATGGGGGAGTAAGGAGGGGAGGGAAAGAGGCTGCACTGAGGACTGAAATGGAGCAAACTAAATTCCATGCATGATGCATATATGATTATGTCAAAATAAACACAACTATTGTATATAACTATAATGTAATAATAAAAGCATTTAAAAATGAGCATTTGGATTAGGACAAAGAAAGAAAGGGCACAGCATTATACTTCAACAGAGGTATCATCAAAACAAGACACATAGGAAAGAACAAGGTATCTTCAGGGAACTGTAAGATAATTTTTTAAAAAAATTTTTTAGTTGTCAATGGACCTTTGTTTTATTCATTTATATGTGGTGCTGAGAATTGAACCCAGTGCCTCGCACATGGTAGGCAAGCACTCTGCCACCGAGCCACAACCCCAGCCTCTGTAAGACAATTTTTGAAGGGTTCGAGTTGAGTATTTTAGTAGAGCTGTCTGGAAAAGTATCTTGAATGTCAATCTAACAAATATGGACTTCATCCCAGAGCAAAGAGAGCAACGGGAGATTTTTTTTTTTTCCAATTTAGATTAAAGGAATTTATTGCTTCACTTACAATTTACATACTTTCTCCCCTCTGATCTGTCATTCTCTGTATACCTTCTCAGAGCTTATAAATGTACTTAGATTATTTCATCTTTAAAAAAAAATAATTTCTTTAATAATTCTACTCACATAATCCCATAATTCTATAGGTATTCTTATTCATCACATTTGAATTCCAAAGGGAATTTTTAAAACTTGTCATTCTTTGAAAAATTAATTACTTCTTCCATTATGCTCCATAGCATTTTCTATGTGCCATTATTCAAGCATTTGTTTCAGATAATAATTTTATCCACTGGTCTGCCTGATTATGAGAATGGGAACTCCACTGAGATAAGGATCATTTTTTATTTGTCCTTTAAGATTTTTAAGTTAGGAAAGGATATGACAAAAAAAGAAGACGACGACTGGTCTAGCATTGATACAACAATGGCTCTGAAGGAAGACAATGAGTTAAAAGGCAACCAATAGTCTGGTGCAGTGGCTCACACCTGTAATCCCAGCAGCTGGGGAGGCTGAGGCAGGAGGATCATGAGATCAAAGGCAGCCTCAGTAAAAGCGAGGCACTAAGCAACTCGTGAGACCCTGTCTCTAAATAAAATACAAAAGAGAGCTGGGGATGGGGCTCAGTAGTTAAGCGTCCCTGCGTTCAATCACTGGTACCAAAAAAAAAAAAAAAAAGGCAACCAATAAGAGGTAGGATCACAGGGGTACCAGTAGGGGTGGCAAACACAATACCACTTAATTTTAAACTTAAAGAAATAGAAAGCTAGTAAGTAGAGTCAAACCTAAAGAAAGAAATAACATTTCAGTATATCAAGTTATTTACTTTTTGTTTTATCTGTTGTAACTGAATTTCTCTAAGAACAAAGCAAATAGAATCTGAAGTTCATTTCTCAAAAGCTCAAAATACCTAATTTTCATAGTATGTGCATTCTCTTAATACAAGTTCATCAAAACATATTTTTTCAGAAACAAAATTTTAAATAATTCTGACTATTCATTAGAATGGAAAGTTGGATATAAATGGGTCTTAAATGGGGACAACTGGCAACATCTGGAGGCATTTTTGATGGTCACGACTGTAGGGATAGTACTAACATCTAGTAGGTAAAACCTGGGATGCTACCAAACACTTTACAATAAACAAGACAACCCCCCACAATAAAGAATTTTCAACCCAAAATGTCTACTGCTAAACCCTGCTATAATCCCACTTCAATCCCTAAATCCTTAAAATTGATGTTATTTTGAAAATTAAAAGATCTAAAATTCAGTTTTTAATACACCTTAGAATATGTTTTTAGTACTCTTTATGTAAATATATTAACAGAATCTGAATATAAAAAAACAAAGACATTAAAATATCTAAAAGTTTTGCATTCAACATTTATATCCTCTTAAGTAGAAAAAAAAAGTTCTATTTTTTTTACATATATACTCACACTTTCCCTTATTTGTGCATCTAGAAGATAGTTATAGGGACAAAAGACGATGTCAGCATCTCCTATCAGTTCTCGAGCTGTGTAATATGGGCATGCCTTTAGTTTTTTCCCCAGGCTTACAAGTTCTTCTATATCCCAGGCTTTGCACATCCCATGAAGAGTCTGTAATGTGTGTTGATCACTAATTTTATGAACACCATGATAGAAATAGCAGGATTTTCCCTAAAAACAAATATTCATAATCAAAATATGAACCAATATTGGGATAGAAGGAAAAAATTAGTTCATTTCAGAATTCTAGGAACACTGTTAAAACCACAATGTTTTATGAAACCCCATATTTAAAACTGGAACTTCATATTCGCTTGTTGCTAAGAGATGAGGTCCCTCTATGTTGCCCATACTCCAGGGCTCAAATAATTCTCTTGCCTCACCCTCCTGTTAGCTGTTACCACCACATCTGGCTACAATCACAACCATTTTAAAGAAACAATAGTAGTTGACTCAATAGTAGTGGAGACATAGCTCCTGATAAGCTAAATTCCTGATATCCCATATTCACTTTAAAAAAATATTTTTTAATTATGTTTGTTGTGGCTTTGTTTTGACTAAAGTGATATTAGGAATAAAATATTTCTGGAAGGCAAAGAAAAATGATGTCACTTGTTGCTTTTAAGGAAGAGAATGAAGGAACTTGGGCACTGGCATAGGAATGATTTTTCTCTATAGACTCTTTTGTACCCTTTTGTGTGTGTGGTGCTGGGGATCAATTTTGAGTTGTGTAATAGTATTCAAATATAAATGAGAAGGAAGAAAGATAGGCTGGAACATTTTGGGAGATAAACTTAAGATCATTACAAAAAAAATCAGAAAATACAAAAGAATACAACAGTTACTAATAGGGCATTATGTAAAAATGTGGATGTGTAACCGATGTGATTCTGCAATCTGTATTTGGGGTAAAATTGGGAGTTCATAACCAACTTGAATCTAATGTATGAAATATGATATGTCAAGAGCTTTATAATGTTTTGAACAACCAATAAAAAAAAAATTAAAAAAAAAAGAAAATACAAAAGGATATCCCCCAAACTCCTAAATTATAATTCCATCACACAAAAAATGTACTATTAACATTTTGATGTATTTTATTTTGTATTTCTTCTATACATGTTATTTAATGATATATCTCTACAATGCAATTCAATGCTACAATAAGAATAAAATTTTCCCCAGGAACTGAGGATTATTAACAGTCTAACCAAAATAAATAAATATTTTTTATTATTTTCCTCTGCTTATTTATTAAAGATGGTCAGAAAGTTGCTCTTATAATGCCAGGTATTGTTTTATTGCTATATAAATACATGTATATAAATATATATGTATGTATATATGCACACACATATGTATATAGATACACATATACTCATATATAATAGATATTAATTTAACATATCTGTATATGTTAAATTAATGTGTCATAGTTCATTAATCAGTTTCCTTATTACCAGACATTTAGACTATTATCAATTTCTGCTTTAAAAATAATGCAGTAAATTACCTCATGCCCATTTCTTTTTTTTTTTAATGTGCAATAACTTTTTAAAATTTTTTTTTGTTTTAATTAGTTACACATGACAGTACAATAATATTTCTTAGTACATATTTTTAGAAATGGCATTATGGGATCAAAAATAATAAAGCATTTTTAGGTTTCTTGAAAGCATATCACCAAATTACCTATCAGAAACTATATTCCATTTTACTTGGCCTATTTCCATATTCTTAACACCACTGATATTATCTTTTATTATCTGTCTATTTTAAAAGTGAAGAATAACATTTTCTTGTTTTTATTTGTATTTTTCAAAGTTTCTAGCAAGATTTAATATTATTTTGCCTGAATATTCACAAATTCAGCAACGTGGGACATGGTGGCACACACCTTCAACCCCAGCTACTCAGGAAGCTGAAGTAGGAAGATCACAAGTTCAAGACCAGCTTCAGAGATTTAGTGAGATTATGTCTCAAAACAAAATGAAAAAAGAAATAAATAAAATAATGGACTGGAGATGTAACTCTGGGTTCAACCCCTAGTATTGCAAAAAAAAGAAAACAAAAAAGTTCAATGGTAATTTCTATTTCTTTCGTTACATACTGAGATCATTTTATATTCTATTATTGGAAGTAAAAAATTTTATTACATGTATTAATAATAAAAGGTGTTTGATAAAACCCAGTCCTAGCAAGAGTATGTTATATACTATTTAAAAATGTACAAAATTAGTACAAATATAAATACACACCATTTAGTAGAAGTATAAACTTCTAATAGTAGAAAGTACACAGGCAATTTGTCAAATTTTCAAATTTTAAATTTTCCATTAATATATATGTGCATGTATATAGCATATACATAATATATATATATATATATATAATACATACATGCTATACACACACTAAATATATACATACGTACACAAAACACACAAATTGTACTGTTTAACAGATTAAAAAAACTGAAAACAAACCTAATGTCTACCACCTACAGCAGACATGTTAAATAAATTATGGTAAATTCACACAGAAGCTATAACTCTAAAACGAGTTAGATTTGTCTGTGTGATAATGTGTTCAGCTTCCTGAAGACATGTTGATGAAGAAAAATAGATACTGAATAATGTGCATAAAATTATTAAGTTCATAAAGCTATTATTTTAAATAAATGAGCATAGCCAGATACAGTGGCACATGCCTTTAATCCCAAAAACTCAGAAGGCTGAGGCAGGAAAATTGCAAGTTTGAGACCATCCTCAGAAAAAAAAATTTTTTAAACCTTTATTTTTATTTATTTTTTATGTGGTGCTGCAGATTGAACACAGGGTCTCGCACATGCTAGGCAAGCGTTCTACCGCTGAGCCACAACCCAGTCCCCATCCTCAGAAATTTAATGAGGCCCTAACCAACTTAGTGAGACCCTGTCTCAAAATAAAAAGATACACAGGCCTGGGGATATAGCTGAGTGGTAGAGTGCCTCTGGGTTCAATCCCCAGTACCACAAAAGAAAAAAAAAAGTAAAGAAAAGAAAAAACAATAAGTATGCATATATTATAGCAAATACATTTTCTAAATGTTTTGGCAGAATACACATAAAATTTCACAGTAGTTTCCTTGAAGTAACCAGTTAAGGGGCCAGGGGAATTCCTTTCTTTATTTTATCCTTTTCTAGAATTCTGGATTTTCTAACCATATTTACATGCATTAATTTTCTGTTTCAATTATTCAATGGTAAGTGGTAGAATAACAGGTCATTTTCATTTCTACTAATTCCATGTACTAATAAAAAATTAAAGATGATTTTGAAGTAAAAATCTCTCCCAGTGTATCCTTAACAAGTGAAAATATTTACACACACACACACACACACACACACACAAATTATCTATGAATCATCCAAAAGGAGAATATGTTTTGAAAACATACACACATTATGTACATTCATATGCCCAATTGCTAGAAACAGAGTAAACCATAAAAGGTTCATAACCTACAAAGAAGACAAGACACTCCCAAAGACTAGTACTAGAAGTACTAGAAGACTAATACTTCCAAAGTTTTATATTCAGCCATGCTCAGAGAAAGTACCTGCTGCTTCTCCAAAGTATTAAAAATAATTAGGAGGAAAGACCTCTCCTAACTATATTTACTTAGTTCATTTTTACATTATTTTTCATTTACTTTGTCTAACATCTACTACTCTTTTTTTCCCCTTTATACTGTGTCAACTTCCCCATACTTTAACAACTCCTTCAGTTTTGTTTCTAGTGTAAACAAAATAGCAGTGGGGGGGGCTGGGGTTGTGGCTCAGTGGTATGAGGCCCTGGGTTTGATCCGCAGTACCACATAAAAATAAATAAATAAAATAAAGGTACTGGGTCCAACTACAACTAAAAATTTAATTAATTGATTGATTGATTGATTAAAAAATAGCAGTGGGGTAGGTGTTAAAGAACTTGAGTTCTGGTTCCTCCTTTCTTGGTAATTACTTGTATGACTGGGCATACTTTAGGGCCCATTTTTTTTCATGCGACTAAGCATCAAAAGAGTAACAGAATCAGATTTTAAACATTCCTTTTGACTCAGTGACTATACCATCTCTTGAGTTCCTTTCAGCTCTAAAATTCTGTGATTTGAGGATCCAGAGATACATGGAGATGTGCCAATTATCATTCATACCAAGTCTGGTATGAATGATAATACCAAGTCTGGTATGAATGATACCATTTTAAAAATTGAATGTTCACCGTTTCTAATTCCATTTGTCTTTCAGACAATTCCAAAGCTTATCTTTGTACAAAATGTTCACTAAGATACCTTGGAAATCTATGATTATGAACTGATAAGGCTACATTTTAACAAAAAACAGATATTCTATATCTAAGATATTATTTTATTATTCTCATTTCTGGTTCTAGTTAAAATCATTTTTTCTTAATTGAAATAAAAATTAATCTTTAATAGACAAGTGCATAATTTTCCAGTATGAGGGCACTTTAACAGTGAACAAAAACACATGCGCCTTCTGATCTAGCCAAAAAATCAGAAAGTTTATACTTCGAGGGCACTTAAAAAGAGCCCTGAGCAGGCTGATAGCAAAACCAGAAAAGCTCATCCATTTTAGCAGTGTAACACAACCCTAAGGGGAGTCTGTCAATTGAAGCGTTATCACACTTTAAACTCTTTTCACTCAAACTGTCAGTTATCTATTTATCATTTCTCTTTGGTGATTCAGCCATAGTAAACACAGACACCTATGGTGACTTTGTAATTGGCCCCCATTACAATACCAAATTAGTCTGAGGGCTTGGGAACAAGAAAAAGAATGTTCATTATGCCTATGAGGTACCATTCTGAGGCAGAATTAGGTCAAGGCAAACTGTAAGCAGGTATTTTCAATTATTCATATCACTAATATTCAAAAACAAAATACTTGTTGAAGACAAACTAAAGGTCAACAAAAAACTCTAAACTTTTTATTTTTACATGTTTCAAACTTGAGTGAATATCCATCAAAAACAAAACCAGCTACAGTATTCTAGAACGTTATATAAGACTTTATCTTGAAATTATAATCTTAAACTTTTTAATGACTTTTTCCAAGGTATTTTATAACACATGTATTTGTTCATAAAAGAAGAATTTTCTCAGTAATGAGTTTAAATTTTTTTTTAAATAACAATGCTAATGAATTTTCTTGTATAGAATACATAGCCAAAAAAGTACTCAGGTCATTGAGAAATTCAACGGATCAGGTAGCCAATTATAGAAAGATGTCTATTTAACAATGAAGGTCATGAACAATGTTTTCTTTATTTATATTTTTTAACATTTGCCTTTTTAATATTTTCATCTCTCTTCTAAGAGAACTTTTTAAATATATATAGTAAAAAGATGTCACAATTCCTTAGTTGGAAAGAATGTACATGGAAATAAACATAACTATAGGATTTCAATAATGGTTTTGATACAATAATTCTATATTTTCTTTCTGGCTCCAAATATGTCACTGGAGTTCCTTACAACTAATATTTTATAATCTCACAATCTTTGAATATCTATTAAGGTATATTTTGAATAGCTCTAAATAAAGCTTGAGTAAATTCTCATTTGATTTAAAAAAAAAAAGCATTGGAGAAAGAAAAGCATAAGACAAAATAATTTACTCACACTATATAGTAGGCAGTGAACTATCATATCATATAATGTGAGGGCTGTAGCTGATAGTCTTTTGTGTAAATCAATCCAATAAAATAGTAGTGAGAGACAAAACAATTTTAAAAATAAGTTACAATATCATTGTTACAATATCATTTCATATACTGGTTCAATAATGATTTCTGAGTATAATTTCATTACTTACAACTTCAACTTTAGAGTAAATTAGTTATACTAGAACACAGACTCCCAAAATAATATTACCTCAAAGAATATTTTAAAATCATGCCTTTAGTTACCCAATATTCTAATTTCCTGGAAAATTTCAAAAGCATTTATGAAATCTTCTAAGTCAATAGTCTAATATAATTTATAAAAGAGAAGTTTGTGCTAATTACAATTAGGAAACAGGAATAATCATATTTTGCATTCAATTAAAATTATTTTCTAAATTTTTTCTAAGAAATAGCCTAAATAAACATCTTCTCTTTAGGTTTTTTGACATGTAAAACATAATAATTAGATCTAAATACAATAAATCATTTAAACTTTTTAATCTTTTCGTCTGACATCATCCACATATATTTTTGGTAGAGGAATTTAGAAATTATTACATCTGACTCCAATGGAAATTAATTTCAAGGAATTAAATACATGCAAGCTTTAGAACCAAAATCTATAATTCTAAACTTAAAGAAAATTTTCTTATGGTAAAACTATTTTTCAAAAAATATTAACACTGGGGCTAGGGGTGTGGCTCAATGGTGGGGCACTTTCCTGACACATGTGAGGCACTAGGTTTGATCTTCAGAATTGCATAAAAAATAAATAAACAAAATAAAGGTATATGCCATCTACAACTAAAAAACAAAAAATACTAGCAATTTAATTTGATTTGCATAAGTTATTTGATTATCACTAGAAAAGTACATATAAAATACTGTAAGTAATTTGAATCTGTTCAGCCTTATTTTTTCTCTAAAACAAAATAATTTTACTCACATTTTTTCCATCCAGAAATTCCATGCACTTTTCTTTTCTGTTGAAGTTACCAATGACTTCAGGATGGACACAAGTATGATCCCTGCTGGAAAGAATGGTCATTGGCACCCATGAATATGCTGTCCTCCGGAGCTCTTTAGTAATCTGAGCGATCTGCTTGTGTGTACGTGTCCCAAAATATATTTTGGGTCTCTTGAATTTCCCCCCTTGATCCTTCTTAATGGTATTTGAAGACTCTTGACTGTTTCCTTGTTTTGCAGAACAACAGCACTTAGAACACTGGCCAGGAGGCTGTAGTGAAGGAAAGAAATGGTAACGAATGTCTGGACTACCATATAAAATGTTGTCAAGCCTCTCACGGAATCAGAACCAATAATGAATCACAATTGTTAAAAAGGAAATTTCAAGATATTACAATATCTAAAACTTGCCATTAAATAAAAAATTACAAATTTCATTTCAAATTAGTCCTCTTTCAAAAGTTTCTAACATATCACTCTAACTCTGTAATTCCAACTGTTTTAAGTATATTTTAACCCTTTTCTTTCATAAATTATAAAAATTATATGACAATGAAGAAGATAATTTTAATTTTTGCTTAAGTTGCATATGAACTTGTGGTTATAATTTAGAATTCATACTTTTGCTCATAGCATAGCTCACTAAAATATTTTATATTACACCAATGTTTTTAAAAGCACTTTAAATATAGTTTACAAAAGAACAGAAATATCAAGTTAAATCTCAAGTATCACTAAAAAATGAGTAAATAAAATTCTTCTCCAGCAAAGGTATTAAATAAATGCAAAATACTAATATTTAAAATAAAAGCAGTTTGCTTATCTGAAAAAGTACACCTGAAAATCCAATTACCTGTCAAGGAATGCAAATCCATCAGTAAAAATTATTATAGAGTATTATAGGGCAAAGCTCTTCCTGGACAATTTCACTTATAATTCAGTTTCATCAGGGAAATAGTTATGTAAATGTCTCCTAAAATACACCACATATAACAAGGAATAAAGTCTAATATTTACCTGATATTTACCTCATTTCCAAATTGTCGAAAAAGTTGAATGCTATATATTAGAATTATTGGGTTCTTAATAACTCCTCCCTTTAAAGCCTCAATTATCACACCAAAGGAGAGATAATGAAGCTTCATTTAAGAGAAATACTGTGAAAATGGCCACTGATAGGGGGAAAAAAGGCAAACAGCACACTACCTTAAAAAAAAAAAAAAAAAGTTTGTACTGGAAAGTTTTCATTTAGTAGAACAAATACTCTACTTACTGAAGTTCTTAGGTTTTTTGGGTTTTTTTTCCTTTTTTTTTTTAAATTGTAATCAGTAAGAGTAGTCTTCATGAACAAATACTAAGTCATAGTATGTTACACCACAAAACTGGGATCAAGCTGTCTTTTAGCCTCAACTCAGCGGAAAAGCAAGTTCAAGTTACTCCCAGTCTCACTCAACCTTGTCCGCCATTAAATATTACAATACATGATAGAATGGATGTAAATGTGACCCTTCTGGAGCTGTCACTCACTGGGATAAAAGGTTCACTGATGTGCCAAATAAACAGTCAGTCAAAGCAGATAAAGTTACAGCCATGCTGGAATTGTTACACTGCCTTCTTAGGTTGCTAGTAAAGCAGATTTCATTACAGAGTGCTGCCACATTAAATAGCCAGTTCCAAATATCCTGCCTTCTATATTGAATAATTACTTATTCACTGAAAGGATAAAAAGAAGAGTTATGAATGGGGCTCTTGTCAACAGTGAAGCAGGAAACAGCTGATGTGTGGTTTATGTTACATATGTTGCAATATCCAACAACTTAGAGAAAATGGAATGCAAATCATATCATATTTTCAGTGAATTCTTTTGTGGTCTTTGCAATGAGCACATTAATTAATTAATATATTAAACAATTAAGGTTAACTCCAGGTAGAGAATTAGTTTACTTTTTCATACCTTCAATCTTTTTTTATTCAGTTTTACTATTTTTCTTCCTTGTGATACTGTTAAATTCACTTCAATATTAGAATACTAGGGCCTAATACATCAATAATTTTGTGCTATATGGATACATTATCCTCAGGCATCTAAGTAATCCAATAAAACGGTTGCTTCTCAGGGCTCAGAAAACCTACTTTTGATGTAACACTTTACAACATTAACTCCACTTAGGTTAGTAACACTTTACAACATTAACTCCACTTAGTTTACCACCTACACCTTTTAATTCTGACCAAATATTCAGACAATATAGAAACAAACTAAACCAACTCCCCATCACTAATAGTTTAGATATAACTTATAAATCTTCATAAACATTCTTTTGCATAACTTTTTTCTGTTAAAAAGGGATGTTTCCAGGAGCAGTGGCGCATACCTATAATCCCAGCACCTTGGGAGGCTGAGACAGAAGTATCACAGGTTCAAAACCAGCCTCAGCAAAAGTAAGGTGCTAAGCAACTCAGCAAATCTGTCTCTAAAAAAAATACAAAAAAAGGGATGGAGACGTGGCTCAGTGGCAGAGTGCCCCTGAGTTCAAACCCCGGTACAAAAAAAAAAGGATGTAACTACATAGTTTTATAACTTTCTACTTTGTATTCAAACTTTTAAATTTTTAAAATGGTGAATTTGCTAATGAATACTATGCTTATCTTAAAATGTCAGGCTAATAGCTGTACCAACAAAAATAAAAGATGATGAATAAGTTTCAGAAAACTTTTACCACTAGTGGGGCTTTATTTAGGTACATCAAATTGATTTTTTAAACCATAATTCAGAAAAATTTAAACCATGCTTAATTTTATACCGAATAGATATTTGTTTGGTTTTTAAGTTGTAAAGTGATCTGAAGTCACTGTACCATTTATGAATTTGGGTAGAGTCCTTAAAAAATGGTAGTTAGGCAAGTAGAGTACAAGATGGAAATTTAAAAAGAAAGCTGATTCTTACTGTTTGCAATATTAAAGAGGAATTATTTCTTCAGAAATGATCTTCTATTAAAGTTTCCATCTACATGATTTGAAGAAGCTGAGGATGGAGCTTAGCAGTAACAGAGCACTGGCTTACCACGTGCAAGGCCCTGGGATTGATTCCCAGCACTGCAAACAACTTATTTAGCTAATTAAAAATAAAAGAGTTGGTATAATCTTATTTGCAAATGGAAAAACTGAATGTGGCAGTCAAAAAGAGGCTTCAACATTTATATAATAACAAGATAATTACTTATACCAAAATTAGAAACTTTCAATGCTATAAGAAAACAAGAGATAGGAGCTTGATGATGGTAACAAGAGATCAGACTATGCCCCTTTCTCTGAAACCCTTTGACCTAGGAGGCTTGAAACAATGAGACGACTAAAATTAAACAATTTTACACCTCTCACTAAGTAGCTCTCCTGCTAACAAATAATCAGGTCTATCTTTCAGAAGGATGTTTTCTCCTTTTCCTTTCACTCCTTAAATTTTAAAATTAGGAAACTGGATAATAAATTTAAAAGCATTCACTCTCATCCAAAATATCTGAAGGTCAAAAGGTAAAACACATAGGCTCCCCCACACCTGTGAATTCTAAGGCATAAAAGTGATTATGATAAGTGGCAGAATCAAACTCTTCAAGAGATGGCTTCTTTTCCACAGCTAAAAATTGTCCAGAGTCCTCTTACTTCAACAAAAGGCAAGAAAACCTAACATAAGTAACAATAAAAATGTCAACATTTAAAAAGAAATACAAGTTACATGTGTGACCATGACAGCTGCAGTGTTTCCATACTCAGAAGTCAATCATTCTGAAATATTTTTTAAGTTCACAATAGCCAAAAATGTTCTTAGAAGGTCAGCAACCAAGGACTTTTAGAAAATTTTCCATGTATTTAATAATTTCCATTTCTTCTCTTGTCCTATTACATAAAGACATTCTATATTCTTTTAAAGGGTGAATGATTAGAAGATTTGATCTTGAATGAATGGCCAACTGCTGAATCCTTGTCACCATTCCTTTCACAAAGTTATAATTGGAAAAATAGTAAGATATGACAATGTCAATTTCTAAAGTTTCCTAATGGTTTTCTAAACTTTCCCCTGTCCTCCCAAAAAGCAGTATACCTAAATACTTGAAAACTAAAGTATACAAGTATAGTGATTAATATTTTTAGAAAAGGAAAATGATAAGGAATAGAAACTAAGTTCATTGCCAAGGAAGTTATTGTGCTAATCTGTACATTGGGGAGTTTCTAAAAGGCCACTATGAATTGAGTTCAAAAAGCAGGCACAAAAGGGTATAGTTAATATAAAAAATAAATATATAGAGCTGGGGTTGTGGCTCAGTGGTAGAGCACTTGCCTACCATGTCTGGGGCACTGGGATCAATTCTCAGCACCGTGTATAAATAAATGAACAAAATAAAGGTCCATCAACAACGAAAAACAATTTTTTTAAATAAGTATATAAAGAAGTATAAAGGGGGACTGGGGTTGTGGCTCAGTGGTAGAGTGCTCACATAGCACATGCAAGATGCTGGGTTCGATCTCAGCACCACATAAAAATAAATAAAATAAAGGTATTGTGTCCAACAATAACTAAAAAATATATTAGAAAGAAAGAAGTAAAAAGGAAGAGACTTTTTAAAACTGATTTGTACAAAACAAAGGGAAAACTAAGTCAATAAAACAGTAACATTTTTCTATAAACTTCTATATGTACATGTTTGTCCTTCCAGCCATACTGCAAAGTCCTTAAGGACAGAAACTTTATATCTTATATCTCTTTATTAAACTCATTCATTGAACATGGTGTTCTGTACATAACTATAACTTAATTTTTTTTAATTGGTAAACTACTACTAAATGTCTAAATCAACTACTACACTCATACACATTTTTTAAAAAACTAATAGATGTGGGGCTGGGGTTGTAGCTCAATGGTAGAGCACTCACCTCACATGTGGAAGGCACTGGTTTCAATCCTCAACACCACATAAAAATAAAATAAAGGTATTGTGTCCATCTACAACCAAAAACATATTTTAAAAAAGAAACTGATAGATGTTTAAATGGTGTTCTAATTCGAAGTACTATAAGTGTCAAAAAACAACTTCAAAATCAAAAGCTTCTTTTTGAAATAACAATTTATTATTTTTCAAAGCCAAAAAGAAAAATCCATTTATGACAACATTTGAGCCACTGTAGCTGACAAACATATATGGTGATATGTTGATTATTAATGATAATTACTACTATTGGGGCTGTCGGTGTACTAAGCACTTTATGTATACTATGTCATTTCAATAATCCATTCATTCAGGAAACATTAGAATCCCTGATATATCAAGCCAAATAGAAGACAATAATAAGGGTCACCTCATCTCACTGACATGAAGAGTTTCTCTCGTTAATTGTTCTACAAAGTGTAGTTTGGGGAGTTTATTAATACTGGTGTCAGTCATGAGTTAAGGAATTATTTGAAGTTAGTTCTAAGTGCATTACTTGCTGAATGCAATTATAAATATCCCTAAGAGCAAACTATAAACTTCGATTCATAAAAACTATTTAACTTAATATTTTTTGATGTTTAAATCAAATATTTTCTAACAAGATCCATACTATGTTCCACAAGGGAAAACAAAAACTTTCAACTCAGAGACTCTTCAGAGCATGAATCAGCAAACCTTTTTCGTAAAGGTACAGACAGTAAACATTTTTGGCTTTTGGGCTACATGCTCACTGTTCTTATATAGGTAATATATTTTATTGTCCAAATGTAGGAAAGGATTTCTTTTTCTTTTCTTTTTTTTTTTTTTT
>NW_025999880.1:3190019-3212330 GCF_001458135.2 Marmota marmota marmota
GAGTGGGGTGGGGGGTAGGGGGATAGGATGGAGTGAATTGAACCAGGAATTAAACTCAGCAGCACTCAACCACTGAGCCACATTCCCAGCCCTTTTTTGTATTTTATTTAGACACAGGGTCTCCCTGAGTTGCTTGAGCTCACTAAGTTGCTGAGGCTTGCTTTGAACTCATGATCCCCTGTCTCAGCCTCCCAAACTGCTGGGATTACAGGTGTGTGCCACCACACCCACCAGGAAAGGATTTCTTAAGACAATAAACCAATAAGCCAAAAGCTTATATAAGCTACTGAAAATACAACCTCATTAAAACATAAAGCTTCTCTTTTTTTTTTATTGGTTGTTCAAAACATTACAAATCTCTTGACATATCATATAAAGCTTCTCTTTAAAAACATATCCTTACCAAAAAAAAGAGAGAGAGAAAGAAAGAAAAAGGTATGTTCTTTAAAAAAAAATGATGAAAAGAAGGCAGACTGAGAGAAGATATTCGTAATGCACATAAACAACTGAGGATCAGTATCTATAACATACAAAGAATTACAATAAATCTGTTTTTAAAAGACAAACCTAACAGATAACTAAGAACAAGCAGATTACAAAAGACAAATGTTGAAAGGTCAACAAACACCTGAAAAGATGTGTAACCTAGGGGGATAGTAGAGGACAGGAAAGGCAGCAGAATACAACAGACACTAGTATGGCAATATGTAAATCAATGGATGTGTAACTGATGTGATTCTGCAATCTGTATACGGGGTAAAAATGGGAGTTCATAACCCACTTGAATCAAAGTGTGAAATATGATATATCAAGAACTAGGTAATGTTTTGAACAACCAACAATAAAAATTTAAAAAAAAGATGTGTAACCTAATGTTAAACCTCATCAATTAAGAAAATGATAATTGAAACAATAATTTTCATTTCATATCTGATGTTGGAAAGACATGAAACAACTCTCACATACTGCTATATAAACTGGCATATCCAGTTTGAAGAAAAAAATTGATGATGTAGTGAAATCAATGATACATTTACCCTTTGACCCAGCATAACACTATCTAATCTCTAGCACATGCTAGAGACACATGCACATTAAAACAGATTAAGAGAAGAATATTAATTATCCCATTGTTTTAATAGTGAGATAAACATGCTAAATGTATCTACAGAAGAATGGACAAATAAATTGTATGAGTTTGGGGCTGGGGATGTGGTTCAAGCGGTAGCATGCGTGCGGCCCAGGTTGGATCCTCAGCACCACATACAAAGATGTTGTGTCCGCCGAAAAATAAAAAATAAATATTAAAAAATTCTCACTCTCTCTTAAAAAAGAAAAATTGTCACGACTTTCCCGAGTTCAGTTTCCTTTAAAAATAAATAAATAAATAAATAAATAAATTATATGAGTTTCATCAATGGAAAACTACATGTATATAAAAAACATGAGCAAGAATTATATGCATCAACATAAAATTACAATGTTGGGCAGGGTGAGTATGACTTGAATTTAATTCTCCCATAAAGTTCCAAATAAATTGATGATAGGAATAAAAGTATAAAACCTTCAAAAAGACAATCTGGAATCACCACTATGGTAGATAATCTTTGGAGCTAATAACTGTACTTCAAAAATGCTAGAAGTGCTGCAAAAGAACATAATATGGCAAACACATTCTGGTTTCTCCTCAGATGCTTAAAAGCCCAGGAGACAGCTTTCATATTAACCCCTCCTCACCCAAAGTGTTCAATCCATTAGGAAACAGGTTCTTAAATCAGAGTCCATGGATTGTTACAGAGGGTTTGAGATCATCCAGAAACCATGACACAATTTTGTGTGCATTTCTAGAAAGTGAATTCATAACTATTATCAGATGCTCAAAGCAGATTGTGACTGATCTGGTAAGGGTATTTATTCCAGAATTTATGTCTGATTTTATAATGAGAATCAAATGGAAACAACATTTTCATTACAACTATGTTGGCTAAGATACATTCTTTCTTGTGAAAGAATAAACAAAGTGATAGTCAAAGAAGATAATTTCATAAAGATTCATACACTGTTTTTAAACACATTTCTATTTTGTGCTTGTTAATTACCCAATATTAACATAAGGCTAAAATACTTGGATTATTCACTAATATATATTTCTAACTCTTTTCACAGATCAAAAAAGTAACCTAAAGAATTCTTCAAGTTGTTACAAAACATAATTTGTACTGAAGCTGAAATTTATAATCTTTGCTTTAACAGGATCATTTTTATCTACTTTTTAACTAAACAAAATATTACCCTTTTTTCTTTTGGAAAGTCATGCACTGGGGCTGGGGATGTGGCTCAAGCGGTAGCACGCACGCCTGGCATGCGTGCGGCCCGGGTTCGATCCTCAGCACCATATACAAAACCAAGATGTTGTGTCCGCCAAAAAAAAAACTAAAAAATAAATATTAAAATTCTCTCTCTCTCTCTCTCTCTTTAAAAAAAAAAAAAAAGAAAGTCATGCACAGAAAGAGCTACTGGTAAAAGGCGAAAGAACACTGAATTATACAATCTTTGAGGCAAAAAAAGGTTTACTGTTAACTTTATCAATCTTTTGCAGTTGTCCAAGCCATCAAAACAGGTACTGAATGCCTGTTGTGCAAAATCTCACATAAGCACACACACTCTAGCAAGATAGCAAAAGTGACATAACTATACCTTTTCAACTATTCTTTTTTCAAAAAATTCAAACGGCAGTAGTACTCTACTGCCAGTTTCATGATTAGACTGCACAAAGCAGCTGTTTATCCACTCACAGCAACCAGCAGGTGAACCTGATTCAATATTTATCACAGGCTTTCACAGATCACTGCTAACCAAGCAAACGTTTTAATTAAGCTGGAACTTGCTTCAAAGAGCTCATTCAAGATGTCAATCAGCAGGTAAGGGATCAGATACAGTGTCAGGTGAGAGTGTGTAATACAAATCCACAACTTTCTTCATCCCATCGCTGTAAATTAGCCTGCTCTAAAGTTCAGACTCTGATTGTAACAGACTGCCAGTCTCCTGGAATGTGTAACTGAAGTCACTCATATTCTATTGTGAAGGTTGTAAGCAATATGTTAAACTGCAATGGGCTAGCACATTAAGACAGATCCTTTTCACGGTTGTTTTTTGATACCATAAGTGTTTGTTACCCTACTCTCCACTTACTGTTTACTTTCTTGCCTAGTGTAAATGGGAATTCCTTAACACAGTTACTGCAGTTTCTGAAAAGTCCATGTTTCAGTAGAATTAATCAAGAAAGATCCAAAGTGGGATAATTTTTATCTAAATTTATATTAGAACAATTTTATGCAATAAGAATTCTCAGTTTAACAAGTATATCATAAAGATGACGAAGCAATAATACAGCAAAAATTCTCCTGATCTAACAGCACTTTACAGACACGATTATAGCAAGAAGTCTTTAAAAGTAGTGATGAATCACACTGACTAACTTCATGATAAATACCTTGGGTGTTGAAAAAAAAAGATGGCAGAGCACTGGTAATCCCAACTACTCCTGAGAATAAGGCAGGAGGACCACAAATTTGAGGCCAGCCTGGGTGACTTAGTAAGACCTTATCTCAAAAAAAATTAAAAAAAAAAAAAAAGTTTTTTACAGAGCTGAAGATATAGCTCAGAGGTTAAGTACCCCTAGATCCAATGCCCGGTACAGTATAAAAGAAAAACAGAAGGAAAAATGAAGACACCAAGGAGAAAAGAAGGAGGGGAAGGCAAGAAATGCTCTTCTTTACAGAGAAATCCTGGCTAAAGATTGTAAATGAATGACACATTTCTTAAAAATAAATAAATAATTTACCATTTCAGTTCTCATATAAAAACTGATTCAGGCAAGCTACAAAAAATAGATACTAAAATCACTGTGTGAAAAGTTGTTGGGGAAAAGAATATTCACATGCTCTCAAAGTGTCACCCCAGAGATTACACATTAATTATCAAAGGAAAATGTACCTTTACAAAGAAAAGACCTGGTTGTTACCACTTTAGCCTAGCAGCCAAATTTAGCATGAATAGTAATGAGACAAATTGGTATCATATGCCTCTTGGTGTAATATAAAAAACATTTATGTTCCTAGCTTGGTTACTAAATCAAAGCAACCAGGTTTAGGGTTGTAGATCAGAGGTAGAGCACTTCCCTTATATACGAGAGATCCTGGGTTCAATCCCCAGAACTACAATAAATAAAAACCAAACATGAATCAGAAAGAAACTGGAAAAAGAGAAACTGGTAAAAAGACCTATATGTATTATTTAGTTGGTGAAAATTAATCCAACTGTATACTTGTCATATGTGCACTTGTATATATTTCAAAAAGGCTTGTTGAAAATCCTTGGGATTATAGGTGATTTTTATTTTCTTCTTTATAGTATTTTGATATTTTTCAAATGTTCTCAATGAACTTGTTAAATGAGAAAACAATACTGTTCATTCAAGTTATTTTCCACATATTGACAAAATGCTATTAACAAAACTTATACAAAATAGTTTTGCTTTTTTCATACGCATTGCAAATTAGATGTTGTCATGAACATACAAGCTCCTAACCTAGTGTCACCCAGTGGAATTTTCTCCCGTGATGGGATGTTCAATATCTGCATTATTTAATATACTTGCCATTAGCCACATGGGGCCATTGAGCACTTGAAATATGATTAGTGCACCTAAGTAAGTGAATTTTAATTTTAATTAATTGAAATAAATAGCTACAGTTGTCATCTAGTCTGGCTTTCCTGCAAGTGAGCATAAATCACTGGCTCAAAATATTTGTGAAACCAATCAGAAGAGATGTCTCTGATGACTCATGCCACTTTGTTAAAATAATGGACTGATAAAAAAAAATTCACTCCTTTAATAGGCTGGAGATGTAGTTCAGTAGTAGAGTACTTGCCTAGCACACAAAAGGCCCTAGGATTAATCCTTGGCACTGAAACAAAAAAAAAAGAAAGAAAGAAATTCACTCCCTTAAAACAGCAAGGATGCAAGACTTAACCTATCACAAAAAAAGTGTGCCTGCTAAATTAGCAGAGCCCAGCAGTGTTATTCTATCTTTGGCCGCCTTAATCCTGTAACAGCTGTGTCATTAGCTGTTAATCAGTCTCTTTCTGAGGCAATAACACCAAAACAGTGATATGTAATCAGCATTATATACTTGTTCTGGTGTCAAATTTTAATCAGCAATGACTTTGGCAAACTCATTAATGAATTTCTACACTGCTTTGTGGTCAGCAGATGTCTTATCACCACAAATCTTTAAAATTTTAATGTGTCATTTCTTAAAGTTTTACAACCAGCCTGTTTAATATTCACAGTTCCCTTCAAGTTCCAATTTGTGATGATAGATCTTTGCTTCTTTCACAATCAGCATGCCTTTGAGTGGCAGGTTCACTGTGATTCTGACAGATCTACTCTTTCAATACATGATCAAGATCTTTATTTTAGCTTTATGCAATGTTTTTTCTATTTTTCATTAACTTCTATTTACCACTTTCAGCATGGAACTTTAATCATTTCTTCAAGTCATATGTGATGGTCATTCCAACACCATACTCTTGTGAAAGACATTTCACACACTACTGTCTAGTTTCTCTACTTGACCTTCTGGTGATTTAAAAAAAAAAAAAAAGAAGCAGCAGCAGCATTTAAGTTTATCACCTATTGTGTAACAGTTTATCACTGTTACACAAACGGGTATTCTCAGGCCTTTAAAAAAAATAATAATATCCTTATACCAGAGAGCAGAGAATAAACAAACAAAAATCACATAGGTCTTGGCCCCACATGGGGCATCAAGAGGAATCTGCCATTGGTGCGTCCAACATGCATACATTCCATTTTACTATCCTTTATAAGGCTAGTTTGAGGGAATCTGGGCATGAATGTGTAACATATAACATAAAGAAAGCTGGGAGGGAATATTTTTTCCCCTGGAGACACTGAATAAATTATGTGTTGTGTATCCACGTTTTGACTGCAACCTGTTTTATGAGATATTTATATGTATTTTCCATTTTTTTCTATAATTCTGTAATTTTGAGTGTCAATTTTTGGGGGAGGGTGGTTTTTTTAAGACAGGGGTTCACTAAGTTGCCCAAGGCTAGCCTCAACTTGCAACCCTTGTGCCTCAGCCTCCCAAATTGCTGGGATTATGGGTATGCATCACTGAGTCCAGTGAGTGTCAAAATTTTTAAACATTGAACAATAAATTTATAAATCTTGAACTTACCAGATAATTGGTCAATGAACAAAGTAGGTTTCTAAGGTAAAGTTATCTTTCCACACCCAGTACACATAAATAAAAAGCTTCTACGTGACAACTATAGATTCTACTATCAGTAAATATATACACTCATGTCAGCTGGATTGCTATATATATTTCATTAAGTGTACCTACATATTAAAAATCTAATTATCAGTCAGGTGCAATGGCACACACCTGTAATCCTAGCAACTTGGGAGGGCTGAGGCAGGGGGATTACAAGCCTGGACAACTTGGTGAGATTCTTTCTCTGAAAAATTTTTTAAAAGGGATGGGTATTTAACTCAATAGTAGAGCATTTACCTGTGCGCAAGGGCCTGGATTCAATCACTAGAGAAAGAAAAAGAAAGAGAAAGGAAAAGAAGGAAGCAATTGTCAACGTTCTCTAAAATATTCTCCAAGATCCCTAAGCATGATAATGAGATTAGACATTTTTGAGAATTATTCTATTTCCACTACAGAAAACACTATTATGTTTCCTACAAGTTCTCAAAAAGAAAAGCTGAAGAAACTCATTCAAACAACTGCTCATTCATCTATCATCCTGCCCTTTGGTAAATGTGCAGATAAGGCAGAGTTCCCCACTAACTTCTGGCCTCACTAAGATTAAAACAGAATAGAACAAAAATTGGCAACCTTTTTCTTCTAAAGGGCAAAAAGTAAATGGGTTCTATCACAACTACTCAAATCTACTGCCACAAAAAATATCTAAAGGAAAGTAAACTGTGTGTCCATGCCCCAAAACAACTTCTTTATAAAAACAGGCAGCAGGCTATAATGGTCCTGTGGGTAGTAGTTTGAAAACTACTGGCATAGAAAAAAAAGATCATATCAAAAAGTATGCATCAAAATAGACAAGTTAAAACTTGAATTTTAAAAGCCTTTACTATAAAAATGATATATTAGGTGAAAAATGAGTTATAACTATTATCCAAATTTTGTAAGAACAAAGTATATTTGTAATGTATGTTAAGTAGCAAAATGAAGATACAAATTGGAGTGAATATACTTTATATACAAACAGAGATATGAAAAAATGTGCTCTATAAGTATAATATGAATTGTAATGCATTGCGCTGTCATATATAAAAAAAATGTGAAATAAAAAAGAGGGAAAAAATAGCAAAATGACTGCAAGTTTTGCCAACTTAGTATTACATAAACCCCTTTACATAAGCCCCTTAGCAAGGCTACTTTGAACCTCTTCCTGCCAAGACATGAACTCCACCCCCTGAATCTGGGTTTAGCTATGGGATTTGCTTTTGGTGACTGAACATTAGCAAACTTGAGATGGAGATTCAAAAGACATTTGCACTTTAAGGTTTGTTTTCTTGCGACTCTGGGAACCACCACATAGATAAGCTAGTATTAGCTTGCTAGATGATGAATGCTACTGGTATCTCAAAGTCTCAATCAAACTAACAGTCAATTCCCTGAAGCAGGGCTGCCTTCCTGATCTGCAGCTAACTGCAGCACATAAGCAGAACAGATGAGATCATCCATAAGAAACACCCAGCTAAGTAAGGCAAGCCTAAATTGCTGACCCCCCCAACTAGTAAGCTAAATTACTGGATGTTTTGTTACACAGCAATGGATAACGATTTGTGTGTGTGTGTGTGCGCATGCTCGCAAATATGTAAAAATAGAGAGCAGGCAAAATAATAGAGGCTGATAACAAGGGGGTAATTGAATTAAGATTAAGGGTAAAAACTTAACTATATATTTTGATGGTATCCAAATTTTCTCTAAGAAAAAAACACCATGCCTGTAATCCCAGTGACTACAGGCCAAGCCAAGAGGATAGTAAGTTTGAGACTAGTCTGGTAAACTGTGGAGAACTTGTTTCAAAATTAAAAAATTTAAAAAAAGGTACAGGGGGGACTGGGGTGGTGGCTCAGTGGTAGAGCGCTTGCCTAGCATGCGTGGGGCACTAGATTTGATCGCCGACACCACATAAAAATAAACAAATAAAATAAAGGCAAAAAAAAAAAATCAAAAAAGGGGGGGGGGCTAGGGATGTGGCTCAAGTGGTAGCGCACTTGCCTAGCATGCATGAGGCACTGGGTTCGATTCCCAGCACCATGTAAAAATAAAATAAATATATTGTGTCCACCTAAAACTAAAAAATAAATATTAAGAAAAAAGGATAGAGATGTAGCTCAGTGGTAGAGAGCCCCCAGATTCAATATTCAGTACAGGGACATACACATAATATACACACACACAAACACATACACACACACACACACACACACACGATAACACTTTTGTGTTCAGAAAAAAATCAATGTCATTAAAAAATATAAAAATAAGTTCAACATCAAAAAAAAAATTTTTTCATTATTCCCACTAAATACTGAGTGTCCAATGGATGCACAGATTTTAAGTTCTATTTAACAGTTTAGGAACGAAGAGTTACAAGTGGATAGAACAACTATTAGCTCTAGAAAAAAATAAATCTTGGTTTGGGGAAAGAACTATAACCAGATGTGAATGATATGTTTACAGAATAATGCTTACAAAATAATGTAAACATCAAATATTGGGAGTCTAAGGGAGAGAAAGGTGGATAGTAGGAAGACAATAGAAAACATCTCTAAAACCAAAAATTCAAGACAAAAGCAGAATAAGAATGTTATTTTCAAAAAATAGATAAATAACAGACTAAAAAAAATATGATGATTGAAAATCACTAACTTCAGATAGTGGGAGGTGGTAAAGAACAGAAGTCGGGCAGGGTTCTGTTGCTTTTATGTTTGAAGCCATGTAGAACTACATACATATATATTTTGGAAAAAAATTATAACTTACAGAGAAAAAAGTCTAGGAATGAATCCAAACATAAATAACAACTTAGAATATAAAAAGAGCAAAAATAAATCCTATAAATAACAAAGCTAAATGCAAAACAATAAAATAACTATGAAAAATAAAATGTATGTTGTAAACTTATAAAAAAGAATTTTAAAAGAGTCTTATGAGTTTGTATTGTTTACTTCTAGGAAGCAGAAGGGGAAATGGAAACAATCTCTCTACTATCATAGATTGACTACTTAAGATATTTTAATGGCATATGTATTGAGTAATAAAATTTATTTTCTTATTATTTTGCTTTTTTCATTATCAGCTAACAACAAAAATTCCCAACCTTTTTCTCCCTTTTCCCTCATTTATCCACGAACTTATATTCATTCAATTTTAGAACTTTATTCAAATCATTTTTTTCACCATTTACCTGCAGTATGACCATGGTCAAAGCATCTCATTTCTTTTGGCTTCAATTTTCTTACCTACAAGATGATACTAATATTTACTCTATTTTCCTCACAGTGCTGATATAAACAACAAATGAGAGAACATATAAATTATTTGGCACAAATATAGATATCAAAAATCTGTCACCATACTATTATTATTAACTTTTAAGAAATATAGGTTACTATTTTAAAGTGACTGAAATATAATGTTTCAAAAATTTTGCTCCCTTGAATAATTATAATACTTCAACTATTTTATTATTTAACAACTTGCTCCGATGGTAGCTACAAAACATAAAAGTTGTTTCTAATCTTTTGTTTATATTAAATATCAACTTACCTTTTAGTCCCTAAATCATTGTTCAGTCCTTTATTTCTGTATGTAAATACATTTAAAATGTACTGCAGAAGAAAGTTGAAAAAAAATTTAACCATACTGTCATATTACCTCAAGTACATGGATCTGAGAAAAAATTATAAGCTACAACTAGGGGTGAACTGTGCATTTCCCTAACATAGACCATTCTTGATTTTTTAATTTTTTTTTTTTTTTTTGGGGGGGGGTACCAGGGATTGAATTCAGGGGCACCAGACCACTGAGTCACATCCCCAGCCCTATTTTGTATTTTATTTAGAGACAGGGTCTCACTGAGTTGCTTAGCGCCTTGCCATTGCTGAGGATGGCTTTGAACTCATGATCTTCTTGCTTCAGCCTCCCAAACTGCTGGGATTATAGGCATGCGCCACAATGCCCAGCTAAACCATGCTTTATTTATTCAACAAATATGTGTATCATACTAAGTTCAGGCCTTGTGTTAGATGCTGATTATAAAAATATGAGAGAGACATAACACTTATCCTTAAGGACTGCCTGGCAATAAGGCAAACAAAAAAAAATAGTTAAACCTACAGATAAATATAATTGCAAACTTTGTTAAGTATTGTAAGGAAAAAGGGTTGAGTGTTGGGAGACTGAAAGAAGAAATATCAAAATTATCCACACAGTACTGCATAAATATGACCTGTACCAATATAAAAATGAACTTTCACCGAAAGGTCATCTGAAAGAATTTATTCAGAGGTAGAATATTAGGGTGATTGAAAGGACCCTAGAGCCAGACTGCTTGTGGGTTTTTTGGTTTGTTTGTTTGTTTGGTTGGTTTTTTAAATATTTTTTAGTTGTCAATGGGTCTTTTTTTTATTTTTATTTATTTATTTATATGCGGCACTGAGGATTGAATCCAGGGCCTCATGCTTGCCAAGCAAGCGCTCTACCACTGAGCTACAACTCCAGTCCCAGGACTGCTTGTGTTTTAATCCAGCCTATACTCATCAGCTTTGTGATGTGAACAAATTACTTAAATACTCTGTGCCTGAATTTTCTCATGTATTACTAGGGAAAAATTGACACCATAAGAACTAAATTCTTTTATTTTGAAAACTGTGAAACCCAAAGAAAAGTTAAAAGAGCTTAACAAATAAGCATTCTCATATGAACCTGAATTTTCTAGGTGAACTAGTATTGCTAAAGTGCTAAATGTGCTGCAGTGAGACCCATTATTCTGTATAACTAAAATGTACTAATAAAAATATTTCTAAAGTGCTTAGAGGAGTATCTGGCAGACAGTAAGCATCATATCACCATTACCATATATATGCAATTATATTAATGAGTTATTTTAAATAAAGATAAATTAAAACTATGAGAGAATGACTTTTAAAATCTAGAGAACATCTTAAATAGAAAAAGAAAGAAATAAAGAAAGGGGAGGAGGGAGGAGAAAGGAAGAAAAAGTCCAAGGTCTTCCCACCATCATTTTATCAGAAGGTCAACAGCGCACTCTACTGGACCCAAGTTTCTCCTACACACCAGGCAATAATAATTAAAGTATGCTGTTACATAAAATCAAATCTAAATATCCACCCAATTAACAAATTATTTAATAAATTATTAATTTGATTTTAATAAAATCAAATATAAATATTTATGAACAAATTAAAAGTTGACATAAGCATGTGTAAGAATACCTTGCCAATTATGAAAATGTATTAAAAATATAAATCCTAGAGAAAATAATGAGGTGAAACAAAATATCAGAATGTTAACATTAATTATTCTTAAAAATATAATTTTTAACAATATTTTGACCACATGGAAACTGATGATTCACTATATCTGTGACATGAATTATCAATATGAAAAAATGAATCTAAAATGTCATGAAAGGGAACAAGAAGTGGAAATTGGGGCTGGGGTTGTGGGTCAGTGGTAGAGCGCTTGCCTGGCATGTGTGAGGCACTGGGTTTGATTCTCAGCACACATATAAGTAAATAAATAAGGTTGATCAACAACTAAAAAACAAAAATTTAAAAAAAGAAATGGAAACTGGAAGACTATTCAATAAGAGACTGTACTGATACCACTTCTTTTTTCTCTTCTTTTTTTTTTTCCTATGCTAGGGATTAAAACTAGGGCCTCTGGTATACCAGAAACCAAAATAAGTTCATAAAAGGAAAGATACTACTCCTCTATGATACCCAAAGATCTCATTCTTTTTTTTTTTAATTTTTTTAAGAGAGCGAGAGAGAGAATTTTTTTTTTATATTTATTTATTTATTTATTTTTTAGTTTTCGGCGGACACATCTTTGTTTGTATGTGGTGCTGAGGATCTAACCCGGGCAGCACGCACGCCAGGCGAGTGCGCCACCGCTTGAGCCACATCCCCAGCCCCAGATCTCATTCTTTAAATAAAGTAACTTTACTCATATCCCTATCATCTTTCATGTCCATAGAGATGATTAGTCCTAATTATCTGAAAAAGTAGATGTATTATTAATGATGAGCACCATAAGATATTCACTGTGTTTAATGATAATTCATTAAAATACAAAAGGGAAAAACATTCATACTTACTAAGACTATATACACTATATATACACATATATATGTGTATGTATATATATGCATATATGTATATATTTGTATGTATATGTGTATATATACAGATGTAGTTTGTAATGATTATTTCAATTATAATTACTTATTCTAATTTTCTGTTTCAAGAAAAAAAATAAAATCATAATACCAACCATTTTACTTAAGAATTTATGGGGTTCTTTTATATACCCATTCAGAAAGCATATACAATTACTTTATGTGTATGTGCTTTTCATTATAAACTCATTCTGTGTCACACAAATTAAACATTATCATTTGAGTTACTATACTGGGTGGGAGATTCAGGAGGTTTCATAAATCTTCAAACTTATAAAAAATTTATTAGAAGCCAAGACTCTTTATGAGTAATAAACTACCCACTCATAAAAAAATCATTGTATTTCTATAGAAACTGAGAGTCATATCACCTAAAGCCAAAGAAGAATACATGTAATTTCTGATATAAAAATAAAACTGTATAAAGATATACATACAGGGGCTGGGGTTATAGCTCAGTGGTAGAGCTCTTGCCTCACATGTGTGAGGCACTGGGTTCGATCCTCAACACCACATAAAAATAAATAAATAAAGATATTGTGCCCATCTACAACTAAAAAAATATTTTTTTTAAAAAAAGATATACATACATAGCTAAAGATATAGTTATACTATAGATATTTATACTTAGTGAGAAGACCATAATATTAATAATGAACATGTAAACATGATACATAACCAAAAGGAGAAATCAATCAAAATACTTGGCTTAAGATCAAGGTATTTGGGGCTGGGGATGTGGCTCAAGTAGTAGCGCGCTTGCCTAGTATGCGTGCGGCCCGGGTTCGATCCTCAGCACCACATACAAACAAAGATGTTGTGTCCGCCGAGAACTAAAAAATAAATATTAAAATTCTCTCTCTTTAAAAAAAAAAAAAGATCACTCAGCAAGAGAAACAATAAGAGAGGTAAATAGGGAGCCTACATCATGGGAACAAATTTTTACTCCTCACACTTCAGATAGAGCCCTAATATCCAGAGTATACAAAGAACTCAAAAAATTAAACAATAAGAAAACAAATAACCCAATCAACAAATGGGCCAAGGACCTGAACAGACACTTCTCAGAGGAGGACATACAATCAATCAACAAGTACATGAAAAAATGCTCACCATCTCTAGCAGTCAGAGAAATGCAAATCAAAACCACCCTAAGATACCATCTCACTCCAGTAAGATTGGCAGCCATTATGAAGTCAAACAACAACAAGTGCTGGAGAGGATGTGGGGAAAAGGGTACTCTTGTACATTGCTGGTGGGACTGCAAACTGGTGCGGCCAATCTGGAAAGCAGTATGGAGATTCCTGGGAAAGCTGGGAATGGAACCACCATTTGACCCAGCTATTGCCCTTCTTGGACTATTCCCTGAAGACCTTAAAAGAGCGTACTACAGGGATACTGCTACATCGATGTTCATAGCAGCACAATTCACAATTGCTAGACTGTGGAACCAACCCAGATGCCCTTCAATAGATGAATGGATAAAAAAAATGTGGCATTTATACACCATGGAGCATTACGCAGCACTAAAAAATGACAAAATCATGGAATTTGCAGGGAAATGGATGGCATTAGAGCAGATTATGCTTAGTGAAGCTAGCCAATCCCTAAAAAACAAATACCAAATGTCTTCTTTGATATAATGAGAGCAACTAAGAACAGAGCAGGGAGGAAGAGCAGGAAGAAAAGATTAACCAAACAGATACATGAGGTGGAAGGGGAAAGGGAGAGAAAAGGGAAATTGCATGGTAATGGAGGGAGACCCTCATTGTTATACAAAATTACATATAAGAGGTTGTGAGGGGAATGGGAAAATAAACAAGGAGAGAAATGAATTACAGTAGATGGGGTAGAGAGAGAAGATGGGAGGGGAGGGGAGGGGGGATAGTAGAAGATAGGAAAGGTAGCAGAATACAACAGTTACTAATAGGGCATTATGTAAAAATGTGGATGTGTAACCGATGTGATTCTGCAATCTGTATTTGGGGTAAAATTGGGAGTTCAAAACCAACTTGAATCTAATGTATGAAATATGATATGTCAAGAGCTTTGTAACGTTTTGAACAACCAATTAAAAAAAAAAAAAAAAAGATCAGTCAAGAACACAGCACTTTGCTTATGGTCAAGTGGTCTAGAATCAGGTTTCAGCCATAAACATTTAATTTCTTTTTACTTTAAAATTAACTTCTCAAAATTTATATTTATTGATACCATCAATAATAATATAATACCTTTTAACAGCACTTAAAAATTATAAATATGTAATATTATTAATCAGTATTATATACCTTTTATTAGCAATAGGTAAAGAACTTTGAATATGAACTGCAGGCAGAGCATCCCTGATCCAAAAACCTGAAACCCAAAATGCTCCAAAATCTGAAACTTTTTGAGCATTAACATGATGTCACAAATGGAATATTTTAAACTTGACTTCATGTGATAGGTCACTGTCAAAAGGCAAACATACTAAACATACTGCATAAAATCACCTTCAGACTATGTATATGTAGTATATATGAAACCCAAATAAATTTCATGTTTAGACTTTGGGCCCATCTCCAAGATACCTCACTGCATAGTCTATAAAATATAAAGTTTGCAAACATCCCTAAATCCAAAAAACTCCAAAAACTGAAACATTTCTGATTCCAAGCATTTCAGGGAAGAGCATTCAACCTGTATGCATACAAAAATATTCCAAAATCTGAAAACAATCCAAACCCCAGAACACTACAGATCCAAAAAATTTTGGATAATGAGTACTTAACCTATATTTGCTGCTGCAACTACTTCTACCATTACTTGCCACTCAAATTCTAAAACAGTCAGGTATATGCTAGGAAATTTGTATATATTAGCTTTAATCCTCACAAAAGCCTGTGAGATAGGCACTATTATTATCCCCCTTTGACAAATTGGAAAACTAAAGCACTTTGCCAAAAGTTTAAAAACCTAGTCAAGGTTACCCAGATAATAAAAAGCAGAGCTATGATTAAAGCAGTCTCAGCCAGGAGTAATGGCACATATCTGTAATCCCAGCTATTCGGAAAGATAAAGCAGGAGGATTGCAAAGTAAAGGCCAGACAGGGCAATTTAGCAAGACTCTGTTTCAAAATATTTTTTTTTTTTTTAAAAGGGGGATGATGGTATAACTCAACAGAAGAGTGCTAATCTAGCATGCGCCAAAAGAAAAAAAGAAAGAAAGAAACAAACAAACACCTCAGGCAATCTCATCATATGGCAACAACTTAAATGTCCATCAAAAAATGAATATACAACATATAGTGCAATATTATTCAGACTTTAAAAAAAAAAAAAGGATATTCTGTTGCTTTCAACAATATACATGAACTTGAAGGACATTGTGATACATGAAATAAGCCAGACACAGAAAAATACTACCAGATCTCACTTTGGAATGTGCAATCTACAAAAGTCAAACTCATGGAAGCAGAGAACAGACCCTACTAAAGGTGAAGAGGTGGGGGATTTGGAGAGATGTTGGTCAAAGGGTACAAAGTTACAGTTATGTAGGATCAATCAGGTCTAGAGATTTAGTCAATAGAATTATGATTATAGTTAATAATACTGTTTTGTCTACTGGAAATCTGCTAAGAGTAGGTGTACTCATCACATACAAAAAATACGGAAACCATGTGATGAGATGGATATTAATTAGCTTGACTTTATTAATAATTTCACTATATATATATATATATATATATATATATATACATATATATACGTATATCAAAACATATTGCAGACCCTTACTATATTTAATTTTAATTTAAAAATAAATAAACCAATCAGTCTGATTCCAGAGTTCATACAACTTAACAACAACAACAAAAGTCTAGCCTGGCATGGTGGAATGAGCCTGAAGTCCCAGATACTTCAGGGGAGGCTGAGGTGGGAGAATCACTTGAGCCCAGGAGTTCAAGTCCAGCCCGGGCAATATAGGGAATCCTATCCCTTTAAGAAAACAAAAACAAAATAAAATTTTTAAAAATCCTAAGAAAAAAATTGTATCTCTACCATAAACAATCACAGCTTATTCTACGCTTGATTTTTAAATCCCTAAATTCCTATATATTTCTTTCCTTACCTTGATGTTAGAACTCTGTTTAAATGGCTCCAGAACTTCTAAGAGGCATTTTTGAAATATTTTTAGTTGCAGTTGGACACAATACCTTCATTTTATTTATTTATTTTTATGTGGTGCTGAGGATCGAACCCAGTGCCTCTCGCATATGTGAGGCGAGCACTCTACCACCGAGCCACAACCCCAGCCCATCTAAGAGGCATTTCAGTGAGAATGTATAACAAAGTGATTAGAAAATTTACTAGAATATCACACTACCTCAGGATAATTTAGTTCTACTATTTACCAGTTTTCTGACACTAGGCAGGTTATTGCTAAGCTTCCTTTTATCTGCAAAATGATAATAGCAATAGTACCTGTTTCAAGACATTGTAAGAATTCAAGAAGATTCTACAGATATTTATTGGTCAATTAATATGTGCCATATGCTACTTCAGGTACTAGGATAGGTATGAGAAAGATTGACATTACACTCTATATGTATAACAAGAGTTGTAATACATTACACTGTTGTATATTTTAAAAAATAAAATCAGTTAAAAAAAAAAGAAAAAAGAAAGATTTTTTTTTTAATATTTATTTTTTAGGTGTAGATGAACATAATACAATGCCTTTATTTTTTTATGTGGTGCTGAGGATCATATCTGGGTCCCACCCGTGGGAGGCAAGCGCTCTACCGCTAAGCCACAATCCCAGCCCCTAGAAAGACTGACATTACATTCCAACAGGGCAGATAGATAATAAACATGTAAACAAATAAATTCAGATAATACTAAGGGTATGAAAAAAATAAGGTAGCATGAAAGAAAGCAATAAAACCTGGGAAAAGTCATTCATATAGCTTATTATTATGATGATTTTCAACATTTTAATTCTAGAAGCATCTAGTTGATTTTTCTAACCATAATGTTTCCATGAAGATCATCAACAGGGGCTGGGATGTGGCTCAAGTGGTAGCATACTCGCCTAGCATGTGTGAGGCACTGGGTTCGATTCTTAGCACCACATAAAAATAAAATAAAGATATTGTGTCCACCTAAAAACTAAAAAATAAATATTAAAAAAAAAAAGATCATCAACAAAGTAAAACTAAACTTAAAAACAAAACTGAAGTTGAATTTCATCATAAAAGTTTAAAAGTACCAGAGAGCTGCCAAGGTCACAATAGTATATACATATTTTTCAAAATTCTAATTTTTACTTCGAAGTTCAAAATTTATCAACCTCTCTTTATTATCAAGAGTTACCATAACTATTTAATTACATCCCCCCCCCAGGTAAAAATGATGTCCCATGAAAAAAAGTGGCTAGTTTAGCTCACAAGCCAAACTATTCTACAAGTGCTTTTCTTCAAGATATCCACCCTGCCTCTGGATGTGAGAGTTTTATGGGTACCAGTAATTTTTTCACATAAAATGCTAAAAATTTTAAGGGCCAAGCCAGGCACCATGCCTGTAATCCAAGCAAATCAGGAGGCTGAGGCAGAAGGATCACAAATTTAAGGCCAGCCTTGGCAACTCAGTGAGACCCTGAGCAATTCAGTGAGACCCTTTCTCAAAATGAAAACTAAAAAGGACTGGAGATGTAACTGAGTAGTAAAGCACCCATTAGTTCAACCCCCAGTACAAAAAAAAAAAAAAAAATTCAAAATCTGAAATTTAATAAACTTAGTCATTTTTCACTGCTTCATCCAAGACATTCTTAAATGAAGCTGACTTTTTTTTTAAAATGTAGATGAAGAAAATTACTATTAATACAGATTAGAGCCACTACCTTGATTTGTAGTAAGGCACCAACAATTTTACCACCACCGTTTTATCACTGCTTTTGCCCCACCAGTGCATATCAAAACAATTAAAAAGGCAAGTAACATCTTCATATTATTATGAAAATACTCCTGATCTCACAGATCACAAGGAAAAAAAAAAAAACCTTAGGTCTACTCCTTAAGAACTGCTGCCCTAAAAGAACTTTAGGGAACTGGAGTTCACAAACATTAGAATATACAAGAAAAAGAACTTCCAGATCTCTCGAGTCCAATTTTTTTCATTTTATAAATGAAGAGCTGAGGCACAGAGAGGATAGTTTACCATTAGTAAACACACATGTGACAGTACTTAGGACCTCTAACCTGTTTTTCATTATTCCTTAATGAATTTCACTCTTTACAAAAATGGAGTTAGAAAAGTCCACAATTTTCCTTCTTTAAACTAAACAATGATATAAACACATATATTTTGTGGAGAGAAAGCATTTACCTTTCCCAATGGAGAGTTGGGTTTTACAGTCTTTGCTGAAGAAACAGGTGTATCTAAATGGTATGCTTCCTTTTCAAAACACTGACGTTTTCTAATCTGTAAACACAGAACCAAAATGAAGTTTAATAAAAACACAAAGTTTGACAGGCTAATTGTTCTTAAAGGCCAAAATAGCTGTTTATAGTTTTCTGTTCTTTTTTTTTTTTTTTTAACTAAAAAGACTATTTGTACCTGGCAATAATCAAATAATTTTTTAAAACACAAAGAGAACACCAGACATGGTGGCACACACCTATAATCCGAGGCTCAGGAGGCTGAGACAGGAGGATCACAAGTTCAAGGCCAGCCTCAGCAACTTAGTGAGACCCTAAGCAACTCAGTGAGATCCTGTCTCAAAATAAAAAACAAAAAGAGCTGGGGATGTAGCTCAGTGGTAAAGCACCTCTGGATTAAATCTCTAGTACCAAAACAAATAAACAAACAAGTAAGCAATAAAACCCACAAAACCCTAAAAACACAAAGAGGCACCTCATTACAACACTTTTTAGTAACAACTCTTAAATAGTAACCAAAATAACTTTAGTTACTGACATATCAAAATTATATAATCATCAAGTGACTTTCCCATAAAAGTCTTTCCATACAGATATCAAATACAGTATTATAGCAAAGTCCAGTCAATACTTAAGCCACATATTACATTGAAAAGAATTCAGAATAAAATTTAAAAAAAATTTTTTTAGATGTTGATGAACCTTTATTTTAGAGTCGAACCCAGTGCCTCAAACATGGTAGGCAAGTGCTCTACCACTGTGCCACAACCCCAGACCTAAAATCTTTAAATGTAAATAGTCGTGATTCCCTACATGATAGGATAAATTACTTAATCACTATTATTACTTACTAGATATTTGATTAAAAAATTGCCTGATTATATTTCTTTTATAAATAGCATTAAGTTTTCTTTTCTTTCTTTCTTTTTTTTTTTTGGTAATTGGGATTCAACTACGGAGATACATCCCAGTCTTTTTTATATTTTATTTTGAGACACGGTCTCACCTCTTGCCTCAGCCTCCTGAATAGCTAGGCATGTGTTACTGGCTCCTAGCTAAATAGCACATTTTCTTTCCAAACTGTATCCATGCTTTTTTTACTTGCCAATATCCTATTAAATCATTCCATTCCTACCACACCTGACACATCTTTTAATAATTTTTAAATACACATATTTTATCATGTATCAATATTAAGAAGTCAGTAAATATGAGTAAATCTTACCATTATACTTAAACTGTCAATACCATGAATATTCCTATCAAAGGTATTTTGGTGAAAAGAAAATGCCATTATTAGATTAAAATGTTGAAGGAGTTTGCTGGACACAGTGGAGCACAGATGATAATCTCAGCAACTCAGGAGATCAAGGCAGGAGGATTGCAAGTGACAAGTCTTGGCAACTTAGTAAAAACCTGTCTCAAATTTTAAAAAAATTAGAAAGGGCTAGAGATGTAGCTCAGTGGTAGAGTACCCCTGGGTTCGAGCCCCAGTACTGGGGCAAAAAAAAAAAAAAAAATTGACTTTTTTTTTTTAAGTTGGGTATGGATACAATGCCTTTACTTTGTTTATTTTTATGTGGTACTAAGGATACAACCCAGTGCCTCACACATGCTAGGTAAGCACTCTACCACTAAGCTACTGCGACTCCAGCCCCATGAACTTTTAAAAAGTAGAATTTCTGGGCTGGGGTTCTAGCTCTGTGGTGGAGTGCTTGCCTAGCAGGTGTGAAGCACTGGGTTAAATCCTCATGAAAATAAATAAGTAGATAAAACAAAGGTATTGTGTCCATTTACAACTAAAAAAAAAAAAAATTTTTTTTTTAATAAAATAGTTTCTTGCATTACCAAGATGCCTCACATTTTACTGTCAAATTCCTCATACGTAAGAAAGTACCAGGCAGTTTCACTTTTAAGACATGTTACTATGAATAACCTGTCACAATATCAAATTCCTTTACAACAAGTAACTGTATAAAATGAAGTTATAATAAATTCAATTTATGGCTGTGACACAACCTAACTAATCTGCTTATGCCACTGAAAACTTGATTGAATTTGACTATCATGTTTAGTTATAACTAATGGATTATTTCATTGCTAATAAACTCAATGTTTACCTGCTGTGTAGTTTCTACATGTCGAATTCTTTTCTTCTCTACTTGAAAATCATCATTTTCATCCTGACATGTGGATGCCTGTTTCTTGGCAGATAACTTTGCAGCCAGAGTGTTTTTTTCAGGAGAGTCTTATATAAGAAATAAAAAATTAGTATAAATAACTCACAGATTTATGGTTTTATAGACTATTTCCAATAACATGGTTGAAGAAATAGAACTGTCAAGAGTCAAGATTTAAGAAATGCATTTCATTTTTATAAAAATCTCAATGTTCCTTTCCTACTGAACTTCACCATGTTTTTTACGCTAAAAATATTGATTATGGAATCAAGCTCATATAATCTGTCTTAATCCCACAATCATGAGAGCTTTTTCAAGGCCATGAACAACCTCTTTAATCACCAAATAACATCAATTATCCCAGTTTACAAATGTGGAATTATAAATACACTAGGTATTAAGGTGAAGTAACTTGCCTAATATCACATAACTATAAGTGGCAGACTTGTGTGTGACAGATCTGTCAAATATTTGACTTCAATATCCATAAGTATAACCACTAAGCATAACGACAAACATAACACCCTGTGTTCTTAGAAAACAGCAAACACATTTCCTTTTCCCTTAATATCTTTAAAACTATTTTTAACTATTCCTATATATTGGTTTCTCCCTTTTCCTGAATGTGAGTGCTCTTAAAGGTACCGTCCTTCCTTTGGCCACTCTCGATGATTCTTTCCACTTCCATGGCTTGAATTCATTTAACAACCATTTATTATATTGAGTCCATAAACTGGTCAGATACCATGGAAAACCAATGAACAAAAACCACTGCCTCATCATAAAGGATTTACATACTATTTATGGGAGAGACCTACACAAACAATTCCTGCACCATTCTCAAAAAAACAAGTTTGGAGCCAAGCACAGTGGCACACACCTATAATCCCAGCGGCTCGGAGGTTAAGGCAGGAGGATCAAGAGTTCAAAGCCAGCTTCAGCAATAGTGAGGTGCTAAGCAACTCAGTGAGACCATGTGTCTAAATAAAATAGAAAACAGAGCTGGGGATGTGGCTTAATGGCCAAGTTCCCCTGAGTTCAATCCCCAGTACAAAAAAAAAAAAAAAAAGTTTGGTCCTACACAAACACAAAAGTGAATCTAAGCTGCATGGCATTACTTTTAAGCTTTTTTAATTATTAGAATTGGGGGGGGGGGG
>NW_025999880.1:3212519-3373757 GCF_001458135.2 Marmota marmota marmota
AAAAAAAAAAAAAAAAAAAAAAAAAAAAAAGAAATACTGTCTAACTATATTGTCCACATTGGACTCAAACTTGCAATTATCCTGCTTTAGCTTCCTAGTCCATGGTATTACAGGGACTAAGTTGCTGAGGCTTAGGACTATTTTTTAAAATAAATATTGCTTAATATCTCTAAAGTAGTGATGAAAGACCTAGAACTTCCTTGATCCACTGTCCCCTTAACCTTATAAGATGTGTTTGAAGCATTGTTTGAAAATCACTATGGTTTTGTCTTTCATATCTAGATCTTCAATCTACCTACAATGGATTTTTATGTATGGTATAAAGTAGGGCTCTAATTTCAATTTTTTTCCATATCAATACCCAATAGTTTCAGAATCACTTATAGAAAAGTCACTCCTTTCCCCTATGCTCTGTAGGAGTACTTCCAATAACAAGTTTCTGGATACATGTGGGACTGAATTTGGATTCTCTATACTTTTACACTGGTTTATCACTGTGCTAATATCAAACTGTCTGAATTACTAAGTTTTATGTGTAATAAATTGAATATCTTATATATAAAGTTCTCTCTTTGACCTGTTTCTTTCAAATTGTGTTGGCTAGTCTTTAACATTTCCATATATTTTAGATAAGACATGCAATTTCTTTGCTTTGTTGTTTTGGTTTTTTGGTACAGAGGATTGAACCCAGTGGTGCTTAACCACTGGGGCACATCCCCAGCCCTTTTTAAATTTTATTTGGAGACACAGTCTCACTGAGTTGCTTGGCGCCTCGCCATTGCTGAGGCTGGCTTTGAATTCGCAATCTTCCTGCCTCAGCCTCCCGTGCTGCTGGGATTACAGGCATGTGCCACTGCGCAAAGCAAGACACGCTAATTTGAGTTCTGTAATTTTTAAATAAACCAGTAAAATAACTACAGAATAAGCCTATATTAGTAATTATCAACTGGAGCAATTTAAATATCACCACTCCCTACACTTTGGGATACTAAATAATGTCTGTACACATTTTTGGTTGTCACAAAAATGGGAAGGGAGGTAAGGGTATAGTTCAGTGATAGAGTGCATGTGTGAAACCTTGGGTTCAATCCTCAAAACCAAATGGGGTGGGGAAATGCTAGGAAGGGTGCTACTGTCATCTAGCATGTAGAAGGCCAGGGATATTGCTAAATATCTCACAATGCATGGGCAGATGCCATAAAAAAGAATTATCACACTCTAAAAGTTAACAGTACCACTATTATGCACTGTGCCATCAAGGAGCAAATTTGCACAGGCTCATTAAACATTTAAGAATTGTTTACTAAAAATAATAATTTAGCCTGGCATGGTGGCACATGCCTGAAATCCAAGCAATTCAAGAGACTAAGGCAGGAGGATCACAAATTCTAGGTCAGCCTCAGCAACTTAGCAACACCCTATCTCAAAAGAAAAATAAAAAGGGCTAAGAATGTGGCTCAGTGATTGAAGCGCCTCTGGGTTCAATCCCCAGTACCCTTCCCCACTCCTCCCCCCCAAAACAATCAATAATTTAGTTTTACAAAAATTGATCTGCCATCCTGCAAATAAAAGTAACCCTGCCAGATGTGGTGGTATGAACCCACAGTATCAGATATTCAGGAAACAAAGCCACAAAAATTGTTAAGTTTGAGATAAGCACAGGCAACTTAGCAAGACCCTGTCTCAAAATTTTAAAAAGAGCTAGAAATGTAGCTCAGTGGTTGAGGCCCTGGGTTAAATCCCCAGTACTGCACAAAAACAAACAAACAAAAAAAACAATGAAAAACAAGTAAGGGTAACCCCGATTCATAAAAACAAAAATCATACTATCATTACACATAAAATGACTTCATAGTGGGACAGTTCACAAGAAGCTTATCAAAAGGGTTAAATCTTTGAGATGCATGCTTTAAAAAGCAAGATACCAGTATCTCCCAAATATACTATAAAGAAAAAGAAACTCCTAGAAATCAGAAAAAAAAAAAAAAAAACAATAGATAAATTGGCAAACAACTTGAACTTGAACAGGCAATTCACTAAAGAAGATATTAAAAGATGAACAAACATAGAAGAAAATGTACATTGGTCACTAGACAAATACCAATTAAAAATCAGGGCCAACTGAGGCATGCCTACAATTACAGATAACTCTAGATACTGAGGCAACTTAGAGGCCAGCTAGCCTGGGCAACATAGTCAGACCCTGTCTCAAAAGTGAAGTTAAAAGGGTTGGGGATATAGTTCAGTAGTAGAGTGCTTGCCTAACACATATGAGGCCCTATGTTGAACCACTAGTACAGAAAAAATTTAAAGAACCTCAGCACTGGGATTAGGGTTGGCCCTGGGTTTGATCCTCAACACCAGAGAAAATGAAGCAAAACAAAAAAATCTCAATGAGAACACCACACATGCACAAGAATGGCTAAAATTTTTAAAAACTGGAAATATCAAGTGCTAACAAGAATGATGATTTTCAGGGCTGGAGTTATAACTCCAGTGGTAGAGCACTTGCCAGGAATGTGTGAGGCACTGGGTTCAATTCTCAGCATCCCATATAAATAAATAAAATAAAGATCTATCAACAACTAAAAATAAATAAATAAAAGAATGATGAAGATTTTCATATACAGGCATACCTTGGAGATATGATGAGTTCAGTTTCAGACCATCTGAATAAAGCAAATATTGCAATATAGTGTCACAAGAAATTTTTGGTTTCCTAGTATATACAGAAGTTATGTTTAGCCAGATATGGTAGTGTATGCCTGTGAACCTAGCAACTGGGGGGGCTAATGGAGGTAAGAGCATAAGTTCAAGGCCAGCCTCAGCAATTTAGCTGAGGCCCTAAGCAACTCAGAAAGACTCTGTTTTAAAATAGAAAGGCTTGGGGATGTGGTTCAGTGGTTAAGCATAAGTTCAAGGCCAGCCTCAGCAATTTAGCTGAGGCCCTAAGCAACTCAGAAAGACTCTATTTTAAAATAGAAAGGCTTGGGGATGTGGTTCAGTGGTTAAGTGCCCTAGGACAGGAAGGAAGGAAGGAAGGAAGGAAGGAAGAAAAAAGCGATGTTTATACAATACTATAGTCTATTAAGGCTACAATAGCGCTGTCAGAAAAAATATATATATACCTTAATTTAAACACACCTTATTATGCTGGGCACAGTGGCATACACCTATAATCCCAGCAGCCCGGGAGATTGAGGCAGGAGGATTGTGAGTTCAAAGCCAGCCTCAGCAATAGCGAGGGACTAAGCAACTCAGTGAGACCTTGTCTCTAAATAAAATTTTAAAAAGCACTGGCAATGTGGCTCAGTGGCTAAGTGCCCCTGACAATGCCTGGTGCCCTCCCCCCAAAAAAACCTTACTATTAAAGAATTCTAATAATTATCTGAGCTGTCAGAAAAAAATACCATCAACATTTTTTCAATGCCACAGAATTTCACTTTTTAAAAAAATAAAAACAAAAATACCACAGTATCTGCAAAGCATAATAAAGTGTGATATGAATGTACTGAGAACAGGTGTAGTGGTAGGAACACATAAATTGGTTCAACCACTTTGGAAAATTTTGGCAGTATCTACTATAGTTGAATATACATAAAAACAGACCAGCAATTCCATTCTTAGGTATGTATCTAACAGAAAATACTTATTTGCACCAGTATGAAAAGGAAAAAAAAAATTTTTTTCATAATTACATTAAACAAAGGCAGAAACAATCCAATTGTCTAATGAACATAAAATAGATTAATAAATTCTGGTAATGTTCACACAAGAAAATAATATACTAAAACAAGAATTATGACCATATGAAAGAGCATGGATGACTCTCGCAAATACAGGTTAAGCAAAAGCAGACACTATAGAACATATATAATTCCATTTCTAAAAAAGCAAAATTCATCATTTCTGACAGAAGGTAGAATAAGTCACCTATGGAGAGAAGGCATAGTGCCCAAAAAAGAACAGGGGAGCCTATGAGGTGTGGGTAATGTCTTTTTTTTTTTTTTTTAAATCTAAGTGGTAGTTACATGAGTAAATATTCATTTTGTGAAAATTCAAGCTATATTCTAAGGATTTGCACTTTTCTGTATTTAGGTTATATCCTGTCAAAGAATTTACTTACAAAGAGGGTATTAGAACACAACCCAGATTTACCCTATTTGGACAATTCTCAATAATCCCGACTAACAGTAGTAAAAAGCAGAAACACGTAATATTTTTAAAAATTTTATGGTAGTGTTACTATATTTCTCTTACTCTAATAAGAACTATTTAAGGGAGGCTGCAGTTGTAGCTCAGTGGTAGAGTGCTTGCCTAGCATGTGTGAGCACTGGGTTCGATCCTCAACGCCACATAAAAATAAATTTAAAAAAAAAGGTATGTGTCCATCTATAGCTAAAAAAATTTTAAAAATAAAAGAACAATTTAAGGACCATACATAAAACATACCTGATTCTTACACAGAACACTATTTTCAGAAGGCAGGCAAATTTATCAAGAATGAATAATGAGATTGTGTTTTAGGATACAAACACTATGTTTTATAAAAAAGTTTAGCATATAGGGCTGGGGATGTGGCTCAAGCGGTAGCGCACTCGCCTGGCATGTGTGCAGCCTGGGTTCAATCCTCAGCACCACATACAAACAAAGATGTTGTGTCCGCCGAAAACCAAAAAAAAAAAAAATATATTAAAAAATTCTCTCTCTCTCTTTAAAAAAAAAAAAGTTTAGCATATAATTAATAATACTGACTACAAATGATATAAATTTCTAATCTTTTTACAAGACCATATCAATTTCTAATCTTTTACTTTCCTTTAGATTCATCAAAAAACAATGTAAGCCAGCAAAATGTCTCAAAGGACTAAGTCAAACCAAGAATTGAAAAAGGCTGAAGTTATTTTAAAATAATTCCAGCTGGGTATATAACTTAGTGGTGAAGCACATGCTTAGTATGCACGAGGCCCTAGGTTTCATCCCTAGCACCAAACATAAATAAATAAATAAATCCATAAAAATTATGTAGAGATACATAATTAATTATGCTAACTAAACTAAGCCTCATATCAGTAATAATTAAGGCTCCATACAAATAACCAGCAGATCCAAGAGAAATACAATTTACCTTGACAAGTCGATGAACTGCCATTTCTTTCAGAAGGTGGCGTGCTTGGACTATTGAAATGAGGTGAAGTTCCTTGGTTCAGGTCTCTGTGTGTGAAATTCTTTGAATGGCATGTACAACAACATGACAATGGTACTTCAGTTTTTTTACTTAAGCCTTCATCCATTGGCTTCCCTAAAAATCAAAGAACCTTCATATGTAACATATGTAATTAAATAAATATTACTCTTTCTCCACAGCTAGGGGGAGCAACCACTTCAGTCCACCCAGGATTGGAAGATTTTATAGGATACAAATTTTTAGGGCAAAAACTAGGAAAGTACTAGACCTGGCAAACCTGGACAAGCTAGTCATACTATCTATAGCATTGAATTATGACAGGAGAGAAATGCTTATGTCAGAGTATTTATAGAGAAGTTACCATCAATTTCTATAATTGACAAAAATCTAAGAACAAAGATTAATAATATAATAAAAGCACAACCACTAAAATGTTCATTAATACTGAAATTTATTTTAAAAATCAAGCAGGAAGGAATAAAACAAAGACCTAAAGCATATTCTCTCTCATTTTTCCTCTCAGTACTGGGGACTGAACCCAGGGTCTCTATCATTGAGCTACATCCCCAATCTTTTCAAATTTTTATTCTAGACAGGGTCTCAATAAGTAACCCAAGCTAGCTTCAAATTTGCAATTCTCCTACCTCAGTCTCCCAAGCACCACCACCATGCCTGGCTCTGAAGCATATTCTTAATTACTACCATTTCGCTAAATGAAGAATCTCAAAGTTCAATATCCTAAATAATAATGTAAACACATAAGGGTAATGGCACTTTTTTTTCCTTCATTTTGAGATAGGGTCTTGCAAAGCTGCTTAGAGCCTCACTTAGCTGCTGAGGGTAGCTCTGAACTTGTGATCCTCCTGCCTCAGCCTTCTGAGCCAGTTGAATTACAGGCTTGCAACACCACAGCTGGCTAATAATCTCATTTTCTCCCCAAAGATTAACATTAGTAGAAATCAAAATGGATAATCCAAAGCTTATAATATATTTACTTTTTAACAGTCTTGTCAGTAATACAAACATTTCCTTTTGAAGATTTATCTATATACATACACACCCGAGGTTAAGTTCAAATTCTCCTAAAACTTTAGGTCAAAACCATCTAGTTAGGTACCTCATGTTAGGTGCAAGGCAGGCTGAACTAAGTTGTCTGCAGGGCAGGCTGAACGAATGTTAGCTGCAGGATAACCCAGGGACTCAACCCCGCCTCTGTCTGGTCCTTTATCATCTGTTTGCTTCAAGTCTGAACACTCAAACTCACTCAAGGCTGAACACTGGACCCCCACCTGTCTGGTGCAACAGAAACCACATCTGACACTTGCCTTGTCTGCCTGAAGGCCGACGATGGCACCCTTAGCAACTACTGTATGATCCAATCACTATACACCAACAAGGCAGCTTGCAGACCCAAAGACCCCATGAGATTTTGGCTATAAAAACTCCCTCCTGCTGGGCCCTTCTCTCTTGCTCGCGCTCTCTCTCTCTCTCTTGCTCTCTGGCGCGCGTTCTTTCTCTCTCTCAAGCTCACTCTCTCTCTTTCTTCTCTCACTTTCTTCTCTTGCGCACTCTCTTTTCTCCTTTTTCGCATTGTTGCATCAAGATCTCTTGGTCACTCCGAGTGTTGTGGTCACTTTTCTTTCATCCCAGATGTATTCATTACTGCATCTTGAATTATATAATCTTTGAAAATTATATAATCTTCAAAAGAAGATTATAACATTTTCATAAAAGTAAATATTAATAAGCATTTTGTTAGCAAATAAAGTAAAATAGGAAATACTATGAATTCATACAAATAATACAATAAACCTCTGCTCACCTAATATCCAAACAAGTAGTTAGATCAACTAGAATTGTTTTTACGTATTCCATGTTCTAATGTTATGAAAGTCAGATAAGCAAATATAGTAGAGGATCTACTCAAAAAACCCAACAATATTAGAATTATGACAGCTTCATCCCTTGCATTTTTTACAAGCCAATTATCAACAAATTATTCTCATAATGAGTCTAGGCATCCAAAATACTCATGTACTCTTTTTCTTTTTCTTTTTGTGGTGCTGGGGATCGAACCCAGGGCCTTGTGCATGCATGGCAAGCACTCTACCAACTGAGCTATATCCCTAGCCCTTATGTACTCTAATCATCAAATAAAAGGACAAATTATATTCTTTTAGGATTAAACATATTTTGCTATATTGAAACTCTTTTGAAAGATATAGAACTTATTATAAAAAAACACCTTAGGAGCTGGAGATGTGGCTCAGTTGGTAGAGTGCTTACCTTGCATGCACAAGGCCCTGGGTTCAATCCCCAGCACCACACACACACACATACACACACACAAAAAAAAAAAAATGGAAAGAAACACCTTAATAGAGATTGTTCAAATTACCTAGAACATGGCTGACTCAGTCTGAATACAGTACTTTATCATATATTTTTCAGATCTCAATAAGCAACCTGAAGATATCAAGCAATTACTTACCATTAAGAGATTGCTGCCATGCTAACGCAGAACAAAGTAAGGCTAAGCTTTTTCCACTTCCTGTGGGGCTCTCCAACAAACAATGTTGACTACCATTTAATCCTCTGACAATCTACAGATAAAGAAACCAATAAAAAGTCAATAAACAGGGCTAGGGATATAGCTCAGTTAGTAGAGTGCTTATCTCACATGCACAAGGCCTTGGGTTCAATCCCCAACACCACAAAAAAAAAAAAGAAAAAGAAAAAAGTCAATAAACATTTTACTTTATTAGGTTTCTCTATCAGAAGTACAAATAAACAGCAAGAAGAATCCCATGGAACATAAGAATAGCACAAGGAAGAACCAATATTTAATTAAAACTCGACTTTATTCCTTTATACCTCTCCCTAAAATTATTTTGATTTATAAGCATACCAAGCACAACAGAAGAAATGAAAAAAGCAATTTTTCCTTCAATTATACAAGCACCAATCATTTCTATAAAATTGAAATACATTAGTACCTATGAATATCTTTGATGAAAATAATGAAAGATACTGTTATACAAAGTGTTACAACCACTTTGTAAAAAAAATTAACACTTTGTTGTAAAGTTGAAGATGCCAAAATCCAGTCCTATTACATAACCCAAACTTTTTCTATATGAACACATAAAAGTTCATAGCAGCATTGCTTGCTTATTGCAAAAGAATGTAAACAACCTAAACACCCATAGGAAAATGGAGAGATAAATTCTAATATATTCATGCAATGAAATGCCATGCCACAATTAAAATGGATTAACAATCAATAGAGCTACATCTTATAAAGACTCTGGGCTAGGGATATAGCTTAATGGTAGAGTGCTTTTTCAATATGTGTGAAGTCTTCGGACTGATCCCCAGCACTGCAAAAAATAAAAAGTTCTACAGAAAAATCAAAGTTTAAAACTGCTAGGCACAAGTACATACCTGTAATCTCAGCAATTCAGAAAGCTGAGCTAGGAGGATTGCACGTTAGAGGACAGCATGGTCAATGTAACAAGACCCTGTTTCAAATTTTAAAAAAGCACTAGAAAGTAAAAATAATAATAAAAAAGCACTGGAAGAGGCTGGGATTTTAGCTCAGTAGTCGAGTGCTTGCCTTGCACGTGTGAGGCACTGGGTTCAATCCTCAGCACTGCATAAAAATAAAGAAAGTAAAGGTATTGTGTTCATCTGCAACTAAAAAAAAATTTTAAAAAAAGAAAAAAAAAAGCACTGGAGGGCTGGAATTGTAGTTCAGTGGTGGAGGGCTAGAGTCGTAGCTCAGTGGTGGAGCAATTGCCTTGTGGAGCACTGGGTTCAATTCTTAGCACTGCATATAAATAAGTAAAATAAATAAATAAATAAAATAAAGGTCCATCAACAACTAAAAAATTTTATAAAAAAGCACTGGAGAGAGGCTGGGGTTACGGCCCAGTGGTGGAGTACTCACCTAGAACATGCGGGGCTCTGGGTTCGATCCTTAGTACCACATAGAAATAAATAAATAAAAATACAGGCATTGTGCCAACTACAACTAAGAAATATTTTTTTAAAAAAGCACTGGAGGGGCTGGGGCACGCTCAAGCGGTAGCACGCTCGCCTGGCATGCATGCGGCCCGGGTTCGATCCTCAGCACCACGTACAAACAAAGATGTTGGGTCCGCCGAGAACTAAAAAATAAATATTAAAAAATTCTCTCTCTTAAAAAAAAAAAAAAAAAAAAGCACTGGCGGGGTTGGGATTATGGTTCATCGGTAGAGCGCTCGCCTCACACATGCAAGGCCCTGGGTTCGATCCTCAGCACCACATAAAATAAATAAATAAAATAAAGGTATTGTGTTCAACTACAAAAAAATCAATATTAAAAAAAAAGGGCTGGGGATGTGGCTCAAGTGGTAGCATGCTTGCCTGGTATGCGTGCGGCCCAGGTTTGATCCTCAGCACCACATACAAACAAGGATGTTGTGTCCGCCAAAAACTAAGGAATAAATATTAAAAAATTCTCTCTCTCTCTCTTTAAAAAAAAAAAGCACTGGAGATATATCTCAGTGGTAGAGCACCAATTAGTTCAATCCCCAGTACCACCAGAAGAAAATTCTAAAACCATTGGAAACACAAAGAACAAATTCAGAATATTAATAATCTGATATAGGGTAAATATGACCAAATATTAAGATTTAAAAGCTGGAAAGCTGATTTACTCAAATGTGTGTATTAATTTTCTAGATAATTAAAATACAATCAGCCTCTGTATATATGCTCTGTATTTATGGATTGAACAAACAGCAAATCAAAAATATTCATAAAACTATTTACACAGTATTTACATTGTATTAGGCATAGGTGATCTAGAGATTAAATGACCGATATATGCAAATAGTGTACTGTTTTATATATAATAATAATTAATAATATATATGAATATATATATACAATCTGCAGATTTTGGTATAAGAAGTAGGTCTTAGAACTAATCTTGCACAGATACTTAGATACTATACTGCAAAGAAAAATACTATTTGTAAAAGACAATGTTTTCTGTAGAAAACATTAATTTATTAAATAGAAATTCCAAATGAGCTGAGAACATTCTTCAGAAAGTTCTTCCCTGCATACTAACTATAGTCATATACAGTTCAGTAGTGATCAATATTAATTTTCCCAAAGGTTAGGTGTTTTTCCAAATGAACCCAGCAAATATTATCTATCTAAATACTATCTGAGAATATAATTATAGTCACATACTCAATGTATTATGTTACAAACCATAAGTATCTATATCTAAAAGACTTAACTGCTGAAAAACACTTACAGAATTCATCATAGCAAGCTGTGATGGGTAAGCTTTACAAGGAAATTTGATCTTCACTCCGCAAATTGTATATTCAGACCACATTGAGGACATCCTGCTTTCTTGTTTACTTTAGATTCCTAACTGCAACAGAAATGAAAATCAATACTGAAACAGTGTCATTCTAAGAAAACCAGACACCCAACAGTAAAACAGAAGTCTAGAAATAAAAAATGGGATTAGTGGATTAGTAAGTGTATAAACAAAACAAAGGGAAGCAAAATAAATTTCCTATACTTATAAATAAATCAGTGGTCAAGAACATGTTTTAAGAGTGACAGGTCTGACATGGTGGCACATGCCTGTAATCCAAGTAATTCAGAAAGATGAGGCAGGAGGATTGGAAGTTCAAGGTCAGCAACTTATCAAGACCCTTAGTAACTTAGTGAGACTCTGTCTCAAAATAAAACAAAAGGGATGGGGATACAGCTCAGTGGTAGAGCACCCCTTGGTTTAATCCCCAGTATCACCTAAAAAAGAAAAAAGTCTGACAAATCTGGATTTGTATCTCTACCCTATCATGTATTCATTGTGTGACTGTGGGGTTTACTTTTCTAGACTTTGATATCCTCATCCATAAAATAAAGATAGTAACAATATCTAACCCATAATACATAACTTAATAATTGTTATTCTTATTTTGGTTATATTGTTATTATCAATCTACCAATAGGTTCCTAAGGCAACTTTCTCCAATTCCATAGCACCACTCTTTTTCTCCTATTCTATTCCTGTTTCCTCTTCCTGAAGTTCTCCAATTAGAAGGGAAAAGCTGTGGACCAGGTTTCAGGAAGCATAGATTCTAGATGAGGTCCTGAAAGTTCTCAGATAAATTATTTTTAACATGTCTTTTCACTTCTCTGGTCTAAGGTCCATGTCTGTAATAATCCCTAATTTAAAAATTGTTGCCAGGGAGAAAGTGCCTTCAGACATAGTAGGTACTCAATAATTCTTATTTAAAGGTCAGTAACTATAATGGAAAGAAGATGGGCCTTGGAGTAAGGTAAATCCAAGTTTGAATTCCAGTATGTGAATCACTTAACCTCTTTCTCAAACCTTGTTTGTGAAAATTAGCCAAGACAGAATGTGCATAACCCAGTATCTGACAGAGATATGATTTACTTTAATCCTCATCTCTTTTAAACCACTTTCTTAACCGAGAATCCATAGATGTTATTCTGAGAATGTAACCTCTTAAAATTGCATGCAGAAATTCCTCTGCATGATTGCATTTTTCTGAAGAGAAAGTTCATAGATCTCTCTTCCAATTCATATATCCTACAGAAACCAAAAAAGGGGAAAATTATATACATTTACACACACACACACACACACACACACTTTTATCAACTAAGGAATTTTTGCAATCGTGAAAAAAGTGTTAAATTCATCCTGGGGATAGAGATAGTTAAAATAGCTATTATGAAGCCAAAAACAGCCTTCACCAGTTTGTGTTTCAAAAGAAGTTAAGAATCACTGCATTTTCCAGTTCTAAAAAGGATTCTGTGATTCCATCTGTGAAGCTCTGAGAATGAGGTTTAGTGCAATCTAACATCAATCTGAATCAAGACGCAGGCCTACTCAACCTCATCCCTGGCCTGGCTGTGGCAACATTCGTCTCATAAAGAAGCAGCTTCCTCTACCGACAGCATAAAGGACAAACAAACCGTTCAGCCTCCCGCCAAGAGGCAAAGAGGGCCCAGGGCTCACGTCATGCCTGTGCTCAAAGGAGGTAAGGATGGGTTCCCTTCCCCTTACCTCCCGCGGCCAACTGAGGTCCCGCGGCCTAGGTGATCTGGTCCACCCAGGAGAGCGGGAGAGGCTGCCAAGACCTTGGCAGAGAAACCCTGCTAGGCGCCCTTCCCCCAGACCTCCCGCAGACATGCCGGTGCTGAGGGGAAACAGAAGCAACGCGGACTGGGCTCCAACTCATGGCGGGGAGGATAACATCTTTGAGAGCAAATAATGCAGACCTCCTAGCAGAGAAAAAATGGCGCAAGCCTTAATTCTCTCTTTTCCTCGCAGACTACTACTCCCTGGTGTGTCGCGAGTTCCAGCCGCTTTACCTTTTCCCGGCTCCAGCTCTCATTCCTCTCGGCACAACTCCGAATGAGTTCCCGCTTCCCACCCCCTTGACTCCCAACACCCAATCGCCGAGAGAGAGCTCACACAACCAATCACCCGCCAAGACCGGAAAGCAAATAGCCAATCCCAGCGAGAGGTTAGGGGGCGAAAACTCTAGCACCCAATGGAAACCTCCAAAATAAGAACCGACCCAATGTACTTGGAGGCGCCAGAAAGCAGCCACCGTAGAGGGAAGAGTGGACTGGAGTAAACCCCAGGGGCTTCTTTAAAGAAAAATTGCCTTCTCGGCTCATCTTTTCAAATTGATAGGGGTTAGCCGAGCAGCCAGTTCCCTGGAAACTAACGCTCATTTTGAAGGTTCGTAAACCAAAGAAAGGATACATCTTTCTAAGCCTTGCCAAGCTATTCTCTGGTGCCGCTCAATTTGAATCTCCCAACTTTACAGGAGCCATAGTATAAAAAAAAAGAAAAAAAAAAAAAAAAAAAACGGAATTGCTAGACTACAGAACCAAACTAGGCGAAGATTCTGACAATTGGCAGTTTCAAAATCAAGGCTTTCCCGGATGATAGAATCTGCCAGAGATAATGCTCTCCAAAATCTCCAGCAACAGATAGATCATTTCTACTTACTTTAACGCTTACTTGCTTTCTATGCTTCCTAAAACCAGTGTATTCTTATGTACAATTCAGTTTCGTCGAGGTAGGGGGTTAGGGTTGATCTCGCCAAATTTATTTATTGTTTAAATTCTGTATGACCAACAGGGTGCTTACCTGTAACCCCAGCTACTCAAAAGATTGAGGTAGGAGGATCTCAAAGTTTCCTGTCTCAAAAGTCTGGAGGAATAACTCAGTGGTAGAGCACCCCTGGGTTCGACTCCCAGTACTGGGGGAAAAAAATCTGTGTAACCTACACTTGACTCAAATACTATTATCCCAAAAAAGGCAAAATCTGAGAGGGTTTCTTAAATTCATATGACTAGTTTGGGGAGGGAGGTTTGCTGGGAGTAGGGAGCAGAAGGCATTCACAGTTCAGTTGTGCATATCCTGAAAATAATAAAACTTGTCATATAAATAAATTATGCCCGTTGACCTAGTAATCTCAGACCCAGAAATGTGTCCCAAAGACATAATGTAAAAGAAAAAAAGGTGGTAATACCTCAATTCGTAACACTACTTACCTATTTGTAATACTGCCAAAAAAAAATTAGATTTCCCATTCTAGGAGATAGTTATATCAATTAAATAAATTATGAAGCCAATAAAATTATTTTAAAAATTAAACTACTTGCAAGAAAAAATATCTTATAAAGTGAAAAAATCAGACTCCATGTTGAATGTTAAGAATTTAGTAATGTGAAAATACATATGGATAAACACAAAGGAGTAATTTACTATTACAAAGGGATGAAGAATAATTTATCTTAAAAAAATCCTTAAAAGAAACTGCAGATTGTTATTTTCCTCTTACCATTTTTTAAAAGATCAAATAATTGAAGTAACTGCTCCAGGGTTAACTATCATATTCCTGACTTAAATTCCAAAGGCTTTCAATTAACTCTAACCTCTTATTGCCATTTAATGTGTGGGGCATAACAGAAAGTGATATACCTAACTTCTGGAACCAGGCAATCCTGGACTTCAATACCTTCAGCTGTTCCTTTCAGGGTTACAACTATTATGGAATGAAACACCAAAAACTAAGTTCATTTGATAAAGAATATGAATGTTTATAAATCAATATCCAAAATAGCTGCACACATCTGTTTTCACTTGAATAAAAAAAATCATTGTGACAAATTTTATAACCTTAACTTAAAATACATGAATATTAACATTTACTAATATATTTACACATTTATTTACATCATCATCAACAAAGCTGATGAAAAACAGCATGTTATTATTTTAACACAGCAGGTTTTGACCAATCTTTCGAAAAATCAATCCAGAAAATGTGCACTGCATTTAGTTAGAAAACATACTTCAACCTTTTCTGAAGTCCTAAGAGGTACCTATTCACACAAAATATTCCAAGGCCTCAGTTTAAAAATAAAACAGGAGCAGCTGTATTTAATTTTATGAGACTACAAAACTGCCTTGTTTAAAAATATGAAAATTCTTGTGGTATTTTTTCATCATACTCTTTTATTCTTCACATCAAAATTACTTAATTACATTAAGCATCTAATAAAAAGTTACAAATATTCTATCACTCATGATACTATACACTCCATGATTGGAAACAGCTACAAACTAGTTTTTATAGAATATCATTATGAGGTAGGGCCAGTAGTAACCCCATTTTACAAAGAAAGAAAATGAGATGTGACTATTTGCTAGTGAAAAGGTTTGAAGTTAAATTTCTTTCCTTAAAAAACACTTTATTAGCTTGCTTAACTTCTTTTACCAGCGAAAAGGCTTGTTTCAAGCCGGGGCAGGATGGGTTGGGGTGGGGGACAATTGAGGTATATCCCAGAGAGCAAAGAGAAGTACCTTCTACAATGGACACTTAATTTTTTTTTTTAAAGAAAAATGTAGATTATGGTTTTCTTAATGCACCTACCTAATCAATGGGAGTTACTAACAGAGAGCTGCAAAATCCTTCAGCAAGACAGTATTTGCCACATTTTAATTTTTCCTGAGGTTTAAACACTGTATAATATTTTCTCAAAGATCTTCTCAAAGGAAAATGTGAATCATAATCCTGATGATAAACCAAGAGCTCTTTAATCCAGTGGGGTTTATTGCTCTAAGTTTCTTTTAATTTGATATATATTCCCATCTCTGAGAATTAGATAAGTTAATAAAGCATTATAAAAATAAATGTAAAAAATAAAATAAATGAGACTTCCTTTCAGGTTCCTCTCCGCACAGAGATGTTTCTATAAACACTTTTAAACTAGTATCTTCAAATTCCAAATTATTCAAGTATCTCTTCAAACATATGGCTTCATACATTAGTAAAAATTAAAGCAAATATTTGAAATCATCACATGTAATTCTATGGAAATCACTTACAGAAGCTACTTGCCTTTTGTTTAAAGCCTTAATACTGTTTCTTGAGAACTAGAATATCAACCTGCATTACTATTACTTGTATTACAAGTCTTGGGATTTCTATTTGGATATTTAACTCCTAATTTTTCCTGAATTCTCCCTTTGCTTAATCCCTTTTTCACCCTCCCATCCTTTGATCTTTGTCATACTCTGTTACAAGCCCACGGGTAAAACACTAGGGCTACCCACACACTCATTTTTATGAGAAACATTAAATTAAAGGCATGGCAGTCTTTCTTTGCTTCAAAAGCTAAGTACAAGGCCAAATTCCCATTCCAGTAATGAGTTTCTTAAATGTGTTCCCAATGGTAAAAAAGCTCAGCTACAACATAAACATACCAGCAAAGTAGATCCAAAGACGTGCCAATCAAACATAAGCAAGCATAATTCTCAGAGAGTTCTAAATTGTATTCATGTTGAACTGAATCAATTCAGCAATTCCAAGACATTACTGCTCCCACTCAGTTTAGAGCTGCTATAAGATGCAGATTCATGATGGATATATGCAGTGAACAGCTTCGTTTTTTGTTTCAAAATTTTTTTTTAAATTCCACTAACACTCATGTTTATTATTTCAATTACTGTACTCTCAATACAATGACAGAGCTGTACATCAGGATCCATGCTTCCGGTGTCCCTGGATCCATTTTTGTAAGCTGGATCTTTACAGATTCGAGACCATCCACTTGGTTTCTCCTTTATTTGTTGAAGACCTAAAACGCATAAAGAAAGAAAAACAAATTAAGCCAAGAAATCTGGAAAGTAATCTGCCTTCTCATTTAAAATACTTAGATGACTTCTGAACGTGAGTTATCACTTACGTGTAATGATTGGGTCAATGTCTCTTGTCTGAGTGGCAACATCAGAGGCACAAACTTGTCCTATTTGAATCAGCAAAGACATAATATCCTCATACAGTGGAGGAAATGCTCGACAAAAAGACACTAAACTTGGAAGAGTTGGCATGAAAAAAGCATACCGTTTAGCCTGTGTTAAAACTGTTGGAAAGAAATCAAATAGAATTTTTTTTACTTTTCAAATATAAATTCTACATACACAGCTTATACAACAAACTAAGGCCCCTAGTCTATACTAGAGATACTGTTAGAGCTCACAATCTAGTCAAACATCCAAGATATAAATATTTATTGTGCCCAAGCACTATGATAAGTGCACTGCCTGCTTTTAATTTTCACAATTTTATGAATGAGGAAAGTACTATTATGACATCCATTTTACATGAGAAAATTTAAATAAACCTTAGTTAAAAAAAAAAAAAAAAAACTTGTTCCAAGTCACACAGCCATTTAGTGGTGAAACTGGGATTAAATTCAGGTAATATAAACTCTGAACCATTACAAATAATTATGAGGCAAATAAAATGAAAAGAAAAATGAACAGAGTAGCCTGGGGAACACAGAGAAAGAATACTAAATTAACTAAATTTAATTAATTAAATAACTTTAAAGGATTGAATTATTGTTCATACATATGTTTTGAAAATTTTTTTTAGTTGCAGACGAACACATACTTTTATTTATTTTTATTTGGTACTGAGGATTGAACCCAGTGCCTCACACATGCTAAGCACAGCCCAGTCCACATATTTTAAAGTAGTTTATTTTCATACTATTTTACTCTACAAACCCGAAAGTGGTAAAAATGTTAGGATATGTTTTAAAACTTAAGAAAGCAAATAATATATTTATATGTTCTTTATACATATGATTATATTTTTCTGGAACTCCTGAGCATGTGTAATAAATCACAGCTTGTTTTCTACTGACATAATTATATTCACAAACTAAATTTGACTTCCATTTACAAGATTTGGAAAATTTAGTCTACTGTAAGTCTGTATTCTTACTCATTCACAAAATAAAAGATACAATTTGCCTACCTATTCATCTCTTCTATATAATAAATCACATTTCTAAATAGAAAATTTTTGAAAAGAAGAATAAAACAAAGATGGTGTAATTAAACCAATAATGAAATATATTCCATCATACTGTTTCACATTAACACACAAAAAAACAAGTCACTAAATTCAGAAAATACATGTACTAATGTATGTTAGAAATTTTTGTTATTGATGTTGACTGTCTACAAACCTGTCAGCAAAGTTCCCATGACATTTACAGCTAAGCGCGCCACACTAAGTGATTTTGGTAATGCATACTGGATACACAAGTGGGAAAGCAACTGGATAGCAAATATCTGTAATATAAAATCCAAGTGTTACATATTTCTTTTTTTTTTTTTTTTGGACCCAGGGGCACTTAACCACTGAGCCACATCCCTAGCCCTTTTCATTTTTAGTTTGATTAGAGTCTCACTAAATTGCTTAGGACCTCATAAAGTTGCTGAGGCTGACTTGGAACTTGTGATCTTCCTGCATCCCAAGATGCTGGGATTACAGGCATGTACTAACAACACCAACGAAAATGTTACATATTTCTCAAGAAAAAATTTTAAGTATTAAAAATTATAAAATGTTTTTATATAATTAGGAACATTCCAGAGTTAAATCAAAATTTTCTTAAAGCTCAAAAATGTTTATTACCTGTTTTTCAAGTTCTGGCTGTGCAATAAGCTCAGGTATAAAATCCAGACAGATGTGCATAGATGGAATACCTGCGACTGTCAGAGGCAAAAGTTCACATGGATAACCCTATCTCAACAAGAAAGGGGAAAAAGTTAAAAATAACTATGTCAAATAAATTAGATAAAAACATAAATGAAGGGTTTACTTCTTTTCTGCAAAAGATGTTCAGAAGGCTACAGTGCCCTACATGTATCCTGGCATTAAAATTTTCTGATGAACAAGAATAGAGATAAATTATTTGAATACTTTATTAGGTTGAAAAAAATCATAAAAATTTGAATTTTTCTCTATATTGTGAAGGACTATGATCATTTATATTACTCTAATTTCTAACTGACCTCTATTAAGTTAGTATTAAAAACACCCAATATATATAAAGTTCAACCACACAGGAACTCTTTGAAAACACACCTGAAAATGAACAAGTTTAGCAATGTTGGGATCTGCAATGTACATTTGGTGCAACAGACAACAGATAAGGCACTGAACTTCTCGAAGGTTACAGAGCAAATTGTCTTCTCCTTCCTCCATTTCCTTATTTGGCGTGCTGGTGGTAATGACACTTTGAACATTCCTTAGCAAACCGTCTGGATTGACACCTTTTGCTTTTTCCTCTTCAGTAGGTAAACAAATCTCTAAGAGAATCTGGACAGCTGCACTATCCTACAAGCAAATGAAACAGAATGAAGGTAAGAAGTTTTTGAAATGGTGGTTTCAAAACCCTATCTGTTTTTTCTTTTCACATGAACAGAAATTACAAAACAAGTAGTTTCTTAAAATATACACAAACTGCACATTTTAGAACAGAAGTGAGCGATTTATGGAGCACTTCTTTAGGGTCATGAACCCCTTAAGAATCAAAATAAAACTATATACTTTCTTCCCATAACATACATAAACAAACACAATGCATAATCTCAGGGGTCATATATTTCTAAGGCAGATCCATAGACTCCAGTTTAAGAACTTGGACTAGAGGGGTACTCTGATTTACTGACATCCAAAACTGGCCCTAGCCCAAAATAACTTCTATCAAAATATCCCTTTCTTCTTCTTTATCTCCTACTTTTCCCAGGATCTGAATTATATTGCCCTCTTTTTCTCGTGTGGCTATCAATTAATTAATTTCTCTGAAATTAATAATAATAGTAATAATAATAATTAATGCGTAAGTCACTTCCCATATCTCTTTTCCATTTCAACTTGAAGACAGGGTCTTTAGTGGCCCTAGTTTTGCAAGAGATTATACCTCATAATCCCATCTACCTACACAGCTCACTGTGGCTCAGCCTATAAGCTTTTTTTTAAAAAACAAAAAATATTTATTTTTTAGTTTTAGGTGGATACAATATCTTTATTTTACATTTATGTGGTGCTGAGGTTCGAACCCAGGGGCTCATGCATGGTAGGCGAGCACTCTACCACTGAGCCACAATCCCAGCCCTCAGCCTACAAGCTTGAATGTCATTTCATAGAACAACAGCTTGAGGGGTGATCTACTTGAGGCCACTACATATGAAGGACAGCTATAATCACCTTCATCTAGATGAAGGAATTTTAGAAAAGAGAGAAAAATACATATGACGTGCATCTCTGAAATCAGCCACTGCCTGAGATAGAAGAAAACCTGAGCTAAGTGTTTAAAAACCTGATGATTATAAAATAAGGTTAGTCTCACTTTACAGTCTGTGCTGTGGCTGAGGGATTTTTAGTTTCTGATATTCTGTTTTGTTTTGATTTTGTTTCCAGTCTGTGGAGCCAGAGTGCCTACACACGAACCCTAACTCTGCCATTTACCAAACGCATTATCTTGAGTAAAGCACTTAACCTGAGCCTCATTTTCCTCATCTGCGAAAATGAAAATAATACTTCATACCTCATAGGTTGGTTGTAAAAGTTAAGTGATAATATGTGTAAATAACTTAGACCAACACAACCTAAGTTTTATATAGGGGCTGGGGTTGTGGTTCAGTGGTAGAGCGCTCGCCTAGCACGTGCGAGGTCCTGGGTTGGATCCTCAGCACCACATAAAAATAAATAAATAAAATGAAGGTATTGTGTCCAACTACAACTAAAAAATAAAAAAATAATAATAATAAGTTTTATATAGACATTAATTATTATAATCCTTAATCTCTTATCCTCACTTTTAGGGAAAGATTTATTTTAGAAATTTTTTAATGTACTGTTGTGTGGATATCCAAAAAAGAAAGTGGGGCATCACCTTGTAAGCAAACATATTAATATTTCTACAGTAAAACATACCAATAGTCATATATTAAGTGAGAAAAAGACTTTATTTCAATATCACACACTAGGGATTGTGCATCCATATCATTACTCCTAATTCCCCTTATTGCCAATGAGCAAGTTTCAGAATATATATTTCAAACTAAAAGGCATGTCTAATTTGATGACCTCAAATTGCATTATTCAAAAATGACAACTTAAGCTGGGTGTGGTGGTGCACACTTGTAATCTCAATGACTCAGGAGGCTGAAGTAGTAGGACTGCAAGTTCAAGGCCAGTCTCAGCAACTTATAGAGACCCTGTCTCAATATAAAAAATAAAAAGGTCCAGGAATGTGGCTCCATGATAAAGGACCCCTGGGTTCAATCCCTAGTACCAAAACAAAAAACAAAATAAAACAAAATACTACTTAAGAGTTTCAGGGAAATTATACATTGTTATAAAACTTTTCTAATAAAAACATGAATTACATATACTGTCATAATATTTATCACTGCCTAACATTTTACTATATATGTACTCATTTTTCTGTTTACTCTCTCTAATATTTAATTTCTTTTTCTAACATTTGCTCTTAAGAAATAAATAACCAAAGATTTTGTCTTCTTCACCAAGGTATCCCCAGTCTCTGGCACACAAATTTCCAATAAACATTTGTTGAATGAGTTCAAGAGATAACTATAAACCACTGAACTGTTAAAGCCTTATATTTTGTTAAAATATAAATCTTATCTATTCCTGGTTTCAGTCCATCCAATATACAAAAACAAAGGTCACATCATTATAATAGATTCTGTAACAAAAGAAACAGCAGAATAAAATAGACACTAGTATTGCTGTATGTATATACATGACTGTATGACCAATATGATTCTGCAACCTGTAAACTCAGAATATTGAGAAATTATACCCCATTTGATTCAAATGTATGATATGTCAAGATCATTGTACTGACATGTGCAACTAATTAAAACAAATAAAATACAAAGGTTAAAAGAAAGAAATAAAAAGGAATGCACGGCACAATATGTCACTGATATACACAGAGGACACAATATGTTATCTATTTTACTGATTTAGAAAGGAAGCCCTTGCCCTTTGGACCAAAATTTTATGTTAGTAAAATTTACCTGAGCAGCCAGTAATGCATTTTTCAGCTCTTCTCTGGTAACTTCTGGGGCATCAGTTTGTCCAACTAAACCTATTGTATTATTCTGGGAAGGCCTATCTTGCTCTGCTGTTTCCTTCAGGTGAGCACTAAGGTAAGCTTTAGATGCAAGAAGATATCCATTCAACATGTGTAGAGTAATATCCATTAGTGGGGGGCATCTAAACACAGAAAAAGGAGAAGAAAAATGTATCAGAAAGAATATAAATTAGTAAGAACATGATGAATTCAGTTTAAATAATTAGAAAAACTTGAACAGCAGAGTAGTAACTTTTCCCACTGAAGTATTTGTTATCAAAAGTTTAATGAATCAGGGCTGGGGCTCAGCAGTAGCACACTTCCCTGGCATGTGTGAGGCACTGGGTTCGATTCTCAGTACCACATATAAATAAATAAAATAAAGATCTGTCAACAACTTAAGAAAAATTTTTTTAAAAAAAGTTTAATGAATCTTTCATTTAATAATATCTTTCGTATTTGAAGGTAATATAAATAGTATTCTCTTTCAACTTATCAGCTACAATAAAATGCAGCGCAAGTGCTACTGAAGATATTCCTGTTTTGCCGAAAATGCCACTACCAATAGGTTTTTTAGATACAAGCCTGCAAAGCAGCTGTCCTCAAAAAGGCATATCCGTTATTGATAAGATGGAGACTAGATTATTCTTTTTACTTGTCTTTGACAAAACAAGACAGCAAGACAACTTTTTATTCCAAGAGTGGTTCATCCACTAACCTGGGGAAGATATTTCCTAAGCTTCAGTCTCCTCATCTATAAAATAGGTACACAATTATTCATTCCTTGAAGATTATTATAGATTAAACTTAAGTGAGGAAAAATAAAAATGAAAAATAATTTAAAAAAGAGAGAGAGAAATAATCTCTTGAATTTTAAATGCCAATTCCTTAGAAAAAAATAGAAATTTTATTTCTCAATGCAAAAAAGAATAAGTGTTTCTCATGTTTGAGGCAATGCAAGAAAGTTTAGAGGAGAAATGTTTCAGTTATGAGAGCCTTAACCCAATCAATTAGTGAATCAATTCTCTGGTGGGATTAACTAAGTATGACTGAAGGCAGGTAGGGTAGCTGGAGGAGGTGGGTTAGTGGAGGTGGGCCTTTGGGATATATATTTTGTTTCCCAGGAGTAGAGTCTCTCTCTCTGCTATCTGATCATCATGTGAGCTGCTTCCCTCTGCCACACTCTTCCACCATGATGTTCTGACTTACTTCAAGCCTCAAGGAATGGAGCCAGCTGTCTATGGACTGAGACCTGTGAAACTGTGAGCCTCTAAATAAACCTTTCCTCCCCTAAAATTGTTCTTGTCAGGTCTTTTAGTCACAGCAGTGAAAAAGCTGACTAAAACACATCCAAAGCAAAAAATAATAATATTTACAAATGTATAAGTACACAGAAAAATAATGCTACATACACACCACTATAATAAAACCAGGATTAGTCCAAATGGCCAATGAGGAATTTGGTTTTACCAATGTGGGAATAACAAATATAAGAGCAAGACTTCTTACCATACATCTTTTCTTTGGTTAATCATCTTATATGTTACAAAGTGTTTACCTATTAATATATACACTATGAAAAATTTTATACTACACAAGGAAGATGGAATACTACAACGAACCCCTAAGAACTCATCACCCAGCCTGAACTGTTATCTAAACATAGTTAGTCCTATTTCAGAAATACCCCAATCCACTTTCCAACCACTAACATTGGATTAATTCAAAGCAAATCCTGAGTGTTGTAATTTTTATATATGTATATGTTATATGTGCAATTTCATTTTTATTTTGTGTTTTTTGGTACTGGGGATTGAACCCAGGGGTGCTTAACCACTTAGTCACCTCCCTACACTTTTTGTTTTTTATTTTGAAATGGAGTCTCATTAAGTCGCAAAGGACCTTGCTAAGTTGCTAAGGCTGGCCTCAAACTTGCAACCCTTCTGCCTGAGCCTGCCAAGTCCCTGGGATCATAGTTGTGTACCACCACATCCAGCTATATGTGCAATTTCTTTTAAAACCATAAGAAGGACCACTTGGTAAAAATAAAATAAAATTTTAAAAGATGAAAAAGAATTAAAGCCAGGCACAGTGACACATGCCTGTACTCCCAGTGGCTCAGGAGGCTGAGGCAGGAGGATCATGGGTTCAAAGCCAGCCTCAGCAAAACTGAGGTGCTAAGCAACTCGGTGAGACCCTGTCTCTAAATAAAATACAAAGCAGAGCTGGGGATGTTGCTTAACTTCCAACTGTAAAGTATGCTCTTCTCAAAAATTAAGCCTCTGCTCCAAGCATTTTTCATTCTTGCTTCTATATCTTTGCTCATACTATTCTTCTCAACCTCCCTTGACTCCCTAGCCTCCACCATTACATTATTAGCTCATCTAAACTCACAGTCCTCTTTAAAATACTACTAGGTACAATCTCTTCAACATCCTTCCTGAGCTTTGCATAATATTCACTTACCAAACCATTCATCCACATATGATCACATCATTCAACTTTTCATGTAGCTGTGTGCTTTCCCAATGAAGATCATAATCATTTAAAAGACTTATATATCTTATATGTACACAACTTATATTCCTTGGATATTACTTATCACAACAACTCCAAATTCAAATATTAGTGATTTAATTAAATTCTACCTTTTGAAGTGAAGCCACATCAAAGTAGTAGGCAAGGAATTAGAGGCAAATATGGAATCAATGTAGCTAACATCACAACTGAGGATGACAAAAAGGTCAGTTTTAAGGCAAGTAATGGTTCATAATGAACCAGGTTTTTAAAAGCCTTCTCCAACATGCTAGCTAAAACTGTTATTTTTCACTGATCTTGATAATGAGAGAGAGAAAAGACACTACTGATGGTTAACAAAACCAAGAACAACATTTCTTTAAAGCTATGTTTTATTAATCTCATATTAAATATTACACTGAACATACGGTTCATGAATATAAATAATATTTAAAAAAGACAAGAAATCACACAGTTCATAGTGCTTAGTTATCTGCAAGAATATTAAGATAATCATTTAAACTAAATTTCTTCTATTTCTATAACAAAACTGAAACTCAAATGACACATACCTGTGAACCCTTTGATCACACCTTAGGACAATGAGAGGATCTATCATCAGGTCATTCTGAGTATACTTTTGTTGTCGTACAAACTTTATGGAAGGCTGAAGTGCATTAACTGTCATTACCCATAGCCTGATAAAAAAAAGAATCACATGTTCAAAACAGCTATATTATAACTAAAATTTATAGACATCTAGTCTTCCTTCTTAGAAAGTTATTTTCAGGGGGGAAAAAACTAGGTATGTAAGCTTTGAAAAATTAAAAACTATACACATAAGCCTATTATTATATCTTTAGAACAAATGAAGATATAAAACAGTAAACAGAAAGTAGTCTGAAAAGCTCTTCACTGTTGTAATGGAATAATCAAGACATCCAGAATAAAAACTTGAAGTAAAACTAAGACCCCCCATTCTACCATTCTTGGTATATATGACTCTGTAAGTCACTGAGCTTCTCTGAAATGTTTCCTCATGTGAAAAAGAATAAAATAATCATCATAAATGAAATAATACCTACCAAAACACTTTGAAACTGTATCTGGCCCCATAAATATGTCATCATTTCAAATTTATTTTCATGAAGCCTCAATGTGAGATACCATTTTGAGATTAGACATTAATAGATTTATAAGTGGTTACTAGACTGTACCTAAGAATTACTAAGGAATATGCCAAAATGAAGGTATCTGATCTCTTATAGTGAAGCCTAGGAGTCCTCTACTCCCACCTCACACACAAAACGTCCCATTTTTAAAAATGAGAGGATAGGCAAGGATTATCACACATATACAAAAATGTTTACTTTAAAAAATATTAAAATACACAAACAGGAAAAAAAATCTCAAAAGAAATAGAAAATGTAGAAATCAAAACAAAAAAAACATTAAGCTTTATTGATATCCTGAAAGAATACAATACTTCAAAATGTGGAAAGAAATTTTTTTTTAATTTGTAATTATTTTTTTTTTAAATATCATATATAAAACAGGAAAAAAGCATTTTAAAAAGTACAGACAAAGGCCAGGAACAGGTCACCTATAATCCCAGCTACTCAGGAGGCTAAGGTAGGGGATCACAAGCTTAAGATCAGCCTGGGCAACTTAGCATGACTGTGTCTCAAAGTAAAATTCTTTTAGAAAGAGCTGGGGATGTATCTCAGTTATTAACACACTTGCCTAGCAGGCACAGGTTCTGGGTTCAATCCCTATTAGTAGAAAAAAAAATGCAGATAAGAGCTCTTAGATGTGAAGAATATAAAAGAAATTTAAAAGTTCAAAGAAATGAGAAAATATAATCAAAAAGCAAAAATAAATAAGGGGAGGGGGTGCAGAAAACCAGTGATTAAGTCTAAAGGTTTAAAATGCAAATTACAAAAAAGAATTTCAGGAAACAGGGGAAGTTACTCAACAAAGAAAACGTCCTAAAAATGAAAGCATTGCTCCTCATACTAAAAAGGCCCACAAAGTGCCTAGCACTATGAATGAGAAATAATAACCATCAAAATACATCATTATGGGGCTGGGGTTGTGGCTCAATGGTAGAGCGCTTGCCTAGTGTGTGGGAGGCACTGGATCCTATTCTCACCACCACATATAAACAAATAAAATAAAGGTGCATTGACAACTGGAAAAAAATTTTTTTTAAATATTTCATTATGAAATTCCAGAAAACAAGGAGAGAAAAATCAATGGTCACACACAAGGATGATATGATGTCAATTACAAATAGCAATAATGGAAACTCTAAGTCAGTAGAAAATACCTTCAAATTTCTGGGAGCAAAAATGAACTAGACTTTTTTCTTTTCCTAATTAAGGAAATGTGGGAAAGAATTTGTTATTGGTTACTGAGAGCAACAACAACAAAAAAAATTGAACAAATGGGAAAAAGTAAAGTATTAGAGTATGTGTCAGGTATGTGAGAGAGCACTTGTGTAAGAAAAAAAATTATAGGAGGTTGGAATGTAGCTCAGTGGTAGAGCACTTGCCTTGCAGATTCAAGGGCCTGGTTTGAACCTTAGCACCAAAAGAAAAAATATAATCAAGGCTATCGCATTCAACTATAAATATCACTTATGTAGTCATAATAATGTGCACACTGAATATTGCTTTAACCAAAAATTTTGATAGACCTGTGTCAGGAGAAATGGGAAAAGGAGGATTCACAGGGGAGAAAGTAGATAAGAATGCTAAAACCTTCAACTTGTATAATAGGAAATCCACAGATAATTTCTAAATTGAAAAATTAAGAAATCATAGTTATTATAAAAATATTATTGAGAGCTAGGGCTGTAGCTCAGGGGCAGAGAACTAGCCTTGCACATGGGAGGCACTGGGTTCAATCCTTAGCACCACATAAAAATAAACCAATAAAACAAAGGCATGCTTTCCACTTACAACTACAAAAAAAAAAAAATTTTTTTTAATATTATTGAGGGGCTAGGATTGTGACTCAGTGGTAGAGCGCCTGCCTTGCATACATGGGGCACTGGGTTCAATCCTCAGCACTACATAAATAAAAAATAAAATAAAATAAAATAAAGGTATTGTGTCCATCTACAGCTAAAACCTATATATATAAAATTGAGCTATATCAAAAGGATGTAAATGCTAGAATAAAAAAAAAACAAACGGGGCTGGGGTTGTGGCTCAACGGTAGAGCACTTGCCTAGCATGTGTGAGGCACTGGGTTCGATCCTCAACACCACATAAAAGTAAATAAACAAAATAAAGGCACTGTGTCCACATACAACTAAAAAATATATATTAAAAAAAAAAATTAAAAGAGGGCTAGGGGTGCACCTCAGTGGTCAAGTGCTTGCCTAGTATGCAAGAGGCTCTGAGTTTGATTCCTAAGACTACACACACAAAAAAAGGTAAAAGCTAAAAAATAGTTGTTTCTGGGGAATAGGGTATAAAATAAAAGGTGTGAGGCAGACCATATATATTATTAGCTTCTTAAATTTTAGCACATTTGTTAATTTAACATTAAGTAAAACTTAAATTTAGAAAAATATAAATATTCCCAGATCCTACTCCATACCTATTGAATCTCAAGTAACTCAAACCCAGAACTGTGTTTTAGAGCTGATCAGGCGTTAGTGATGTAATCTATGGACCAGCACAGTCCTTCTGACTAAAAATAAAGAGTAAATTCAGTGTTCTCATTGCTACATATTGGAATCACCTGGGGAAATCTAAAAATAGATACTGATACCTCACTCCACCACAGACATTCTGACTTAATTGGCATGGGATACAACCTGGGGATCAGGAATTTTAAAATCTCTCCAGGTGATTTCAATCTGTATTTGAACACCAAGCACCCTTACAGATGAATATTTAGATGAATACAGATGAATATTTAGACATCAGGAAGGGTGCATGGCATCCAAATATTAGTAAATTCATAGGAAAGTAGGCAAACAAACACTAAGACAAGCCAGGCGTGGTGGCCCACACCTGTAATCCCAGCGGCTCTGGAGGCTGAGGCAGAAGGATCTCGAGTTCAAAGCCAGCCTCAGCAACTTCAAAGTGCAAAACAACTCAGTGAGACCCTGTCTCTAAATAAAATACAAATTTGGGCTGCAGATGTGGCTCAGTGGTCAAGTGTCCCTGAGTTCAATCCCCAGTACCAAAAAAAAAGACAATTATTAATTTTTTGGGGAAAAAAAGTTGGGCTAGACAAGAAAGGTAATCACAAAAATAATATGTGGAAATATACTGAATACATTTTCCAATGTGTATATTATGCCACTGCTTGTAATTTTCTTAAAAGGATATTCAAGCTAGGCACAATGGCACACACCTGTAATCCCAATGGCTCAGGAAGCTGAGGCAGAAAGATCACAAGTTCAAAGCCAGCCTCAGCATAATACTTAGCAAAGCCCTACGCAACTTAGTGAGAGCCTGTCTCAGTGGTTAAGCATCCTTGGGTTTAAAAAAAAAAAAGATTCAAACACAGACACATGTATACATGCACGAAGAAGCTTTGGAAAATTAGTTAAGAATATTCTCAGGCAGAACCTCTGCAATGATGTAAGACATAATGATCTAAATCAAAATTAGCCAAAAGTAACTATACATGAGAAATCCACTTTTAAAGGAAATGTTTCAAACTGGAAATAGGCTATCTATTAAAATTCATTTTTATTAGTTATTGATAGACCTTTATTTTTTTATTTATATGTGGTGCTGAGAATCAAACCCAATGCCTCACACATGCTAGGCAAGTGGGCTACCACTGAGCCCCAGCCCCAGCCCCTTATTCTTTTCCTTAAAAATAAAACAACTCTTTTGTAGCATTCCAAAAGAATTATATTATCACATACTAAAAAAATATTGTAATAAGTGATCTTATGAAAATTATTTTCAACAATATAATAATATGACAGTATATTATCACTGCTATACTTTCTGTATTACAATGAATTTACCTTCTAGGCATCACAGTATTAAGAACCATCCATAATTTATTGACCGTTTGAAGAATTCTGCGTGGAACTCCTGAATTCAACAGCTGGTTCATATTGGAAGTTAATACTTCTGCATATGGTATAAGTTCGCTGGCAGAGAGCAGAGTCAAGTGTTCTATAATCTGCATCACTTGTGTGTGACTTACAGGAACAGCTGAAAACGCTAAAAAGAAAATTCAGCAGTCATAACCTAAATTCTATAGTTTACCAAGCAAGAAATATTCCTTCTCAGACTACTGGTCAAAGAAAACAAGGTTGCTAAAAGTAAAATTTTCAATGTAGCTATAGTTTTGATTAATCCTAAAAAAAAAAAAAAAAAAAAAAAAAGTGCAAGTGCAGTTATTTTATAAAGGACAACAGTAAAATCTCATTTTTTAAATCATATTAATGACTCAATAACTAATCTCATTTACTTGGGTGATTTACACTGATTTTAAAAGCAGGACTAAAATAGAAAAAGAAGCCAAAGTATTAGTTCTGATAGTTATTAATTTGAAAGGTCCAACTTCTTGATACTTTTTTCCAGGTGGCCCCCTTTTAGGATCCAGCAGATTGCTTTTACTAGCAAACATCTAGAAGTGTGCTTTCCAAAAGAGTAGTGAAATATCTTATTAATAATTTTATAAGATTACATGATAAAATAACAATATATTGGTAATGTCTGATAAAATAACTAAAATTATTTTTGTTTTTTCCTTCTCAGCTGCCTAAGGAGTACCTACCACCATGAACAAATACCTCTCTAGCCTAGGAAGTTTATGAAACAATGGTCATCAATTTCCTTAACCCTAAGAAAATAATAATAACTAAAACAGAAATTCAGGAAAAACTATCCAAAATTTACAACACCATGCCAGATACGGTCTTCATATTTGGATTTAGAACCCATGTTAGTGGTGGCAAGACACCACCTGGCTTTTACAATTCCTTGGATTATGAAATGAAAAATAAACCCAAAAAGACTTGCAAGACACTGTGTCAAAAGAAATTGACCTGAAGAAAACAGTGAAAGGAAAATTTTTAAAAAGAAATTTAAAAAAAAAAAACAAAAACCCCACAGCGAAAGGAATTTAAGAGGAGAAGAAGAAAGGAAGACTGCAAAGGTCAATGCTAGTGCTAGCAAACAGGAGCAAAGATTCTGCAATACTTTTATTTTGCAGTGATTGCACAAATTGTTCACAAGAAAATAAATAAACTATAAAAAAGTTTAAAAATTAATTTTGCTGTTTTCTTTTTACTTTTTTAATAGGAAACTAGAAAGTTCATACATGTGGTTTGCATTTCAATTTAACAGTATTAATCCAGAATATTACCCATTAATGACAAGCACATTGCCTTCCTTATTCCAAAGCATTTATTTCTAACCAGTTTAGGACCTTTCTAAAACCACACCTTTTTAGTGATATAACATAGGATATGAAGGAAAAGACATAAGTAATTTGATCCCCAGCCCTGGGAGATATAAATATATATCTCCCATACATACACACACACACACACACACACACACACACGTCAAAAAGAAATGGCTAAAACTCCTTCAACTCAGAGAAAATTACTTAAAATATACTCACCAAAACACCTATATTCCCAGGAAAATTCTGCATTATTATAAGGTTTCAATTAGCCTAGGATATTCTCGTACTATTAAAAGAGTAAGAAGAGGATCAATTTACTGTACCTTCTTGTAGTTGTTTAGGAGAGTGGTTTTTGGCATTATTAGTCAGGAGCATTCGCCGTAACAGAGCATCTGTCCCTGTGATTTCTTCTTCACAAATCCAGTCATCCACAATACATAAATGTGGGTAGTTAGTTGCAAGGAGACGTAGTAAAGCTGAATGCAACCCTTAAAAATTAACAGCAAGTCGATTAGATTTTCCGCTCTCAAAAAACATAAGTTTCCCCATCAAGGAATCTTTCCACGAAGAAAGATTATGCTTTAAAGCAGTGTTTCTCAAACACTGCTAGGGCATCTCTAGCATCAGAAGCTTGGGAAGCTTGTTTCATTTGCAGAGTAAGAGATTATATGCCAGATGACTATAGCAGAAACTCTGGAATAGAGCCTTAGGAATTTGTACTTCTGTGCATGCATAGCACAGTTTAAGAATTTCCATATAGTAGTTCAAGCAAGAGAATCTGGTTAAATCAATCTCCAAGTGATAAACAGTAAATTGGAAACTATTATATCAAAAGTTCTCAAGAGCCGGGCTCCATGGCACATGCCTATAATCACAGCAACTCGGGAGGCTGAGGCGGGAAGACTGCAAATGGATCTCGAGTATAAAGCCAGCTTCAGCAAAAGCAAGGTGCTGAGCAACTCAGTGAGACCCTACCTCTAAATAAAAATATAAAATAGGACTGGGGATGTGGCTCAGTGGTTGAGTGCCCCTGAGTTAAATCCCCAGTACCAAAAAAAAAAAAAAAAGTTCTCAAGCTTTCTTCTACCTCATCCCAACATAAACATTTCATCAGGAAAAGTTATTTGACATAGCAATGTTTCAAGAGTTGAAGGGAGTGAAAAAAAGAGGGTAAAAGAATGTCTGCTTGGCAGAGATCCCACTGAGAAATGCAGATAAGCTTCTGTAAAGAATATACACTTTCTTCCAACCCCACTAAGAATCATTGCTATACATTGATAAAATTAAAACTGCCCATTTTTGAGTATGTAAAAGTGATAACTTTTGCTGGGCGCAATGGCACATGCCTCTAATCCCAGCAGCTTGGGAGGCTGAGGCAGGCAGATCTGAAGTGAGACCCTAAGCAACTAAGTGAGACCCTGTCATTGAAAAAAAAAAAAAAGGGTTGGGGATTTGGCTCAGTGGTTAAGTACCCCTGGATTCAATCCCTGGTACCAAAAACAACAAAAAAGTGACAACTTTTAGTATAACCTACCTAAAACCTACTAAATCAAACTCTTTTTTCTAACATTTTGCCTATAGCATAGTTCGACTATTTACAACTGTTGTGTAATATTAGTAAAAAGAAAATAAATGATGATACGATAAAAATACTTACTCAGTTATATGAAGTACCACAAGCTAAGTGCTTGGCACATAAGTATCCAATAAATATTGATAATACTATATTATTACTATCATCATCAGAGTAGTAGTAAGAGTGTAGAAATAACAGTAGTAGTATCAAAGTATTTAAGATCAAATTGTCCCCTCATTATGCAACTTAAACCATACCCACAATTTAATCCCAATAATAATACCTGCTTCATTTCTCATGAAATCTGCTTAAAATTGATGCTAAATGTTTGCAAAGATTATAACAAAAAGTGATATTTTAAAGTTTAAATATAAATTATTCTATTGCGCATTTTTTTCTTTTTTGGTACCAGAGATTGAACCCAGAGGCACCTAACCACTGAGCCACATTCCAAGGACTTTTTTCATATTTTATTTAGAGACAAGGTCTCAATGAGTTGTTTAGGGCCTTGCTAAGTCACTGAGGCTGGCTTTGAACTCAACAATCCTCCTACCTCAGATTCCAAGCCACTGGTATTATGGGCATGTGCCCAGCTCCTTTGCTCTTTTTAATTTACAATTAAAACTACTCCCAACAGTCACAAAAGGACTGCTTACAATAGTATAAACTAATCTACATTTTATGATATTTTCAATAAAACATGTTAATTACTAAATGCTGCTAAATACTACATCATTTCTTTGGAAACAGACCATGCAAAGTTATAAGTTAATAAATGCAGACATCTGGTTAAAGATGATCAATGAAGATTCATATTTCTCCTTAAGACCAATCACAACAAGAAAATTACAACTTTGAAAAAACAAAAAACACAAACATTATAAAAACTGCCTAAGAAAACTAATTCCTAAAAATAGTACTATATTTCTATTTACAGTTAAACTACACTATATCTGTATCAATGTATTATAGAATATTATGAAACAATTGCAAATGATATGGTAAATCTACATGTATTAATATGAAAAAATATTCAAGTGTCCAAGGGGAAAAATTTCTCATGAGAAGGGTATAATATCATTCATAGATTTTTGGGTTTTTGGTTGGTTGGTTGGTTGGTTGGTTTTTTGAATATAAGAGTGCCCTTTTATTTTTTTATTTTGAGACAGAGTCTCGCTAAGTTGCTTAGGGCCTCACGAAGTTGCCGAGGCTGGCTTTGAACTTGCAATCCTCCTGCCTCAGCATCACAAGTCACTAGGATTACAGGTTTCATCCACTACACCAAAATCATTCATAGATTTTTTTTTAATACTATTAGTTGTTGATGGACACAATACCTTCATTTTATTTATTTATATTTATGTTGTACTGAGGATCGAACTCAGTTCCTCACACATGCTAGGCAAGTGTCCTAGCACTGAGCCACAACACCAGCCCCATCATTCATAAGTTAATGTAATTTTTTTTTTTTAATTCGTGTGTGTGTCTATTAGGTTCAACCACAAGAAACTGCTGTTTGAGTAGGTTAAAAATACAGATGGCTCTCAATTTATAATGACTAAAACTTTTCAACTTTAGTATGAAAGTGATACATGTTCAGTAGAAACTGCACTGTGAATTTTTATATAGTTTCCAGAGTTAGCAAAATGCAATTAAGGACTGGAGTTTTAACTCAGTGGCAGAGCCCTTGCCTAGCATGTGTGAGACACTGAGTTTGAACCTTGGCACCACATAATTAATTAATTGGGATTGTGTCCATCTACATCTAAAAATATTTTTTTTAAAAAGCAATTAAGATACTCTCACTTTTGCTAAGGCTGGCTTTTAACTCATAATCCTCCTACCTCAGCCTTCCAAACTGCTGGGATTATGGGTGTGCACCACCGTGCTCAGCTCAGTAAGTTTTCTTAACAGTAAACTTTGGCAGTAAAAAGCAAATAAAACAAATACCTCCCAACTCTTGCTGTAGCCCTTGGGCCTGCCGAATGAGGAACTTGATAGGAATCTGATCCATTAAAGAAGAAGAATACGATTTGGGTTTTCTCTGCATGGCAGCTATTAGTTAAACATAAAAAACATGGGGAAAAAAGCGTCAGAATAAAAAAAAAAAAAATCTTAACCTTCAACCCAAATGGAAACAAAAACAATGTTAAATTACTTTTAATTCACAATCTGTAAAGAGTATATAAGATGAAGAATCAATAACAAAATTGTGAATTATAGGAAAAGCAAGACATATCTAAGGGTAAAGTCTGGAACATGCCCTGAAATTGAAACCTGGGGAGAGAAAAATCACTATTAGTGAGAGAAGCTACATGCAGAAAAGCACTACACTAAAAGAACTCATAAGTGAGTCCAGACATTCCTAAATCTAATCAGGATGATCAAACGCAGTCATGAACACATGGCTTAGAGCTTCATGATTCTAATTTAACTCATAAAAAGAAGCCTTAATTTAATCACATTATATACATTGTAATGATTCTTTTTTTTTGTACCAGGGATTGAACTCAGGGACCACTCAACCACTGTGCCACATCCCAAACCCCTTTTTTGTATTTTATTTTAGAAACAGGGTCTTAGCACCTTACCACTTTGTTGAGGCTGGCTTAGAACTTGTGATCCTCCTGCCTAAGCTTCCTGAGCCGCTGGGATTACAGGCGTGTGCCACCATGCCTGGCTAGTGACTTTTTTAAAAAAGTTAAGCAATATGGATTTGACTTCCTTCTCTTTTAACTCCTACCTTCAGCTAGCAATGTCTTTATTTTTTAACAAGTCCATCTTGATTTCTATTCTTTTTCCTATAATCCAGTGTCTACTCATCCTTCATTTAAATATATACTATGACCAAACTTTCAGGCTTGTAATTTCTCATCTCTTTATTAATCATTCTTTATCCTGAAACCCCAATGTTCTAATACAGAGTTGGCCAAATCATCTGTCTCCAGCTCTAGACTCTAAACTTTCAATGGATTCATAGATCACACAGTATAAAGATATTTGCCAATCAACACCACCTTTCTCTGTCTCATCTCTATCACATTCTATGTGCCTACCACATTAATTTCATTCTAACATAATCTGCTGTATACCACATGAACCTATTAGAATCTCAATCACAATGTCTACAGCATATCCAAAAAGGGTAAAACAGTGCACACCTGTAATTCCCAACAACTTGGGAGAATGAAGCAGGATTGCAAGTTGGAGGCCAACTTGAGCAACTTAAAGAGACCTTGTCTCAAAATAAAAAATAAAAAATCAGTGGTAGAGTGCCCCTGTGTTCAATCTCCAGTACATGATCCCCCAGAAAAAAACTTTATTAACATACACAAAAAAATAACTGGATCCGGATGCAGTGGTGCATGCCTGTAATCCCTGAAGCTCGGGCGGCCGAGACAGGAGGATCAGGAGTTCAAAGCCAGCCTCAGCAAAAGTGAGGCACTAAGCAACTCAGTGAGACCTTGTCTCTAAATAAAATACAAAGAAGCACTGGGGATGTGGCTCAGTGGCCGAGTGCCCCTGAGTTTAATCCCTGGTACCCAAAAAATAAATAATAAATAAATAAATAAATGGAGGGCTAGGGCTATAATAGCTCAGTGGTAAAATGCTTGCCTAGCATGCACATGGTTTGATCCCTAGCACCTCGCAAAGAAAACCTCGAAAAGAAAAAACAAAGAATAAATTCACTTATGTGTCAACAATTTTTTTTTTTTTTTTTGGTACTGGGGATTAGGGATTTAACCCTAAAGGGGTGCTTTACCACTGAGCTACATCCCCAGACCTCTACTGCTTTTGATTTGGTTATTACTCTTCACACTAATGTGTGACAGGACAAAGAGTAAATTCAAGCAAAAAGCCGGGTGTGGTGGCGCACGCCTATAATCCCAGGGGCTCAGAAGGCTGAGGCAGAAGGATCACATGTACAAAGCCAGCCTCAGCAATTTAGCAAGACTATAAGTGAGACCCTATCTCAAACTAAAAAATAAAAAGGGCTTGAGATGTGGCTCAGTAGTTAAGCAGTAGTTAAGTTCAATCCCTGGTACCAAAAAAAAAAAGCAAAAAATTTCTTCAGTTTTACCTCTTAATTTATACTTAATGAATATGATTAATAAAAATTCTCAAAATATAGGTGATTCAGTTACCCATTAATTTAGCCTGCTAAACAGAGGATTGAGCCAGAGAAGTGATTATGCGCCCACACATACTTATGCATTGAGAATACTTTGTCTTCACTGCAAATATTATAAAGTGACAGTAGAGTTTGTTAGAGTATTTGGCTTTATTTTATCATACAACACCTTAGAAAATAATGCATACAGAAAATAATAATGAACTACTAGAACCACTCACCCACACAAAACTTACCTAAAGTCTTTGTGTTTGCTAGGAGAGCTTCTTCATAAGACAGTATGTAGTAAAGCACCAAAAGCTGCGCTGTGATACTGAAACGCTGATTAAGGCGGATATTGTCACCCTGGAGGTAATATTACAAACTTCAAAATACTGTTAAGTTGCATTAGTGCTTTTTCTTTTCTAATAGCAAAAGCATCAAAATAGACTATCCAGCACTGTTGCTCCCACAGTTGGATAAACTGGGAGAAATGTTGCTGAATTTGCACTAACTCAAAGAGATGACTTGAAGTTTAAGTGAAATATGAGATGGCATGACAGATGAACAGCATGTTACCTAGACTTTAATAGGAAAAAAAGAGACTTCAGCTACTACTACTCAGTAGCATTCCCAGCAAGTTGCTTCTGAAAGGCTTACACAATCTCAAGTATTATGTGAAATTTATCATGAAGAAAACAATTCCTAGAAAAGATACTGACATTTAACTGTATTTGTGAAAAAATGCTACTCTTCCCAGGCACAGTGGCACACACCTGTAATCCCAGCAGCTCAGGAGGCTGAGACAGGAGGATTACGAGTTCAAAACCAATCTCAGGAAAAACTGAGGCACTAGGCAACTCAGACCCTGTCTCTAAATAAAACACAAAATAGGGCTGGGGATGTGGCTCAGTGGTCAAGTGCCCCTAAGTTCAATTCCTGGTACCAAAAAAAAAGAAAAAAAAACAACTCTTTTTTTTCCCTTCCAACAAAATGAGGAAAAAATACTTTAATCAAATTTTCATACACAATTTAGGTACATCTTAAGATTTCTGATAAGCTAACATTCTGCTGAATGTGCTGAAATGTCACACTGTTGACAAATACAAATACACAAGATCTATACTTTACCTGTACACTTTAAAACAAAGACTTTAAAAGACTCCTCAAAAAGTGCCTGTTTGAAATAAAAAGGACTGGAGATTGGCTCAGTGGTTAAGCAACCCCTGGGTTCAATCCCCAGTACAAAAAAAAAAAAAAGTGCCTATCTGACAAACCATTTGGAATAACATTATTTTGTTTAATTATTTTTGTATTTATGAGCTATCTAATGATATTTAATATTATTTTAATTTCAGAATCACCTAAAACTCTTCTGAGGAAGAAAAAAAATATATGGACTAAGTCAAAAGAACAAACTAAAAGAAAAAGAAGTTAGTAGATGTAAAGGAACCACTGTTTTACCCCAATGACTTCTTGAAAAATATTGAGTATCTCCTGCTCTGTAACTGGCTGATTTGTGGCTTCTGGATTAGATTTAGATGCTGGAGTAAGTATAGAATTTATGTACACATCAATCAGAGGAAGTAATTGAGGATGGAGTGGAGTGGAGGTTTCACACAGCTGTCTGTATATCCAGTCCTAAAAAAGAAGGTTATAGGTACCAAATAAATTATGACAATAAGAAAAAGCAAGTAAAATTATAAAAGCACATATACATGATTTATGAATCAGTGAAATTTACTCTTAACTTTGGCAGTTCCAAATATATTATTTAGTTCTATAACTGTCTTTGATTTAAAAATATGAACTACCTTTATATCCTTATTGAGAATACTGCCCATGAAAGATGAATCTAAATGATAAGAAGCCTGCTTTTTAATAGTAAGAAAAACATTTTAATCTCTACTATATCTCAGTTTAGAGTACCACATGTGTGTAAGTGAAGTAATTCATAGCAGACAGGAATTTAGGAAAAGCATCTTTCTTCAGAGCAAACACAGAGCAATAATGAAAGTAGCTCTGATAAGCACAAACAGTTCAGAAGATTTCTCTACCCTCTGGGTTTCAGTCTTGTCTTTGAAGACATTCTGTTTAATAAAGCCAAGTATAATAAACAGAAAACAATTTATATAAATGTTAGGTGTTAGGTATCCTTGCAATAAATTTATAAATAGTGGTCACAGCTGACCAACAACTTTCTCAATTTGGTGAACAGAACTAAACTTTAGGAGCTGAGGATATAGCTAAGTGATAGAGCACATGCCTAGCATGTGGAAGGCACTGGGTTCAACTCCCAGGTTCTCAAAAAAAGAAAACCCAAAATAAAAAAACATGAAAATTTAGAAAACAGCAATTTCTTACTGTTAATGAAATAGGCAAGTGTTATTATTGAGAATTTAAATGGATAATATACATTTTATAAGTAAGAGATTATTCGAAACAACTGAAACTGGGATCCTAATAAATCTAACTGTATAAATTACAACTAATTTAGGTTAACACTACACTTTTCATACATAAAATCCTCAATAAAAACCTACATACTAAAACAAAACTAGCTATGAGGAAAGAATCAACTTAGATATAGTTTGAAATGTAAACGTAAGGTCATACTTTTATTGACACTTTGTGCTTGGTAAAGGAACGACTCCTGAGAAGCTGGTAAATACAATGAATAGGCAAAAACCCAGTGATGTTGGCACTCAGGTTGCTGGTGACAGGGACCCGAACTGCATGAGCTGTGACAACCTTAAAGGGAAAAATAATATAATACACATGGTAGAATGAAATATAAAATTATTTTGAAAAAAAGAGAATTAATGGGCAAATTAGTAATACATGCTGTACTTAGAAACAAATCATGAAAATCAATTATTACATGTTTTAAACATTTTAAATGATAAGGAAGTAAACATTTAGTGACTTTTACAGTTATTTACTTTTTAATTTATTTGTAAACACAAGATATGTACACAGTGGTATAATAAGGAAAAAAATATGTAAGTAATATTTAGAATCATATTATCTGGGCTCAATGACTTTGGAGAAGTTACTGAATCTTCTAAATCTATTTTCACATCTACAAAAAAAAAATCTATTTTCATGTCTTCAGTCTTACCTATCTAAAAGGGTTGTTTTGATGAAAAGAAAAGTTTTTTGAAAAAGCACTATCTGAATTATAAAGTTCCACATAAACCAATTTCTATTCTCAATATATCACATACAGGCCTCTAATTGGGTTTCAAAGACCCTTCCCATATTTGTCTTACAATTGGTTCAAAATTAAGCACAAAAAATATGGTTCTCCTATGTCCTTTGTGTGACTGTTAGGTGGGAGAATGTGTGTGTATATATGTGGAAGGGAGAAGGAGAGTTTGATGTCCCAGAGATTAGGATGTTAATTACCATAAACACAGGAAGATTTATGGATCCATTAGTACTCTCAAATATTCTATTTTCTAGACGTATATATGTACATATATAGATATGGCAATTTATATTTAAATTTACTAATGAATCTAAGAATTAACCTTAAATTTTAGAATTAACTCCATTCAAAATAAAAATATTCTTAGCCACCCCCAGACAAAAGTGCTAAGACCAAATAAGAACATCCAAATGCAAGAAAAAGGAATTTAGACTCTGGCTTGAAACCTAGTTAGAAATGAATTTCACAACCTAAATATTTAAATAGGTTTCTATTTGTCTCCTAAGAAATCCAAATGATTACCCCATAAGACTACTCTACCAATATCTAAGGAATCTTAGGTATCTATTCATAGTCTCCAAAAACATACACATTTGAAACATAACTTTATTATATAATGAGCTTCTTCAAAAGTTTATTTCAGGGACTGTGGTTGTGGCTCAGTGGCAGAGTGCCCACCTAGCATATGTGAGGCACTGGGTTCAATCCTCAGCACCACATAAAAATAAATAAATAAAATAAAGGTACTGTGTCCATCTATAACCAAAAATACTTGATTAATTAATTTTTTAAAAGTGCATTTTAGGGCTGGCATTGTGGCTCAGTGGTAGCACGCTCGCCTAGCAAGCGTGAGGCCCTGGGTTCGATGCTCAGCACCACATACAATCAAGTAAAGGTACTGTGTCCAACTACAACTAAAAAATAAAAAAAAACTTAAAAAAAAAAAAGTGCATTTTAAATGGATTATTTTTTACAGAAGTTTCAAAGATGAAATAAATCATCATTAAATACTACTGAGAACAAATGAGGGAAAATATATTATTCTTTTATTCTCTAAAAGAATGTTGTAAAATAAAGTTAAATCCGTTCCTAAGAATAAGAAGTATCTTTAAAAAATAAATAAATAAAATAAGAAGTACCTGCTCAGTAAAAATTTCCTGTGTGAAGATGGTCTTCATTCTGCTCAAGGAGCTTGGCTTTATTACAATCTAAAATAATCAAAAGAATTCCAACAGCATGTAAAAATATATGAAACACAATTTACTCTGGTGAATTTATTATCTAAAATGGTTACAATATACAATATTAATATTTGAACGTTCAAGTATTCTACTGTTTTATAAGTAACTTCTCAAACCCAACATTAAAGGGTGTTTTTCCTCAGAAATAGAACTAATATAAAAAATGCTTAGTAAAAGCAGGGTTGGGAATGTAACTCAGCTGTATCACACTTGCCTAGCCTGTGTGAGGCCCTGAGTTTTATCCCCAGCATGGAAGAAAAAAAAAAAAAAGCACTTAGTAAAAGCAGGGCATGGTGGTGCACACCTGTAGTCCCAGCTACTCGGGAGGCTGAGGCAGGAGGATCGCTTGAGCCCAGATGTTTGGGGTCAGCCTGGGCAACATAGCGAGACCCTGTCTCAAAAATAAATAAAGTAAGTTAGTTTTGAAAAAGTACTTAGTAAGTAGTACTAATTATTGGCATTTTAAGACAGTAATGGGGCAGTGGATTCTTCAATAAACGAAACAGAGATAGTTATCTTTGTGGAGGGACAGTTTTATTTTTGTACACATGAGACCATACACCAAAATAAACTTCAAATGTATTAAAGATTTAAATGCAAAATATGAAGCCACAAAAAAATTAAAAATTTAGAAGAAAACAAAGGTGACCACTTAGATAAACCTGAGGAAGGAAAAACATTTCTAAGCTTAACAATAAAATACAAACCCCAAAATAAAAAATATACTACATAAAACTAAAGACAAGAATTTCCACATGGCAAAATTAAATGGCAAAAAGGACTGGAAAAAGTCAGTCACAAAAACATTATACTTCTTCATTTTTAAAGATATGAAGATACATCACTGATTTAATACTTGCTTTTAAGGGGATAAAAACTATGGACAGCCCAGGCAAAGTGGTGCACACCTACGATCCCAGCAACTCATGAGGCTCAGGTAGGATAATTACAAGCTTGAGGACAATCCTAGTAACTAAGTGAGACCTTATTTCAAAATAAATTTAAAAAGGGTTAGGAATGCAGCTCAGTCATAAAGTGCCCCTGGGTTCAATTACCAGCACTGCAAAAAAAAAAAAGAGTGGGGACAGAACACTATCATATTCACAATACGACAGGTCAACTGAAAAATGAACCCCAATTTCAATATTGGGTAATATGTGTGTCTTAAACCAATGAGATATGATATAAAAGGAACTAAAACATGTTATTCATCTGAATATATATACATAAGCATATGTGAATATGTATGAATATATAAAAATATTATTTTTGAATCTGTAAAAGTAAAAATAAAATCCCTACAAAAAAATTGGGATAATAATAAATTTTTCAAAAAAAAAGAAATACTCAGCCAAAACACATTGATTTTTAAATTACAATTTCACTAATTATCAAGGAAATACAAAATAAATAAGATAATTTTTCATCAATCAAATTTGGAAACACAGGACTAGGGGTGTACCTCAGTGTCAGACCACTTGGCTAGCCTGCTTAGCCCTGAGTCCAATCCCTACTACAGCAAGAAAAAAACAAAACAGATTTGCAAACATAAAATGAATGGAACTGCCACATTATGGTGAGAGTTTAGGAAAACTGGAGTTCTCATTGACTAATCAAAAACTTAAACTGGCATAATTTTTCTGAAAAATAATCTGGCAATACTCATGAAACACTTTAACATAATCATACTTTTCACTTAATTGCCATTCAGAGTTTTATATTTATCTATCTATCTATTTATTTATTTTTGGTAGCAGGGATTGAACTTAGGGCACTTAACCACTGAGCCACACTCCCTGCCCTTTTTATTTCTTATTTCAAGACAGGGTCTCACTAAGATGCTTAGGGCCTCTCTAAATTGCTGAGGCTGGCTTTGAACTTCTGATCCTCCTGCTTTAGCCTCCTAAGCTGCTGGGGTTACAGGTGTGAGCCACTGTGTCCAACCCGTGTGTATATTAATACAAATGAGGATACTTTTATCTAAGCATTAAACAAAAACAAAAAAAACTACACAGCAAATAAAAAGCCCGTTAAAAAAAGTAAAATCAATCCAAATGATGACTTACGAAGCAGCCATCAAATAATCACACTGTATCAAATATTTATTGATATAAAGAAATATTCATGACATACTAGTAAGTTCCAATGTTTTTGGCTTTGTTTTTTGCAGGGGTAGGTACTAGGATTTTTTTTTTTAATTACAAAATATATGTATATCATTTTAAGATTTTTTTCCCATTTTCTGTATTTTTTAAGCTTTCTGTACTGAATACCTATTATTCTTATAAATATGTATTCTTAAAATGCATGTTTTCTAAGATCTACTGATAAAACTTCAATCTATTAAACAACCAAAATTACTTAAAACAACTATACTTATTTTACACTACAAAAATTAACCCCTTTTAGAAAGAAAATAAAGAAAATTACCTTCATTCCCAAAGTGGAACAGACTAAGTCAATGATAGCACTAAGCTGGTTGCTGTGAAAGTACATAGCCACCAACAATAACATCTCCCCAAAAGAAGCAGAGACGCCTGAAGTACTGTTGAAACAAAAAAAAAAAAATGAATTTCCAAAGGGGGAGATAAGAAAAGCTTTCTCAACTGAAAAAAACAAATTAAGTCACCTTACCTCTCAAAGTAAGCTTCTTCTTTTATCATCCAACTTAGCCACACCACCATTAGCTGTTCCTGTTCAGGTGTACTATATAAAACATACCAGAATATCACTGGTTTCGATCAGATATACTGACATATAAACCAGAAAGCATTGTGAAATTATTTTTGATAGGACTTTTTTTACCTTCCCTATTTTGAACAGTTTGCAGAATTAGACAATTATAATTGAGATATGAGGTAGTTCTAGAACTCAAGAAAAAGGTTTTTTGCTTTTCATCATGAAATCAAATATTAAAATTCTTTCAAAATCTTAGTTACCATATTTGCAAGTTAGAGAAAATGAACTTCCTCACATTCCTGGAAAAGCAAAGGCCCTTTGGGACTAAAAAGTTAAAAAAACTGTATCAACTTTTTCACACAGAAAAATCTAGTATTAAAACTTGGCATCAAGCTGGGCATGGAGGCACATGACTATAATCCCAGTGGCTTGGGAGACTGAGGTAAGAGGATCACAAGTTTGAGGCCAGCCTCAGCAACTCAGCAAGACACTGTCTCAAAATAAAATAAAAAGAGCTAGAGCTATATAGCTCAGTGGTAGAGTGCTAATGAGTTCAATCCTCAGTACGGTAAAAACAAACCAAAAATACTTAGCATCAAAAAGTAAGAAACTGGGGCTAGGACTGTAGCTCAGTGGTACGAGCACTTGCCTAGCATGTGTGAGGCACTGGGTTCAATCCTCAGCACCACATAGAAATAAACAAACGAAATAAAGGTATCGTGTCCATCTACAACAAAAAATATTTTTTTAAAAAATGTAAGAAACTAAGTACTAGACAGTAAGAAGTCAGTCCATCTTTTATCTCAAAAATGGAATTCAAGGGCTAGGGGTACAGCTCAATGGTAGAATGCCTGATTACCATGCATGAGACACCACCACCAAAAAAAAAAAAAAGAATTCAATTTATAAAAATCTTTTGAGTAGAATTCAACATTATAAAGAAATAAATTATTACTAGCCATGACAAAGAATATGACTCATCAGTTATGAAAAATGTAACAGTGGCAATAGCAATTTTAAAGCAATTCCTATATTTTAAATTGAAAGGTACAAGTTGACTCTGACTTGTGGAAAAAAGTTCTCATTATTTTCTTTCCACCTCACTGCAGTGAAAATAGTTAAAACCCTAAGTCACTAATGCCAGGCATGATGGAACAGGCCTGTAATCCCAGCAACTCTAGAGGCTGAGCCAAGAGGATCACAAGTTCAAGGGCAGCCTCAACAACTCAGGAAAGCCCTAAGCAAATTAATGAGACCCTGTCTCAAAATTTAAAAATAAAATTAAAAAAGGGGGCAGGGCATGTGGCTCAGTGGTTAAGCAACCCTGGGTTTATTCCTCAACTAAAGAGCACGCTCTCTTACAGACCAAGCTAAGTAAATTAAAAAGGTCATTTTCAACTAACCTAAATCATTCCACTAATTAAAGACAATGATACAAAATAGAAAGGTGTCTTTAGAGCCTGCCAATCAGAGGAGAAATCCCATCCTTGCTAATTACTGGTAATGTAATCTTGAAAAAACTAAAAAATAAATAAATAAAAACTTTCTGAACTTTAGGTTTCCTACCAATTAAACCTGGACATTAGAGAGTAATGAAGATTAGAGGTAATGTTTAGAATAAACATTAATAGAGGTTGTGGCTCAGTGGCAGAGCACTTGCCTCGTATATGTGAGGCACTGGGTTCGATCCTCAGCACCATATAAAAATAAACAAAATAAAAATATTGTGTCCATCTATTAAAAAAAAAAAAAAAGAATATACATTAACAGAATAAAAATACTTCAGGTAGAAAAAAATGAAGCACCTCACTTCACATACCTAATTATATACCCTACTGAAACCCAACTAAAACTACATTAAAAAAATTTTCTTAAAAGCAATATATGGGGCTGGGGTTGTGGCTTAGTTGGTAGAGTGCTTGCTTAGCATGTATGAGGCCCTGGGTTCGATCCTTAGTACCACATATAAGTAAATAAATAAAGTTCAATCAACAATTTTAAAAAAAGCAATGTATGTTTAAAAATAAATAATTAAATAAATAAAAATAAAAGCAATGTATGTTAAGAAAAGAGAATAAGACAAAAGATGAAAGCTTTAGAACATATAGATGAGAGGTAACCAACTTAGCAAACTTAAGGAAGAATACTAAACTAGTAGAAGAGAAAACCAGTCCATTTTATACCACAAAATTCCCAAAGGGCTAAGGAATTGACAATTCCATAGGAGTTCTGGGAGTGGGAGTAAAGAAAGATTAAAACAGAGGGAGCACCGGGGTTCTAACTCAGGGTAAGGCACTTGCCTGGCACCTGTGAGGCATTGGGTTTGATTCTCAGCACCACATAAAAATAAATAAATAAATAAATAAAATAAAGGTATTAAAGAGAGAGAGAGAGAGAGAGAGAGAGAGGGAGGCAGTCCATGTAAGTCATCAGCAGATTTCCAAATCACCTTCACCATTCTATACAATAGATGAATATTCTTCCCTTACAAAGACTGGATTTATTTACTTGAGATGGTGAAACAGTTTGTCTGAACAACCAGGTATATATGGAGCACCATTGTAAAATCAGAACTAAATGAATGACTAGACTCTACCAGTCCTTAATCCTTACTTTTTATCTTTGTTCAAAGGTTTCTAGACAGGTCTTCACTTTCTGGACAAGAAAATATTCTTCTCTAAGACTCTGATCAGCTGAAGAGTTTCTCATAGGCCTATCGATGTACTTAGAGGTTCTAATTTGCTTTTTAATTTCCTACTAATCTAATCAAGCAATAAAAAATACCAATGAAAAGTTCCAAGTAGAAAATAGAGACAGGGCTGGGGTTGTGGCTCAGTGGTAGAGCACTTGCCTAGCACATGTGAGGCCCTGGGTTCGGTTCAGCACCACATAAAAATAAAATAAAGGCATTGTGTCTATCTACAACTAAAACTTAAAAAAAAGAAAAAAGAAAAGAGAGACAAAAAAGTCGCCTTAGCCTCTGAGTTCAATCCTATGTATCAAAAAAAAGAAAGAAACAAACAAGAAATCAAAAGCTGAATACAGAAGGATATAAATATCAAGTTGAGAAAAATCCTAATAGGTAGAATGGACAATTTATTCCCAGAATGATGAAAATGCCCTGAAATTAGATTTTGTTGATGGTTATATAACACTATCCATATACCAAAAAATATTGAATTATATACTTTTTTTTTTTTTTTTTTTTTGGTACTGGGGATTGAACCCAGAGGGGCTTTACTATCAAGCTACATTCCCAGCACTTTTTTTACTTTGAGACAGGGTCTAAGTTTCTGAGAGGCTTGCTAGATTGCCTAGGCTGACTCGAATGTTATCCTCCTGCCATAGCCTCCTGAGTCACTGGAATGACAGGCATGTGCCACTGTGCCCAGCAAATTGTAAATTTTTTTTATTTTTTTGGTACCAGGGATTGAACCCAGGGCACTTAACCACTGAGCCACATCCCCAGCCCTTTTTTATATTTTATTTAGAGACAGGGTCTCGATAAGTTGCTTAGGGCTGCACTAAGTTGCTGAGGCTGGCTCTGAATTCACAATTCTCCTGCCTCAGCCTCCCTAGTGGCTAGGATTACAGGCATGTGCCACCATGCCTGGCACAAACTGTACACTTTCAATGGGTGGTAAATACCTTTAAGCCAATGAACAAGAAATTGTCTGAAAATAAAAATATTAAAAGGGCTAGGGATGTGGCTCAGTGGTTAAGTGCCCCTAGGTTCAGCCCCCCAAAAACCAAAAAGAGAGACAGAGAGAGGGGTGCAGAGAAAAAAAGATAAAGGTAAGGAAAATAAGATTATCATTACAAAGACAAATTTAAATAAAAAAGGTTTTAGACAAAGAAAACCCAAGGGAAAAATATAATCAACAAATTACTGGGGCTGGGGATGTGGCTCAAGCGGTAGCGCGCTCGCCTGGCATGCGTGCAGCCCGGGTTCGATCCTCAGCCCCACATACAAAACAAAGATGTTGTGTCCACCGATAACTAAAAAATAAACATTAAAATTCTCTCTCTCTCTCTCTCTCTCTCTCTCTCTCTTTAAAAAAAAAAAACAAAAAAATTACTTCATGAAAATTCTCTAGAACTGAAAGACATGAGTTTCTAAGTTAAAAGGAATTACTGAAAGAACCATGAATAAAAAACAAATTCAGACCTGTAAATATCTTCTAGAAATTTCAAATCCTTAGTGATGAAAGCTAATCCTCAAGTTTCCACATTTAAATAAAATAGACCACACAAAGGACCAGAAATCGGACTTCTCAACAACACTGGAAGTTAGAAGATAATGGGGCAACACTTTCAAAATTCTCAAAGGAAATTATTTCCAACTTAGAAGTTTATACACCAACAAATTAGCAATCAAACATCAGAGTAGAATAAAGGCATTTTCAGAAATCACTAGTCTCAAAAGAATTTTACTCCCATGTGCTTGTTTTCTAAAAAAGCAATGAGGAAGCAAATGAAAAGATGATGACATGAAATGCAGGAAACAGGAGATGTTACAAAGAAAAGAAGAGGCAAACCCTCAAAATAATGATAAAGAGCAATTCTTAGATGACAGTTGGGTACAATTCTGTATCACCATTAAGCAAGGAACCAGTTCAGATTGGTCCAAACGCTCTAGATGAGATTTTTTTTTTCTTTTTGTACTTTATTTTACTTATTTATTTTTTTATGTGGGGCTGAGGCTCAAACCCAGTGCCTCACATGTATTAGGTGAACGCTCTACCACTGAGCCACAATCCTAGCCCCTCTAGGTAAGATTTCTGAAAATGATTAAACTAATAGACTATCTCATAGGTGAGAACAACTTGAGAAAAGATTTAGATTGCAGAAAGTTTGAGGTTGCGTTAACAGAACACAGAACACCACGCACAGTGAAAACAAAAATAAAAAGGAAATTTATTAATGCAAAACAAAGAACTTTTAGAGGAAAAGAAATCATCTACTACATTGCTGAGCTCTCAGTAGTGTTTATATCATCATTATAATATAAACAACACTAGATTGACCTAATCAAAACCATATACCATTATACCTCTGGGGAGAATGAAAGGGAGGAAAAGAGTATGTGAATACATTTTAGGACAGAGAAGAAAAGGAACTAATTGTTTTTTTTTTTTTTGTAGAAGGGATTTAACCCAGGGGCACTTAACCACTGAGCCACATCCCAGCTCTTTTTATTTCTTATTTTGAGACAGGGTCTCGCTAAGTTGTTGAGGCTGGCTTTGAACTTACAATCTTCCTGCCTTAGCCTCCCAAGCCACTGGGATCACACATGTAATGCCACCACATTACATGTGGCTAGGAAACTCATTCTAGAATAAAGAGAACTAATTTCTCATGCTTGATAGAATGAACTCAACAACAACAACAACAAAAACCTAAAACAAAAAAATAAACATACATCAAACACAAAACTGTTATTAACAATGTACTAATAAAACCCAAAACAAGCTAAAACAACTGAAAGCCATTACCTTCAGGGAAGGGAAAACAGTGAGGAGGGGAATCAGGACTGCTACACTCTTAACAAATCTTTTTATTCTGCCCCCACCCAGATATTGAAGATTGAACCCAGAGGTGCTTTACCACTGAGCTACATCTCCAAACCTTCTTTTATTTTTGAGACAGGTTCTTGCTAAATTACCAAGGCCAGCTTCAAATTTGCAATTCTCCTCCTTAGCCTACAGAGTACCAGAGTTTATAGGCAAGTGCCATTGTATCTGGCTAGTCTTTACAAATTTTGTAGACCAATTTTTATTTTATTTATTTGTTTGATTGTTTGTTATTTTTGGTACCAGCAACTGAAGCCTAGGGGTGCTTAAATACTGAGCCACAGTCACAGCCCTTTTAATTTTTTATTTTGAGACAGGGTCTGGCTAAGTTGCTTAGGGCTCCCTAAGTTGCTAAAGCTGTTCTCAAACTTGCAATCCTTGTGCCTCAGCCTCCTGAGTCACTGGGATTACAGGAATGTAACACCATGCTCAGCACTGAAGAATTGTTCTTATTCCTTTAAACAACATTCATAAGAACTGATAAAATGAATGACATATAGTAGATGCTAAAAATACCCTTGTATTTAAAGATACTACAATTGTCCGTATAGGTCAACTTTTGTACTGTCCCTGTGTAGGTCAATTTTAATTTAATACTATTCAGGCATTTTTGTTTTGTTTTTCCCTTTTTTTCCCATTTTCGGAGGAACTAGGCATCAAAACCAGGGCTCTGTGCACGAATGCTAGGCAAGAATTCTGCCACTTAGCTACATCGCCAACCTCTTTGTATTTTGAATAAGTTAATAAAAGCAGACGTTGAGAAAAGACAGACACCAGTGAGGTACCTGACAAGTGTTGAAAAGGCCAGTAGCATACAAAAGGAAAGGGAAACAAATCGAACCCCAGCCGGTGTAGCAGGAGGTCGGCTGGTCATCAACTGCAGTAATTGCTCAGCTTCTTCTTCAGTTGGTCTAAAAAGAAATAAACGATTAGACTTTACTTTTCTTAGTTGAGGGAAGACCAGGAAAAAAAAAATGAACTTGCCAACATTTTAACCATTCAGATAAAACTTTTTAACTTTATAATGATACCTCACTATAAAATCTTTAACATCTTAAGTTGTCAAAAGCAAAATTTATTTGTTTGTTTGTTTTTGTTTTTGTAGTGCTGGTGACAATACACAGGGCCACACACACACTGAAGAAGTAAGTGTTCTACCATTGAGTCACATCCCCAGCCCTCAAAAGCAAAACTTTTAAGAAAATACATTGGCTGGGTTGTGGCTCAGTGGTAGAGCACTTGCCTAGCATGCGTGAGGCACTGGGTTCAATCCTCAGCACCACACAGAAATAAATGATTAAAATTAAAGGTCCATCAACAACTAAAAAAAATCTATATACATATATATTTTTAAAAAAGAAGAAGAAAATACATTGGAAAGCAGTATGGAGACTCCTCAGAAAACTTAGAATGGAACCACCATTTGACACAATTATCCCACTCTTTGGTATATACTCAAAGGATTTAAAGAGGATATACTTTGGTATATACTCAGCATACTAGAGTGACCAGCCACATCAATGTTCAAGCACCTCAATTCACAATAGCTAAGCTATTGAACCAACCTAGGTGCCCTTCAACAGATGAATGGATAAAGAAAATGTGGTACATATATACACAATGGAATATTACTCAGCCATAAAGAACAATGAAATTATGGCATTTGCCAGTAAATGACTAGAACTGGAAACTATCATGCTAAGTGAAATAAGCCAATCCCAAAAAAACAAAGGCTGAATATGTTTCTCTCTCTAATATATAAATGCTTACTCCCAATAGGCTGGGGAGAGAAGTGGGGGGAATATGGGGAAGGGGATGGAGTGGGAAAGACAAGGTAGTAAAATGAATCAGAATTAACTTTCTTATGTTCATAAATGAATACACAACCAGTATAACTCCACATCATGTACAACCACAAGAATGGGAAATTATACTCCATGTATGTATGATATGTCTAAATATATTCTGCTATGTATAACTAAAAAGAAAAAATTAAAAATCAAATCTAAAAAAATATACTTAGTGTTTTTCCTAAGACACAAACACAAGCATGCCTTATATTACCCAGTAGTATGGGAACATAAAAATGAATGTGTAAGATAAAACCATGCAACACGATCTTAATAGGCAATAGTGAAAATTATAATTACATTAAGAGTTTTAAGATTTGTCAAAACTTAACTGTCAGCTACAGTAAATATAGAAATGGGGAGAAAAAGTAAAACTAATATATATATATATATGACTCTCTGTAACTGAAAACATTAGAAACATTCAAGTGTTTTATCTTTTTGTAAAATCCTTATCAAGAATAATTAGGTTGGGGGCTGGGAATATAGCTCAGTTGATACAATGCCTGCCTTGCATGCACAATCCCCAGCACCACACACACACACACACACACACACACACACACACACAAAGAATAATTAGGTAAGGCCTGGTGACACATGCCTATAAGCCCAGCAACTCAGGAGGCTGAGGCAAAAGGATCACGTCTACCACTGAGCTACAACTCCAGTCCTGCCATCTTCTTTTCATTGCACAATTTGTAATACAAAATGAGTATCTTTTCTAGGACTTGGTGAAGTGTCATACTGCCTTCTAGGTTTGGATCATCTTCCAACATTTCATCCTTTGTACCTTCGGGTCTGAAATGAAAGTTCCTTTAAGTATAAAGAAGTTTGCTAGCATCACATACTCTGGAACACTGTCATCACTTTGAAACGATGACTTTCCTCATTTGTCTAAATGTGCTCCTTCACTCTGTTCCTCTGGATGCAAATCTAGGATCTCGAAAATGGTGCCAGTGTCAACATTCTCACAGTAAGTCACTTTCCTAAACTTTTCCCTGTAACATTTTTTTCTTTACTACATTTTACCTTTATTGGCTAATTTCCTCTTTTGCTTATCTGTTTTTGTAAAATGTCATTCTATATTATTACTGGGAGAGGAGGAAACAATGTAATACCTATTTGGCTGTGTGAAATGAATAACAGATGTGCTGGGCTCATTCACCAACAGAAACTTAAAAGAAATGCTGATCATGATGCATTCATTATTTACATAGCTGAAGAGCTCACAGCAAAATTTATACTTTATGTAATTATTAAGTTAATAATGTACTGTGATAAGTGACATGTGAACCATATTGAGGAAATGGCATTTTTTAACTAAATTGTAGTAACTGAAATTCACATATATCAGACACATAAATTAAGAACCATACATATTAATACAGGGAGAAATTCTAAAGGTTTCATAAAACTGACTAAAAAACCTTGTGCATCATATCAATTTTTTTTTTTTTTTTAAAGAAAGAGTGAGAGAGAGTGAGAAAGAGGGAGAGAGAGAGAGAATTTTAATATTTATTTCTTAGTATTTGGAGGACACAACATCTTTGTCTGTATGTGGTGCTGAGGATCGAACCCGGGCCGCACGCATGCCAGGCGAGCGCGCTACCACTTGAGCCACATCCCCAGCCCGTATCATATCAATTTTAAAGACTTTATGACCTCAGTTGCAAAAGGAAATATATGAGAGATTCACTTTAGCTGCATGGATCAGGTAAAGGATCTCTCATTCAGTGATCTCGTTGAGCTGTGGTGAAATTAGTTTTCCTTTACAATGTAATTCGAAATTGACAAACTGCTCTGAGCCTTCCCATATTTACATAATTCTACTTGCAATCTGACCAAAATAGATACATACATCCCTGTATAGAAATGCTTGGCACAAGAACTTTAATCTTGATACATGCCAGCTATTACAGGAGCTGAATGAAATCTAAATCCTCAAAATAAAAGCCTTTGGTTCACTTTCTTGGGATTAGAAATAAGAAAGTAAAATGACAAAAAAGGGAAAATATCAAAGTATTGAATACTTGAGTCCAGCGATCCCCATCAAAGCACAGTACAGACGTAAGAGTGCGCTGGCTTTCACAACATGCTCTTCTTTCAGTCCTGAATACACCGACACATTAGGCTCCATTTCCACATCAGCTTCTTCCACAATTCGGGTACTTCTTACTGTGGGAAGAATGCCCATCAACTCCAGAAGAAGCTGCCTCCTCATTTGCCAAAGGACAGAACTGCTGGTCTCTCTTTTTCTCTGTAAGAAATATGAACCAAGAAAAAAAAGAAGGCATGAAGTATTTACTAAATTAGAAGAGTCTCAAACAGATCTGCCCCTCCCCCTCCTTTTTTTTTTTTTTTTTTTTTGTGTGTGTGTGTGTGGTACTAGGGATCAAACCCAGGGCTTTACACATGCTAGGCAAGTGTGAAGGCCCCAGATCTCCCTATTTAAACACTCGAAATTGATGCATGTGAGAAGGTTGTCATAACTTCAGAATCTCATTTTAACAAGCCAAGCAAACTAAAAATCCACTGGTTTGTCTGAAGACTTCTCACACTCTAATTTGGATTGGTTGCAGAGGAAAGACTAAATAATGATAGAAGTTGTAGAATATTATTTAAATGATAGTTTCAAAATCATAATGTACCACAGTATAAAACAATCAGACTTTGGAGACAAAGATCTTGGGTTTAAACCCTAGTACTATAATTAGATAATTATATACTTTAGATACATTAGTTAACCTCTCTGAACTACAATTCCCTTACTAACAAGAAAGTGAATACTTGATTAATATTAATCTTACAGAGCTGTTATAATTAACAGTCTACAAGTCCATAATTACTACAGTTCTTCTGGCAAGAATGTTGTCTCAAGTCATTTTTTATCCTGCAGGGCCTAACACTATGTCTAACATGTAGGAAGCACTCAATGTCTATTAAGAAAATGACTGAACAAAGATAATAAATATGCAAGCAGTTCTAAACTAAAAAGGAGCCAAGTGCTCCTTTTTTCATATTGGAGTCAAATTTCCAATTTTTCATATTAGCATCAAATATGAAAAAAAGGGCTGGGAATGCAGCTCAGTGGATAAGGACCCCTGGGTTTAATCCCCAGGACCATAGGGAAAAAAAAAAAAAAGAAAGATATTATTTGATTCCAATCACAAATTATCCAGAACAGGTAAATTAATTCAGACAGAAAGTAGAATAAAGGGATTTCCAAGGGAGAGGAGGGAAGGGAAGTTTAATGGGTATATATAATGAGTATAGTTTCTGTTTGGGATAATTAAAAGAAAAATCTCATGGTGATGGTTGTCAAACACTGTAAATATTTTAATGCCACTGACCTGTATGCTTAAAAATTATTAATATGGGCCAGATGTGGTGATACATGCCTGTAATCCCAGCTACTGGGGTCAGGGTAATCGACTAAGGCAGGAAGATTCAGCCCCAACAATTTAATAAGGCCCTAAGCAATTTGGCAAGACTCTGTCTCTAAAAGAAATTTTTTAAAAGACCCTATCTCAAAATAAAAATCCAAAAAGGGCTGGCATGGGCTGGGGTTGTGGCTCAGCAGTAAAGTACTCGCCTAGCACATGTGAGGCCCTGGGTTCAATCCTCGGTACCACATATAAATTCACAGAACCACATATAAATAAATAAAATAAAGGTATTATTTGTCCAACTATAACTAAAAAAATAAATACTAAAAAAAAAAGGGCTGGCATGTGGCTTTTAGCTCAGTTGTAAAATGTGTGCCTAGCATTTGAGTTCTGGGGATCTCGACTACCACACAAAAAAAATAAAAGATTAAGTGGTAAACTTTATGTTATGTATCTTTTATCACTACATACATACACACACATACAAAAGAATACATTAAAATTATAGAATATAATTTCTTTAGATGATCCTATACAACAGTTGTCATGAGTCTGATCCACAATCCTGGTGATTTCCAAGATGCTTTCAGGAGGTCCCAGAAAGGCAAAAAATATTTCTTTTAGTAACACTAAGACAATGCCTTTTTTTTACACTATTCTCATAAGTATACAATGAATTTTTCCAAAGGTTTCTATTAAACCACAAGTTGAAAAGATTTGAAAAAAATCTCTATATTAAATAATATCACTACTCACAAAATTTTTTGTTTAGGAAAATATATTTTCCATTAAAAAGATACTATGTTCATATTTCATACTGGTACTATTCCTAATTTTTTTTTTGTAGTTGTAGATGGACAGCATGCATTCATTTTATTTATTTTTATGTGGTGCTAAGGATCGAACCCAGTGCCTCACATGTACAAGACAAGCACTCTGCCACTGAGCTACAGCCCCAGCTCTATTATTGCTACTTTTAATAAATTAAATACATAATACAAAAAAATTTTGGCTTTAATTTTCCCCCGCTTCCAGTACTAAGAAATTAGACCCAGGAGCATTCTTGTTTTTTGGTACTGGGGATTGAACTCAGGGGCCCTTAACCCCTGAGCCACATCCCAGCCCTATTTTGTATTTTATTGCGAGACAGGGTCTCATTGAGTTGCTAAGCACCTCACCATTGCTTGGGTTGACTTTGAACTCGCAGTCCTCCAGGAGCATTCTACTACTGAACTACATCCACAGGTCCCAAACACTTTTTTTTGTTTGTTTGTTTGGAGACAGGGTCTCACTAAGTCTTAAGGTTGCCTGAAACTTGCAATTCTCCTACCTCAGCCTCCTTTCAAGTCATTACAGGCAGTATGATTACAGGCATGCACCACCACACCAGGCTACTGTTAATTTCTAACATGGGAAATATAAAAAGATAAAAATTACATAAACAAAAGTTCTTTCATTTCCTCAAGTATTCCTTAAAAGCTGAGAAAGTCCCTGAAATTAAGTTTAAGAACCATTATTCTGGGCTGGGGCTGTAGCTCAGTGGCAGAGAGCTTGCCTTGCACGTGTGAGGCACTGGGTTCAAACCTCAGCACCACAAGAAAATAAACAAAATAAAGGCATTCTGTCCATCTATAACTATTAAAAAAAATTTTTTTAAAAAGAACCATTATTCTAATAACATCTTCCTAAACATGTTTCTTCTTCCCCTTTTAGTAACTGCCAAAATATCCTGATCCTTAGCCTACAGGGATATATAATCTCACCTGCTGTCCATTTCGGATAAAAGTTCCAAACCATGTCCGGACTTTTGCATTTGTTCCAAGAAGCAAACCACTAACAAAACAAACCAAGTCACTCACTCCATCTTCACAAGCTTCGTTTTTAGTGTGATCCAATGTTAAAGCCACCCCAAGGCCTGGCAAGTGACATTCTTCCACCTAACACAGCAAAGAAAACAAACACAATATTAAAAGGAAAAGAGCCAAAATGTTTCAAAATCTAAAGCATCTAAGTTTAGAGAAAAAAATAAGACAAAACATAAAAACCCAGAGAGGAAGATAACACATCCAGTATGTAATTAAAATCTGCAACCTCTATAAGATTCTAAAACTATCTTAAGAAAAGTACTTTGTCCTAATATAAAGTGCTTTAATTCTTTAAACAATAGGGTCTCTTACCACCATGCCTCGGACCTTCAGGGCCTGAGAAGGATTCATTTTACATAAGAATCGTAAGGCATCCGTTCTGCGCCTTCCTCCAAGACTTTCTTCATCTTGTCGTTCTCCATTTTTTATCAGGCCTCTACAAACTAAATATTTAAGAATCTCTATTATTTTAAGATGTTTTTCACACCAGTCTTTTTAATTTTTTAAGACAGCGTCTCACTAAATTGCTTAGGGCCTTGCTAAGTTGTTGAGGCTGCCTCAAACTTGCAATCCTCCTGCGTTAGCCTCTCAAATCACTGGGATTACAGATGTACACCACCATGCCACGCAAACAGAAGAATTTTTTTAATGTTGCTTTAAATTTTATACACACACACAGGGGATGACTCAGGAGCAATTAACCACTAAGCTATAACATCCCCAGCCTATTCTTTTTGAGACAGGGCCTCACTAAATTGCTGAGTCTAGCCTTAAACTCGCCATCCTCCTGCCTTGCCTTCCAAATCACTGGGATTACAATGCCCAGCTGAAAAGAAGTATCTAAGTGGATATCACACAAGGAGCAAACAGACAAAGTCAGGAATTATAACCCCAGATCCAGTACTTTTCCTCCCTGGAAAAATTACAATTCACAGATCACTTTGCTTAACAAAAGTTGTTTTTACTTTTATATCACTCAGACCCAAATAACAATCTTCAGTTATTAGTACTTTAAAAGAAAGGTGAAATTTCTTCATTGATTTTTCTAAATTTATACCCAGTACTTTTGGCAAACTGTCAGTAATAAAGCTTAAAAAAAATGGTCTGACTGTTGATATTTCTGATGACATATATCTCATATTGCTCTTTGACTGTATTGCAGATGTCTCCTCTTTGCTCCCTCAGCATAGAGATCACATCTTCTAGTTGTCTGACATATTTTACTGGTATAACATTGGGGTATAATGGCAAAAAGAAAAAAAATTAGGGCTACATACTCACTATACTTAAATTTGCAATGTCAATACAATTTTGAAATTCCTGAGCTTGGCATACCTATAATGAATACTCACTAAAAACTTTCAAAAGATAAAATCTGATGGGGCTGGGGTTGTGGCTCTCAGTGGTATAGCGCTTGTCTAGTACGTGTGAGGCACTTGATTCGATCCCTAGCACCACATAAACAAATAAAATAAAGGTATTGTTTCCATCTACAAATTAAAAAAAATATTTAAAACAAAATGAAAAAATCTGAAATAGAATTCCATAAAATATCTCTTCCTAGAACTAAAAAAAAATAAAAGAAAGAAAGAAAATTAGGTCCTAGCTGAGCACAGTGGTGTATGACTATAGTCCCAGCCAGATACTAGAGCTACTAGGGACCTGCTGAGGTAACAAAGAGAGACCCCCCCACACCTCAAAAAAAAAAAAAAAAAAAGATCCTACTGTGAGGATGGCCTTAGGCCTGAGTCTAAGCAAATCCATTTTAAAAACTCCAGCTTGAAACCTATAGTCTCACCAGGCCTGCCTAACAAGAGCCCACAAGTGTGGCCCTCAGGCAGAAACAAGTCACTTCCCCCATCCTAATAAACTGGTGAAAAGATCAGGGTGGGGATAAGATATTTTAACCCCTGGATAAATGATGTCACTTAGAAATCCGGTGGCAGCTGATAAGGACTGAAAGGGGAGTCGAAAGCCCCACAATTTGGTATAAATAATACAGCAAGTGAACAGACATTTAGCCAGCCAACAATGATGCCCTCACACTGAGATCCTAATGAGGTCTTAGACTGACACTCCAATTCTTCTGCCTGAACCTCTGTGTTGTCCTCACTGCTCTCAAATTCTACAGCTATATCTTGAACCTGGTGAGAGCAGCAACTTCTCCTAGCCATCCTCTCCTCAACCTGCCGTCAGCTCCACCCCAGAAGAAGCCTCCCTTGGTTCCTAACCTGATCATGGCGGTCTGAGTGAGTGCCTATCTGCTGGACTAAGGCTTGCGACTTTTGATCTGACACTTGAACTTAGCACACAAAGGGAATGTCTGTCATTAGCCTGTCATGATTAAGTATGTTTGCAGTGCTTAGAATTAATTAATCTAGAAATGTTTGGTTGTGAATTAATTAATCTAGAATTGTTTGATATGAATTGATTCTGTCCATTGTAGTGCCTAGTATTAAGGATTGTTGTTTTCTTGATTAAGAACCTATAGAAGGCTGGGGATATGGTTCAAGCGGTAACACGCTCGCCTGGCATGCGCGGGGCACTGGGTTCGATCCTTAGCACCACATAAAATAAAATGAAGATGTTGTGTCCACCAAAAACTGAAGAGTGGGACTGGAGTTGCAGCTCATCAGTAGAGCGCTTGCCTAGCATATGTGAGGCATTGGGTTTGATTCTCAGCACCACATATAAATAAGTAAATAAAATAAAGGTCTACCAACAATTAAAAAAAAAATAAAAAGAACCTATAGAGTAAAATTGTATTAAGTGATTTGAGTGAATAAAGCATTGAAAAGGGCAAAAGCACATGGACATTCTTTATTTCTCCCCCTCGACTGAGTAAGTTGCACCTTTTGCCCATCGCAACACCTATATATGCCCAACCAAATGTTTCCAATATTCCATTTTTAAATTATATTTACCTTCATTAAAACTATCAGGAACATTGGCCACCAAGAGACACAAGAACCAAGCACCATTTCTAACATGTAGCAAGGCTTCAGCTACATCAACTATAGGAAGCAAGGAAGGGAGCTCTATAAGAAAACAAAATCAATAGCACTATTAAAATAAGATATTGCATTATGTTAAATATAAATGTCTTTTGATATTTCAAAAATGCCACCAAAATGCAACTAAAATACTTATTTTTCATAGTCTAGAGCTGAGCTGTTCAGTAGGATAGCTATTAGCCACACATGAATAGTTAAATGATACTTAAAATAGTTCATTTCCTCAGTCACACTGCTAGATTTCAAATAATCCACAGTCACACATGGCCAATGGCTACTAACTGAATAGCACAACACAGAATATTGCAGAAAGTTTCATTGAATAATGTTGGTATAAAAAGAAATTTTCACAAAATTCTTTGCATTTTCATTTTATATCATACATATAGTATAAAAAATCTGGAAAATACAAAAAGGTAAATAAAATTAAAATTAGCTCTAATCCATTACTCAACATTAACATTAAATATTTTATTTAAATTCCTCCCATGGATATTGTTTTTGTCTTAAATTTTAACAACACTGGGACTATATTTTATTTACTACTCTGCCCTTTGCTTTTTTCATTTAAACATACTATAAACATTTTCCAAAATCATTAAGCAGTAAAATCATTAAACCAAATAAACCATCTTAATGTGTACATAATATTCCATACTATAGAAATAAAATAACTCACTTACTGATTGTTCTACCACTAGTCTTATTTATTTATTTATTTCGGTACTAGGGAAATGAACCTAGAGGTGAGCTACATCCCCAGCCCTTTTTATTTTTAACTCAAGTTTTTACTAAGTTAAACTTGCCATACTCCTTTCTCAGCCTCCTAAGTCATTGTAATTACATATATAGGCCACTGCACCCAGCCTACTAGTCACTTTTATCTTAAACTTTTCAGGCATATTTTTAGTAGATGATCCCTAAAATAACAACATTCCACCCCAAGAAGTTAAATAGTATCATTCAACAAGAAACTATATCTGAAATGTATCTTTGTACTAAATATAATACCTGCTTGTAAAATACAAAGTACATCTGCAGCTTCCTCCAAATAGACTGGACTCTCAAAAAGCTCAGAAGACTTGAAAAAAAATTCTCCATTGGATTCAGACACCTTTAAAAAAAAGAAAAAATAATAACTGTATTAATATCAGACAATAAATTAAATCCCTATTTTTATAATTACTAGTTGAGCTCACAAAATATGTCTCTTAATATGTTACTAATATACTGTAACGGGATATACAATATTGGTTAATTTCAACCATTTTGAGCCACAATTACTATTCAGACATGGTAACATTAATCTCTAGCACTGATTTCTATATATATATTTGGAGTTATCCGAAATTAAAGACTAAGGCAAAGAAATTATCTAGGCATGCTATTCATATAAAATGAAGCTTAAGAAAGTCAAAAACTGGGCTGGGGTTGTGGCTCAGTGGTAGAGCACTTGCCTAGTATGTGTGAGGCACTGGGTTCGATTCTCAGCACCACATATAAATAAATGAATAAAGTAAAAACATAATCAATGTCTTAAAAAAATAAAAAACAGAGTCAAAAACTGAGCCAAGCATAGTGGTGCACATCTGTAATCCCAGCTACTCTGGCAGCTGAGGTAGGAGGAGGCAAGCCTGTGCAATTTAATAAAATCCTGTCTCAAAATTTAAAAAAAAAAAAAAATTTTAAAGGGGCTTGCAGTGTAGAAAGTTGAAAAGCACCCCTGGATTCAATCCCCAGTATAACAACAAAAAATCTGTAAACTTAAAACAGCATTTTAACAATATAAATTCATGTTCAATTCTAAAAAATAAACAAATAAAAAGGCTGGGATGTAGAGTCACTGAGTTCAATCTCCAGTACCACCAAAAGAAAAAAAAAAAAGATGCAGAAAAGTCTGGGTTGAAATTAAAGAAGATCAGTATAGTGGGAAAGAATTAAAGAATTACTTGTGATAGGAAAAATTTTTGAATGATTTGTAATATAACCTTAAAAACTTTAATCTAAAACTAGCTAAAAAGCTAGACATGGGGCTGGGGATGTGGTTCAAGCGGTAGCGCACTCGCCTGGCATACGTGCGGCCCGGGTTCGATCCTCAGCACCACGTACAAACAAAGATGTTGTATCCGCCGATAACTAAAAAATAAATATTAAAATTCTCTGTCTCTGTCTCTCTCTCTCTCTCTCTCTGTCTCTCTTTAAAAAAAAAAAAAAAGCTAGACATGGTGGCACACACCTGTAATCCCAGTGACTTGGAAGGCTGAGGCAAGATGATCCCAAGTTGTAGGCCAGCCTCAGAAATTTAGTGAGACCCTGTCTCAAAATAAAAATCAAAAAGACTGGGGATGTAGATCAACACCCTTGGGTTCAATCCCAACTATGAAAAATAAAAAATAAAACTAACTACCCCAACCCCATGCACACACAACAGTATCCTCTTTAAAAACAGAACTGGAATTTTTTTATCCATGATTTTAAAACTACTGTATTTACTAAAAATTAACTGACCCCGAAATTCCAATAGTAAATAATTTTGCTTCTGAAACCTTGGGTCTAATCTCATATGTCATTTTAATATGAAAACCCAATTTAGTTCTTCACAGATTCCAGAAAATTTAGAACATTTAAATTCAAAGTTTCATTTAACCATAATTACCAAGAAATCCATGACAAAGTAATGTATAATTTTTCTAAGAGAAGAACTTTAACTCTTTAGTATAGCAATTAAATCATCTAGTGAGGCTAGCCAATCAATCACCCTACATCCAAATTAGTTTTGTACTCCTTACTCAGTATCATATGACATATTTGATGCTTATCTAGTACCTAAATGAATTACACAATTTTTTCAGTTATATTTCACTACATTAAATGAGGCAAATTACATCTCTAAAGGTACTACCAAACTTGGTATTTTTACAAATTTTGAGATCAGTTCCTTTCTAAATGTCAAGCCCTTGTATGGATTCCATGGGGGCAGGGGGCGGGGGGGGGGTTGGCAATCCCTATGATAGAGGATGCAGAATGGGCATAAGTGGGGGGAAAAAAAAAAAAAACTAGAGAAAGTCTTTAAGGCATGCTTTTAATCTCCTTTCAGTCGTTGAAAGGAAAACATATCAAATAGAAATACCACACTGCCTGCTCTCTTGCCTCCATTTTTGTCTACTTTGAGCTATGGTTAAAAATTAAGCACCTTGTTCATAATGGCCAACAGTTCACTAAGCACAAGACGCAATCGACGAGGTGAATCACTGTGCTCAAATTCTAATGTTAGTCCGTGTTGAAGTTGTGATACCAGGATGCTCTCTCCACTGCCTCCTCCAAGTTTATGCCTAATAAGTACAAACATATAAAACAACTATTATAGGAACAATGACATGGAAATAATTGCATAAAATTATCCATTACTAAAATACCCTAGGAATTATACACTTTAAATATTCACTATTACTTCTGAAATACTAGTTTGCCCATATATTTCAGAAATTCACAAGGTGTGTAAAGACTGCCTCACATAACTCATAGTTAACATTCACTTCCCTTAATAACACTGGCTTATTTCCGGATTCACAATGGGTAGGGAAGGTTATAATATCAGCCCAGAATCTTTAGATATCAGTGTGATGTTAAACACCTCCCAAGTGATTTCTATAAACCATTCTAATCTAGTGGAAGCTATCATACCCACTTCCCACCAAGAATTACTGACTAATCAGTTTACCCTAAACACAATAGTACACGGCCATATTTTCCTATGCAAGATTTTATAATACAGAACTCACAAGTTCCTACAATTTTAACTATAAATAGAAAAGACCTAAATAAAACACTCTCCAAAATTTACATTCTCGTTTTTCTCTCTGCTCTGAAAATTTTTGACTTTCTACTCTTTGGAACATTCAAATAAATCCAAATCCATATATTATACAACATACCTAAGCTGTTGTTCTTTGCTGGCATCTTGTTCTAAAGCATGAAAATCCACAGACAACAAAGCAACAATGGAGTTGACAGCTTCCACTCCAGAGAGAAGGCGAAGGATAAGTTTTTTATCCTGAGCCCAGCTTTGGCTCTGGTCAGCAGGAGCACAGAGTGCCATCCGCACCAAGCAGGGAAGCAGAAGTCTTAATTCTGGATCACTTAAAGATGCCAAGCGAACAACATCCACCTTCTGCATTGCCTCAAAAGCAAAAGGGCTGACAAACTGAAGGCTTGTGCACTCAGTCATTATCACTGTTGATCCTAATGATTAAAAATAAATAAATTAATAAAAAGTAGAGCTATAATTTCCACATGTATGTACACTCCTCTTTTTAAAAACCTGAAAAATGTGATAGATTATTAATAGGTCTCTATGTTGGCAATGTTCCTGGCAATGTTCCAAGACCAGCTTTCCCTGTATCCCTACCTTCTACTGCCATCTGGAAAATGAAAAAGAAAACAAGAATATACCAGTGTCTTTTCCAGCCTTAGGAGTCTTCTGCTCTAATACAGAAGAAGTATATAAAGTCCAGAGAATTAAGTTACAGGTCCAAAGTAGTATTAGTAGTTAATGGCGAAATCCCGAAGTTGAACCCTCATATACTATATACCATTTCAAGGCTTTCTTTTCTTCAACAGACCAGTCACATGAGATCCACAAAACGTGAATGAAAGTAAATGAATGGCCATAGCCATACTTTTGCAGCATCACCCGCCTAACCAACAGGTGTAAGGAATTGTTGGGCTTCTTTTTCCCACACTACTGGACATGGAAACACTGGCCAACCACCTCACTGGCCAAAAATAATGTCAGAGTTAAGGCTCTATAGACCACAACACTATCCTATGTCTCCTGCGTTACTGGGTAAAAAAAAGCAGATGTTTGTGGGTGCAATTAGCTAAGAGAGAAAGGCGAGTGCCACTCTGGCAGTCGTGTATCTTCAGAAGTAATCAAAGACACCAAAAAAGGGAGAGGGGGCCACCGACCGAGCAGGTAGCCAAAGCCGTCCTCTCTTAAGACCGACCAACTAGCAGAACCGTGGGAGGAAAGAGCCCTGGGAAGAAACTTTGCTTTGCTTTCAAGCAGGAGCAGCTGGTCTTTTAGTAGAGGGGTGGGCTGATGGAGCAGAGGCTCCAAGAACCAGCGTTCACAGGTCTTACTCCAGGGACAAGGAGAACCAACAAGTCCCTCAGTCTGAAATAAGTCTGACCGGCTGCCGACAAAGACCTGGGAACGCGCTGAGATCTGAGAAGCGGACGCTTCGTACCTTAAAATCTACCCTCCAGTCTCAAGGGACCCCTCTCGAATTCCGCGTCCTAGAGGCGGGACTCGGCAGAAATCTAGAGCGCGGTCCGAAGTTGGGCCTAGCGATAATCCGGATCCCCAAAACTCTAACTGTGCCCGAGTCGATTCGGGCACCAAGAACTTAGACGGTGGGACCAACCGAGTCGTCGATAAGATGGGGACAGGCTGGGGACACCGCACAAAGGCAGAATCGAGCCTGGAGAGAGGGAAAAGCAGAGGAGCTTTTTTCAACCTGCACCCAGCACCTTCATTCATCCCCAGCGTCTGGCTCCCGCCGGCCACCGTACAGAACTGAGAGGAAGGGTGGCAGCAAAAGGAAACCCAGAGACGTCGGCGTCGACGCAGCGGTGCGCGTGCGCGTGCGCGTGCGCGTGCCCGCCCCTTCCTCCACCCTACTTGCCCTGCCTAGGTTATTTAGATGACACACCGTGTAAATGTTAAAGTTATTCCTCCTCTTCTTGGACCGCAACCGAACTCTACCAGAGGCTGTGCCTACCCAGCACCAAAATTATAAAATCCAAGGATTTGTAGGAGAATTTGAAAAGTAATCTAACCCTAAGCCTTACATTCTTCGACCTCACACACCCAGGAGTCAAAGGAAAAAAACGCCTTTTGGATAAATTTAGTTTCCTTAGGTCCTTCCGGGAAGGTGGGTAAAATTTCAGGAATTCTCTGGGACTCCTGTTCAAAATTGTTAGTGCCTGCAAAGAAGATCCAAAGCTTTGAACAACTTTTCAAAAGATGTCTGATCACCTAGAAGGTATCCACTAATCTATGTATCTTCAGCATTTATTTCAAACTATTTCTTGTTCTTCGTTTAGTCAGCATATATTTGGCACCTTCTATTTACCAGGTATTTTGCTAGGAGATGGAAACAAAAGTTTGGTTTGGCTTGGTACCAGCGATTAAACCCAGGAGCGCTCAACGACTGGGCCACATCCTCAGCCCCCTTTTATTTTCATGTTTTCTATTTTGAGACAGGATCTCGCTAAATGGCTTAGGGCTGAGTTGCTGAAGCTAGCCTCAAACATGAGATCCTCCTGCCTCAGACTCCTGAGTCGCTGGAATTACAGATGTGTGCCACCACACCTGGCCCAAACCAAAGTATTTTACAAAGATAAAGTACAGTGTACTTTCTAATTGACAGAGGGATAATCTCTAAAGGTTTGACTTTCAATTTACAAGAGCAGCACAGCAAGAAAGGAACTAATGGTGACGCATTGACTCTGGAGACTGAGACAGGAGGATGGCAAATTAAGGCCAGCCTCGGCAACTTAGTGAGATCCTGTCTCTAAACTAAAAAGAAGATGGGCTGGGGATATGTCTCAGTGGTTAAGGGCTGAGCACCTAGATTTCATCCTTGATACCAAAAAAAAAAGAAGAAGAAGAAGAAGAAAATAATTGTGTGTTTGAGTGTTTTCCAATGTTTCTCAAAATTTTTTTCCACCTAACCCAAGTAATACATTTCACATTGTGACCCAGAACACACATTTGCATATATCCATATGTTGTATAAACTTATGTTCCATCTAAAACAGATAAAACACATACCCATATCTGCATGTAAACAAACGTTCATAAAATAATACACATTCCACAGAATACATATTCTATTTCCTTTATTTAAATTGGCCAATCATTACATATTTAAGTCTATTATTGGGTTACAAACTGTACAAAAAGAAAAAAATCTCTTTTTAACTTAAGGCCTCACACATGCTAAACACTAAACACATCGCTGAGTCACATCCCAGCTTTTTTTATACTTTATTTTGAGACAGGGTCTTACTAAGTTGCTGAGGGCCTTGCTAAATTGCTGAGACTGGTTTTGAATTTGGGATCCTTCTGCCTCAGATACCTAGTTGCTGGGATTACAGGCATGTGCCACCGCAACCAGCTCACTGTTCCTTTTTTAAGCTAATAATTATTAATGACTTCTTTGTTGAAAAGTTGCTAGGCACTGTGATAAGTGTTTTATATCTAGTATATCATTTAATCCTTTGAAGTAGGTAAAAGTTTCCATTTTAGAATTGTGGAAATTAATCTCATAGGAATTAATTAATCTTCATAGGAAGAGTAAGGAGGATGAAAGTGGAAGAGATGGGTATGAATTACATGATTTTTCATATACTTTCCAACACTGCTTATGATCCTGTGATCACTATCAAGAAACATGCGGATCCAGTATCTTCATCTAGCAAGTTATATTCACATAGATGAGGCTGACACGTAACTTTCTCAAAAAGTCTCCCTCTCCCCCTTTCCATTCTTAGTGAATTATCACCACCAGCTTGAGTTGCTCAAACTAGAAAGCTACAACTCACGACTCTATCCCTATCAACTTTCTGAAGTCTTGTTTCTAGGGATCAAACCCAAGGACACTTGACCACTAAGCTGCATCTCCAGCCCTATTTATTTATTTATTTATTTAGAGACAGGGTCTTGCTACATTGCCCAGGCTGGCCTCAAATTTGCAATCCTGCCTCAGGCTCTCAAGTCTCTGGGATCACAGACATGCACCACCATGCTGCTGTTCAAGTCTTTCAGATCCTTGAAACATCATGTTTACTTGTGAAATCATTTTGATAATCATTATATAGAATTTGGATACTTTTGTGAGAAAAGATTTAGCCAAGAACTTTTTTTTTCTTTGTGGTAATGAGGTTGAACCCATGGGCACTCTACCACTAAACTACAAATCTAGCCCTTTTAATTTTTTGAGACAGGGTTTAGCTAAATTGCCCAAACTGGCCTCAGCCTTGCAGTCACTGGGATTACAGGAGGGTGCCACCATGAGCTTTTAAGTTTTATTTGTTTCTTCTCAGGCCAACTATACTAAAATCAGTTTTTAAATAACCTTACAGTTTGTATGTTTAATTAGGCAGATTCTCATTGCAAATAGTAAGCCTACAGATTAACCCTAAATCTAGTTGCTTATAAATCCCATAATCTTTGATTTTCGTAGGACTAGCTTATATTATGATGGTGTACCTTTTTGTTATTAAATAAAGTATTTAAGGAAATAATCCTCTTTTTTTTTTTTTTGGTACTGAGGATTGAACCCAGGGGTGCTCAACCACTGAGCCACATCCCCAGCCCTTTTTTATATTTTATTTAGAGACCGGGTCTCACTGAGTTGCTTAGTGCCTCACTAAATAGCTAAGGCTGGCTTTGAACTCTGGATCTTCCTGCTTCTGTCTCTGGAGCTGCTGGGATTACAGGCATGCGCTATTGCGCCCAGCCAAGAAAATATACTTTTACCAAATCTGTTTTTTCCTCACATTTTAATATCTCTGAAATTTTAATGTCTTAAAATGGCAGCATAAATAAATACAAGTTTTGGTGTCAGGTTTGATGAAACACATTATACAGTTCCTATATTTTGTTTAAGTCAAAGGAAAGACTTTCTTGGATAAACATTCTTCTTTTGACTGGCTTTCTTGGATTTACTCTTCTCTACTTTATTTCTTAGACTGGAGGAATAAGGAAACAGAAAAAAAAAAGCAAAGCACATTTAACTACTGTTTTAGGTATACTATGTGCTTTTGTTTTTGCATAAATAAGCTTCAAAAAATCAATGCTCTTTGGAAATAAAATCTACAAGTACACACATAGACCTTAGAAGACATGTTTCTCAGCCTAGAACTCTTTTTTAGAGTTATTCTCAGTTTATAACTATTTGATCTTACATCTCTCCCTTGTTTTAGCCTGTCGAGATCTTTGACTTTTACACAAGCTTTCTGCTTTAGCTTTGGTTAAGCAGATCATATCTTCACTTGTAGTTCAACATGAGACATCCCTGGGGGTTGACAGTTCCACCAACCCAGTCTCTTTGGTCTGATTGTTTAACCAGTTAAGAAATCAACTCAGCTACTAAAATACTTTTCTACTGTGGAATAACGTTCAACTTCTTTATTGATGAGCTCAGAAGACAAGAGATTTTTTTATGGTCTGACTTCTCTCCAGCTTGGACTCCTTCCTTATGTGTCTCCAACTTGGGCTTCTGCCTGGTGTCTTTCATCAGTGAANTAACTCCTTTGAGCATATACTAAGGAGTGGGATAACTGAGTCAAATGGTGGTTCCATTTCAAAACTTTTTTGTTGTTGTTGTTTTTTGAGGAGTGGGTATTGGGGATTGAACCCAGGGCCTTGTGCATGCAAGGCAAGCACTCTACCAACTGTTTACCTTTGTAAAGCACTCTACCAACTGTTCCCTTTTTACCTTTTTTAAGGTTCCTCCAGTGTTCCCATGTTAAGAAACCTTTTCCTGACAAACCATCTACCTTTCACTAGATTAGGTATCCCTCCACTATGTTTCCAGAAGACCCTTTGCTTCCTTCAGTCACAGTACTTTAGACATTGCACTTTAATAAAAAGACTTAACCAGAAAGTGAGTACTTTGAGGGCAGGAACCATGTTTTCTATGCCCATGGTAGAGTATAGCACTTAATACTGATTGGTTGAATTTCATATTCAAACATATGAAACCTCACTAAATAAGCTATTAAATGTCTATTGCCATAATATATCAATTTATCAACGTTGTCAAAGGAATGAGATTGATGTCAGTTATTCCCTTTTGTATATGTACTGCATTATGTCATACCACTTTAAGGTGAGGAGTTTAATTATGTTTACACAACTGTTTCCCAGTAAACTGAGGACTTACGAATAGAGATTTATTATACGTAATCAATTATTTTGTTATTTTAGTGAAACTATACCAGCTTTTAATGTTGGTTAAAATGTTGCTAGTAGTTTCTGGGACCTATCTTTTAAAAACCTTAAAAACTAGAAAAGTTGCCCCCCCCCCTTTTTAAAGAATCTTTAACTTTTCCACAGCATTTCTGAAATCATTTGCAAGTTCTTTCACAACCCAGGATATAATTCATGTGGATATGGAGATTTAAGCAAAAAGTTCCTTGAAATAAGTTACCTTAGGTTGGAATTCCATTAAAAGCATAGTTCTTAAATTTTAGAGCTTGATAATTTCAAGTTTTTTTTTGGAGGGGGGTAGGGGTGATGCTAGGGATCAAACAGAGTCTTATACATGATAGCTCTACCACTGAGCTATATCCCCAGACCATGAATTTTCTTTTATTACTGATTGAAATCAGGGGATGCTACACCACTGAGCTTATCTCCAGCCCTTTACATACATACATTATATACATATATATCTTTTAATTTTTAAAATTGGAATGGGTTGAGACAGGAAGGAGGTAAAGTAGGGGGGTGGGTATGGTGGTGAATGCCTGTAATTCCAGTGACTTAGGAAGTCGTGGAGGCAGGAGGATTGCAAGTTTCAAGGTCAGTCTCAGAGAAGACTGTCTCAAAATAATAAAGAGGGCTGTGGAAGTGGCTCTATGGTTAAAGTGCCCCTAGGTTCAATCCCCAGTACCAAAAAAAAAAAAGTGGGGGGGCTAAATTTGGACTAGTATGTTTGTATGTTTTCCATCCTTTTTCTTGCTAAAAACATATTTAAAAATCCTTTTCACCACCTTTAAGCAGCTTTCTAAGTCTTCATTCTGGATTTGACTTTTCTAAGAACAATGGGTATTAAACAATCATCCTTCATACCTTTATAATTGTCAAAATTTGTTTTGCATCTTCCTTTGAGGTTCACAAAGCTGATTAGAAACATTGGTTATTGGGCTGGGGATATAGCTCAGTTGGTAAAGTGCTTGCCTTGCATGCACATTACCCTGGATTCAATTGCCAGCACCACCCCAAAAAAGAAAGGCTAGGCATTATTGTGTTCAATTACCAATGAGCAAATGGAAATTATAAAGATTAGGCGTTTTGCCTGAATTCACAGCCAGTCTGTGGCAAACCTTGGAGGAACTATTTCAAAATGACCACAATACTTTTGGTATATGTCCTTAAGAGACAAAAATGTTTTAAGATGGAAATATTTTCAACAGAATGAGACACCACAATGAAGGCTTCATGAATAATTTATTCCATTTGAAGTTTTTTTTTTTGTTGTTTTTTTTTTTTTTAAAAAGTATAAACCTTTTCATTTCCTCAATCACAATTTGTACAACTCAGTGTTATGGCATTCGGCAGCAATAGTGTTTGTTCCTTATTCTTTTTTGTCACGTTAAAAAGAAAAGCAATTGGACCATATTAAATGTCACTGCTAAACAACAACTTTAAAACGCCCCTTCATAAAGTGACCAAGCCATTTTGAGAGGGTTGATGCTGACATGTCCAGTAATGACGTTACAATTTGTAGTTTAAACTCAGTAACTTTTAAGGTCCACATATCCAGTTTACTTTGAAAACTAAAGCTATTTTAAAACTTCATGAATATATCAACCTGAGGAGTATTTTAGGTCCCAAATCCAGTTTTTAAATTTATACTCCACAAAAAATAACATATATAAAAAATTTAAACCACAGTTCTGGGCCCATTAAAACACCAAGAAAAAACAAAAGTTTTAAGATTTCCAGCTGATTTTTGAGGGATGGGACAAAAATATATATGTTAAAACATTTTTTCCTTAATTTAGACAAACTAAAATATTAAGAGGAAACCCAGACCAAAATATCACTCATGCAACATTAAGTGTATTAATAGACTAATATGCAATGCCATAGTGGATGAGTAGCAAATTATATGATGCAATAGCATTTAAAAACTTCCTCTTAATCTATTCAATTTGAACATTTTAAATAATGCAACATAGTATTTTGATATTACAGTATTAACATAGTGCTTGATTAAAGATCTGCAAATCTTTGTAGTAACACATTAAGTTAAAAAATTACCTCAGAAGGTAAATATGAAGACGAAAAGAGAATATTTTAATACAGTAATCTGTGCCATACTGACAATTGAGTACGAATACAGCTGAGGATAGTTGACTAAGTAGTAAGAGCTTAATTTTAGTGGTTTAAGAAAAGTTTAGAAATATTTAAAAATTACAGCTACTTTAAAATTTAAGGATTACATATAAGTACACTTGGTGGCCTTCTGGCCAAATAATAAGGTGTACAGAAATTTATTCATACAGTGTTAATTCACAGTCCTGATAACTGAATGGCTTGCATAAGAAAGGTATGGCTAGATGTTTCTCACTGGCTGGAAGCAAACATTATATAACTAATCTTTTAAATGCCAAAATACTGAACTTCCACCCTGCTTCATAATGGATAACTGCACAAAGAACAGACATTAGCACTGTAACAAAGAAGTCAAGGTGTTCGTAACTCACTGGTACAAAGTATAATATTTTGCTTGCTTATTTAAGTAAAACAAAACTACCCATACTTGTCTGTGACAGTACATTAATAAGTCAGATCCATCATCCTGCACAAAATGCTTAATTTCTTTTTTTCTGAGATAAGTCAACTGACCTTTTCTAATGGCTATTTAATAACTTTCTATTTGAGTGTGAACCGATATATGAAGGGAAGAAAAGTTTTATCAGTAAATCCTGTATATTTGGGAACTATTCCGATTCCTACATAAAAAGGAATTGTATACTGGGTTCCCTCCTTATGGCTCCATATAAAAGAAACTGTCAGGGAATAATTTTTTAAAAAATCTATTTTCAAACTGAGGTTTGGTTACTGTAGGTTAGCAATTTTTCAAACAACTGAGAATATAACTTTTATTTTTTAAAGTCACTATTAGCTAAGTATATAAAAAAAATACTCTTTTTATAGAAATTCCAAATAAGCATCTTTTCCCTCAAATCTCAGACAAGTTTTTTTTTTTTTAAAGAAAGTACAGAACAAAACATGCCAACATATCTGTGGTGTGTTAGCATAATTGAAAAACAAATGCAGAGATGTGATCTTTAAATTTAATATCAAAATATGCTGACCACTGGGATTTCATTATAATCTTAATGATTGAAAACTTTTGTCACCAATTTTGTTTTTATAGAAAAAAGACTTGCTAATGTTTTCATTTACACAATTTGAAGAAGTTATACTGTTCATAAGAAAGTGATATTATGCTAAGCATATAGTACTTACAAAACAAGTTTCAGTTAAAAAAAAAAAAAAACACTGAATTAGAGTTTTGTAAATACAACTGATTTCATCCTTGTAGATAATTAGTGAACATACAAATAAGAATTTTGCTAGACTGCTTCCAAGAAAGATTAGGTAGACTTGGCGACTGTGAATTCAAGTCAGCAATGCAGGTAGAAAGCTAACTTGGGCTCTCTTGTGAGCAGCACTGTAGAAAGGATTTTTCAAGGGGGTAAAAGCCTGCATAAAAGCAGTTATATTGGCATGTGCAAACAAGAAGGGGGAAAGCTGTGTTGAAGGAAGGGGTGAATTAAAGTCCCTAAAATTCAAGTCCCTTCTTTAGGGAGGTGAGAACCTCCTTGGCATATGCCCTACCTTAATTTGAGCTGTGTTATAGAAAAGTACAGACTCTGGTGTTTGGGACTGCCATCTCCAAACCAAGAAAATTAAATAAATAAAAAGGCAAAGGGAAACAGGTTAAGTTTAGAAAATGGTTTTTTCACTAGTGGAATAGAGTCTGAATACCAGAATTCACTGAGAATCTATTTACACCACAGTTTGATTGCACACACACACCCATACATATGCATACTCTCACACACATTCCCAATCTTTAATTTAAAAAAAAAAAAAAAAAAAGTCAAACAATCAAGAGTGACTGCTCTTAAAATAATTTGTAAAATGCCTAGAGCTGGGCTAAATTTCAACCTTATAGCAGATCCTGCAGATAAATTTCATAATTAATAATATTCCCATGCCTAAATTGCCACTGTTAAAACTGAAAAAAATTTAAGCATGTAACATTAAACACCAAAATTAGTTTAAGCATTCAGTAGCAAATGTTTTTCTTGTAAAACTAAGTTTCTTTCACTGGAAATGGCCTGAAATATTAGTCATAGCCCTAAACCATAGTACAAAATATAACTGAAGAATTCTCATTTTATTCTAAGTTAAACCACCTAACAATATCACTTGTATATTGCCATCATGTTATTCTGTAAAGATGTGATATATAAAATGCTGTAAGACCCGGTACCTTTTCAATTTATAAACACAGTGAACTTCATTACTGTACATGTACTCTGCAACTACAGCTTAGCTGTAAATCCTCCACACACAATGGTATGGACATTATTCCCCCTCTATCCCCATTAAACTGTACATTGAGACAATACAAATTTACTGTCCCACCCACCCCGTTACAAAAAAATAATACTCTAAAAGCAACCCTACTGCAACTTTTTAATTAAGACGATTACATATATTTTAGACCAATTGCTTTAAAGCAAGAAGGCAGTATAAACCTTCTAGGAAAATTTTTATAAAAGAGGTTAAGAAATATAAGACAATTTATACATTTAAAAACTTACAATAAATAAGAGATGCAGGCATTTTTGAATACTAGATACTATAATCCAATACAAGAACATCTTGATGTTCTAAAGCCATATGTTGAAAATCATTGTTCCTCATGTTTCCTCTCCATGCTTTTAATATTCATTTAACATGACTGGGTACTATGGCTCATTACTTTTCACAAATACTGTGACCGGAAAAAAAAAAAAAAACGTTAATTTTTGCTACGAAAATGTTATAATACGTTTTATATGATCAGTCATCATCCCTAAAGAGTTCAGTAGAGTCAATGAAAAATAGCAGGGTTATAGCCCCTCCCCCCAAGTCAAAACAATATTTGTTGAAGTAATAAGAATTAGACCCCATCACAAATGACTTTCACTGAGAAGATAATAACTTAATCCTGCAGCAAAATATCCTTTTTTCCTTGTTCTTTTCTTGCAAAGTTCCAACAAATGAAGATCACAGCATATTCATGATAAAGTTGTATAACTGATTCAGCACCACAAAATGAATTGGGAGACATGAGCGTCTGTCCTGGATTGCAGGGTCACAGGTTAGCCAGGAGAGTGCATTGTACTGTTCCAAAACAAACCTGAAAAGCAAATAAAACATGTAAGTCATTTATCTATTTCCAGTATAAATTTCAGAAGTAGTTTTCAATTACAGTATCTAAGATTCAAAGCTCCTCAAAAGTCCTTGGGGAGAAAGATAATTAATTTCATGAAAAACTGTTCTTAGGCGAGGGATGTTTGTAGCTCAATGGTACAGCACTTGCTCAGCATGTATAAGATCATAGATCCAATACCCAGCACCATTTAAAAAAAAAAAAAATCTCAAAAAGATCTAAGGGTAAACACCTATGAAATCTTGCCAAAACTGAGGAAAATGCATAAGAATCAAGAATCAACATTATATTCTTTGCTGTTGTTGTTTGGTACTGGGGATTTAACCCAGGGGCACTTTACCACTGAGCTACATTCCCAGTCCTTTTTTATTTTTTCTTTAGAGCTAAGCTGCTGAGGCTTATTTCAAACCTGGGATCCTCATGCCTCAGCCTCCCCAAGTCCCTGAGATTATAGGCCTGTGCCACCATGCCTGGCTTACATTATGTTCTTTTAAAGTTGCAATGGAGAACAAATAATGGTAAAAGAGCAGTACCTGAGGACATCTGAAGTCTGATTTGAGTCAAGTGGGTGGGAGTGTTTACTGTGAAGCAGCTCGTCAGATTGCACTGAAGGCACGTGGAGGTGCAAAGAGGCCTAAAAATGTGAACAGGGAATCAGTAAGCCACACGGGAAAAGACTGGTCCTCTAGTTTTACCTTACTCTCCCAATGTATCTTTCTTAATGAAATATATATTTTAGTACTATGTTATGAATGGAACCACTACAAAAAGCTTGCTCTCCTTGCTGAATTCATTCATTATTGAAGTAATTTTTAAGTGCAAAATATACTGAATCTTCCTGCTTACTTTAGTTTTACTGTTTATAAAACCTCGTACTAATCCTTAAAAAGGATTTCCAACTATTTTCTAAGTCTAATTTGCCTAGATGCATAAAGTAAATGTTTAAGGATGCAATAAACATAATAAATACATTTCATAACAGAGGCTTATTAAGAACTGGCATAGCCATTTAAGTATGGCAGTGAACGGTGAGCGGAAGGACTCGCTACTTCTTCACATTTCAACTAAATGCAAGTAATAATTTGTAATTAAATATGTATAATAGTGTTAAAAAGTGTGACAAGATGGTGATGGTATTCACCACAAAAACTCTCCGTAGATCTTATTCTATATACTATAAAAAGTACTCATGGGTTAGCATTGTGGCTCAGAGGTAGAGTACTCGCCTAGCATGCATGAGGCACCACATAAAGTAAAATAAAGACACTGTGTCCACCTATAACTGAAAAATAAATATTAAAAAAAAAAGTACTCAAAATTACAAGCTCTCTCCTTTCCAGTTGTATACATGTATAAATCCTTGTTAGGTATATTCAGGAATATAATTTAAAATGTTTATATCCGAACTATTTTGATTTTTGAGTTAAAAACAAGTCCCACATGGCAGATCACTACAAATTAAATGAATATTAATTAGTACCAGTGCTCTTAATCCCTATGATAAAATTATTTTTAACCATCTAGATAACAATCCACTATTTCTCCAAGCATAGAGAAACACATCAGGTGGTTTTATTGCCTATAGTATACAACTAAAATGGGATGTATGAAAAACAAGGTGAACAAAATTATGGTAAGTTATGCCTTACCTGGTAATTCAGAATCAGAAGTCCTAATCTTGTTACACTGTATCTGAGGGTGAATGCTCACTTTACACTATCCTCTCTGCAAATAAATATTGAGTAGAAAAGAATCTGGATAGTCCCTTGGACTTTTTGTAAAGTAGTGTTTCCTAAAAAAAAATGTGCCCTGAAACACTAAGGTCATGAATTACAAATAGGTGTTAAACAATCCTATTCTTGTGTATTAAAATAGATTTGGGAATTGCTAGGTAAACAATGTTACTATTTTCAGAATCTGTAGTGTGTATACATGCACTGTGACTACAAAAGGGGGCAGAAAGCATGTATACCACTTCCCAAAGATCTAAAGAACCCTTTGTTTTGTGGAGACTCCAAGGACTATTCAGCAGAAAATCTCTTGGAAAGGTGTTCTTGCAATGAGATTTGCACATCTACTGGAAGAGGAAGAAATCATAGGATAAAACTACTACCTTGGCTGACACTCTTAAATATATTCTCTCATTAAATATTATCAAGGGCTGGGGATATAGCTCAATGGTAGAGTGATTATCTACCGTGCACGAGGCCCCTGGGTTCAATCCCACCTCACTATAAAAACAAAAAACAAAAAAAACAAGTTCAGATCTTCAACTGTTGTATATATGAACATACTACAAAAGTTCAATATTGGCCAAGGGGATAAAGATTTAATAGCAACAGGAAGAGAAGACAGCAAGAAGAACTCAAGTGGAACAGGCCTGTAGTCCCACCTACTTGAAAGGCTGAAGTAAGAGAATCGCTTGAGCCAAGGTTTGAGGTCAGCATGGGCAACAAAGCAAGGCTCTGTCAAAGAAAGAAGAGGAATGGAAGGGACAGACAGGGAGGAGACGTAGGGAAAGAGCAAGAGGGCTACAGGTTTGATAACCACTAAAAATATAATATAAACTAAAGCATACTATCTAATTTTTGCCCTACAAGCAACAAGTACTCAACAAATACTTAAATTAGCATGACTAGTGAAATATGAAATAGAAACTTGGAATTCTCCTGCCTCAGTCTCTGGAGTAGCTGGGACCACAGGTATGTACCACCCCACCTGGCAAGACTGAATCTTTTAATCCTCAAAATAATGGAGAATAATGAAAATAAGATATGATGTAATTCAAAAAATAATTTAATAATAATTAAAAGATCCAGGTTTCAATCTTGAGTCTACTGCCAATTTATGACTTTGAATAGGTGAGTTTTTCTGAACTTACATTGTAATGAGATTTGTACATCTACTAGAAGAGGAAGAAATCATAGGATAAAACTACTACTTTGGCTGACACTCTTAAATATATTCTCTCATTAAATATTATCAAGGGCTGGGGATATAGCTTAATGGTAGAATTATTATCTACCACGTGTGAGGCGCTGGGTTCAATCCAGCAACCACAAAAAAAAAAAAAAAAAAGTTCAGATCTTCAACTGTTGTATATATGAACATGGTACGAAAGTTGAAACTAAAATATGCTCATCTAGAAAATGAGAAGGTTAGAAAGAAATAAGTTTTTCTAAGCTCTAGTGTGTACAGTTGAAAATACCACTACAATATAAATTTTAAAAATTAGAGTTGTTTCCTAAGTAGATAATTCTGTGTGTGATATTTAGAGTCATTTGTGGCAATTTAATTAAACACTTAAACAAGCTATAAAATTTCAAAAAGCCACTTCTGTATTTCTCATAAGTCAAGTTGTCAAATATGATTCTTTATAAATTGGCACAGAAATGGTAATACCTTAAGAAAAAGGGGACACTGATATTGTGCTTGAGGACATGCTGACCAGAACCAGTCAGGTAAAGGACCCGCTTTGGCAGTTGATACGAAGTATCCAAGGGCCAATGGTTGCTGAAGAATATTAGTTACTTCATCATGAGATTCTGTTGAAAGTAGCCGATCAGTACCCTGACCCTTAAAAAGACAAAATTAAAAGTATATTATTTCATTCAGTATACCTAAGTACTAGATATAAATACAAAATGGATTATGACAAATCAGTCTTATTGCATTATGACCTCAATTTTAAAAATACTAAAGGATATTGAAAAATTCAATGGGTTAAAAAAGAAAAACTCAATGGTTACATACTTAGTAAAAATATCATAAGATAATAATATTAAAAGAATGAACTCTAAAACTTGCATGAGGAAATGAATATGCCAACTGTTCAAAAGTCTATTTTGCCAAACCCAGGGTGAATTGTATGTATATAAACATTCACAGCTGATTAAAAACCACAAAATGGTCAATCAAATTTCTAACTCATTTCGTAACAGTCTCTCAACTAATTCCTGACACTCATACCCCAATCCAAAGGGTAGATTCAATACACTTTTGTTCATCTACCACTATCTCTAAAATGCAGTTATAATGTTTTAGAAAGCATTATGGCAAAATGAAGAGACTACTCTCAAGTGGTATTAACAAACTCTGGATTAGTCAATTTATTTCTTGGTTTTTTGTTTTTTTTTGTGTTTTTTTTTGGTGGTGGTGGGGTCACCAGGGATTGAACCCAGGAGTACTTAACCACTGAGCCTCATCCTCAATGCTCCATTTAAAAAAAAAAAAAAGTTTGTTTTTTGTTTTTTTAGTTGTAGGTGGACACAATACCTTTATTTTTATGCAGTGCAAGCGCTCTACCACTGAGTCCCAGTCCTCTCAACCCTTTTTATTTAATTAATTAATTTATTTTGGTACTGCAGATTTAACCCAGGGGTACTTTACCACTGAGCATAATATCCCCAGCCCTTTTTTTTTTTTTATTTTTTAAAAATATTTTTCAGTTGCAAATGGACACAATACCTTTATTTATTTATCTTTATGTGGTGCTGAGTATCAAACTCAGGGCCTCACACATGCTAGGCAAGCGCTCTACCACTGAGCCACAACCCCAGCCCTTTTTATATTTTATTTAGAGACAGGGTCTCACTAAGTTGCTTAGGACCTCACTAAATTAATGAGGCTGACTTGAGATCCTCCTGCCTCAGCTTTCCAAGTTGCTGGGGTTACAGGTAGATTTGTGCCACTGTGCCTGGCTTCTTGGTATGTAAGTTAAATAAATAGAAAAAAGAAAACTAGGGGCTGGGGATGTGGCTCAAGCGGTGGCGCACTCGCCTGGCATGCGTGCGGGCCCGGGTTCGATCCTCAGCACCACATACAAACAAAGATGTTGTGTCCGCCGAAAAACTGAAAAATAAATATTAAAAAATGCTCTCTCTCTCTTTAAAAAAAAAAAAAAAAGAAAAGAAAACTAATATGCACAGAAACATTCATTATATCAGTAACTATAACAACAGCAACAACAACAAAAGCTTAAATGCCCAACATTTTAGGAATGATACAACAAATTATGGTGTCCATATTAGAAAGCTAAAGCTAGTCATGGAGGCACATAACCTGTAATCTGAGCTACTCAAGAGGCTTATTAGACAGGAGGATCCAAAGTGCAAAGCCAGTCCTGGCAACTTAGCAAGATCCTCCCTGAAATTTAAAAAGGAGACGGGTATACGGCTCAGTGGTATAGCTAGTATCCCTGGGTTCAATCCCCAGTACAGAAAAAAATAAAAAAAAAACTGATTAAACTTACTGAAATTTGAATATAAATACACACATACTTCAATCTTGCTTTTTTACATGTTTAAAAAGGAAGAGATGGCAACATAAAATTCGACAAAGATCCTTTCTTAAATGAAAAAAAGTAAATTCTAAGCGGGGCATAATGGCACATGCCTGTTAATCCCAGGTTCTTGGGAGGCTGAGGAAGGAAAAATCACAAGATTGATGATAGCACTGGCAACTTTTAGTGAGAAGACCCTGTCTCAAAAAATAAAAGAGCTAGAAATGCAGTTTGGTGGTAGAGTATTCCTGGGTTCAATCCCAGGAACAATAACAACAACAACAAAAAAGGTAAATTCTAAACATATGCATACTGTAATAATCAAGTAATTACTAGATATAATTTCACTCAAAGATGTTATTCAATGAAGCCCTAATTGTTACTTCAGAGAGAAGCATAATATAGCCTGTTTTCATAAGTGCTAAAAATAAAAGGGACAGTGGGCATATTTTATCTGTTTCTATAAGAAAATTAATTTCTATTATATTCCTTGTCACAGCCCTGATGTGAATTACAGCTCTTACAGTCATATACTGATTATCTAAGATACTGTGATCCTACACCTGAAACTACAGTGAAAAGGCTAATACTCAGTACTCTAGAAAATATGAATTCAGGGAACACACAGCCTCAGAGAACCTCTGCAGAATGTTTAAATCGAAGTATTGGTTTCTGTGAGGCAGAAGTATATGAATGTACTGTTAATCTCACCTGTTGCCAATTTCCAAGGAAAACAATGTTCTATTTCATTTATTCATTGCTTACCAAATGAATGAATGACATTTAGATAAACTAAATTTTTTAAAAAATGTTTTTTATAACTTTATTTATTTACTTTTTATGTGGTGCTAAGGATCAAACCCAGTGCCTCATCCATGCTAAACAAGTGCTTTACCACTGAGCTACAGCCCCAGCCCCAATAAACTGAATTTTTATAATAGGATTACCTTGCCAGCATCACTTCCATGGGGGTAATGAGATCCTGGAGAATGTACGGGAGATGCAGTTGGAGATGCAGGAAGGATATTAATGATATCAGGATCAAGATCATCTCCTGTGCCTAACAAATCAAAGATAACCATTCCATCTGCTCCATCTATATAGAAGAAAGAAATTAAATATTCCATTATCCATATCCCATGACTATTCACAATTAAGGGTTAAAATAAATTTTAACCAAAATAAGTTTACTTAACCATCAAGTGTCTATCATGTACCAAGTATTGTGCTAATAGCCATTTAAACAATGCATAAATAAACATATACTAGTCTGAATAATGGCTCCCAAAAGATGTCCATACCCTAATCCCTGGAATTTATGAATATGTTATCATAAAGGATTTTGTAGATGTGATCATAAGAAGGGAAGATTATCCAGGTGGGTCCAGTGATCAGTTGTGCTTCTGATCAAAACCATGGCCTCACACATGCTAGGCAAGTACTCTGCCACGGAGTTATACCACCAGTCCCAGAAGAATCCTCCATGAGAAAGAAGTGGCAGGGTCAAAGTCAAGAAAGAAGTGGCAGGGTCAAAGTCAATCAAGGAGGCTGACAACACTATACTGCTGGCATTCAAGACGGAGGAAGAGGCCACAAACAGGAACACAGGTGGCAAAGGCAAGGAAACAGATTCTTACCGAGAATCTCCAGAAAGAATCAACTCTGCTGACACCCTAACGTTAGCCCAGTAAGCCTGATTTTTGGATACCTCTAGAACTACAAGTAATACATGGACATTTCTGGTTTTGCTTTGCAGTACTAGACATTGCCCCGCAATGCTCTACCTTTTTATTTTTTGAGACAGGGTCTCACTAGGCTGCTAAGGGCCTCACTAAATTACTTAGGCTGGCTTTGAACTTGTGATCCTTCTGCCTCACAGATGTTCTTTTAAACCACTAATATACAGCAATTTGTTATAGCAACTGTAGGAAACGAATACAAAGCAAACACAGTATGCAGGAAATAGAAATGTGTTTAAAATTATACTACTCACAATTAATGCGCTAGTCAGGTTTTTTTTTTTTTTTTTTTCTTTATTTGTTTGTTTTTGTATCAGGGACTAAACCCAGGGACACTTAACCTCAGAGTCACATTCGCAGACTGTTTTGAGACGGGCCTCACAAAGTTGCTTGGGGCCTTGCTAAGTTGCTGAGGCTGACTTTGAACTTGCTGTCCTCCTGCCTAACCCTCCTAAGCCACTCCAATTACAGGCATATGCCCCAGCTCCAGATGTCCTAGTCTTCACTAAGTAAAACATTCAAGGTATTTCGCAATAAATTAAATGACAGATTAATACCTACAAGTGTGACTTTGACGATCTGATTATCATGTCTTATATTCTTTTTGTTTCTGAGGATTGAAACCAGGGGCACTTTATCAATGAACTAATCCCCAGACTTTTTTATTTTGAGACAAGGTCTTGGTATATTGCTGAGGGCCTGGCTAAGTTGATGAGACTGACCTTGTGATCCTCCTGCCTCATACTCCCAAGTTGCTGGGACTATAGGCATGTGCCACTATACCGACCAATCTTTATATTCTAAGGTCACTCAAAAGTAATAATGAAATATCTTTATTTTTTCTTCTGCTAATCACAACCAACAAGGTTCACCAAAAATCACAACCCTACTCTGGCAATTTAAATAAAATATTATTTTGGCAAAGACGACCTAAATGAGTTACAAAGATTGATACAACTACCTCAAAAACAAAAGCATAAACCTATATAAAAATTTTATAATCAATTATTATCTTTTAAAATAAGATTTTAAGTTCCAGTATCAGTAAGATAGAATAATGATCTACTAGTTTCCTGGTACCATTTAACAAATTATCATACAGTTGTTGACATAAAACAACACATATTTATCCTTTCACAGTTTGGGGGTCATAAGTCTCTAACTAGTTTCACTGAACTGAAATCAAGATACCAGCAAGGCTGCACCTCCTCTAAAGAGCTCATGACCCTTTCCTCAGTTTTTAAAGTGAGGGGCACAGCATATTCTTCCTCTGACTGCATCCTCTGCTCCATCACATGGCTTTCTTTTCTGTGTATAATCCAAAACTGCCTTTGTCTTTCTTTCATAAAGGATACATGTAATTGCGTTTAGGCCCACCTGCATAATCTAGTACAATCTCTTCCTCTAACTTAATCACATCAACTAAAAATTCTTCCTTCTTTTTTTAAAATAATGTAACATTCACAGGGTACAAGGACAGGACCCGGCTATCTTTGGAGACCATTATTCAGTCTAGCAAAATTGTCAATGATTAAAACCTTAGGCAAGACATGGTGGTACATAGTTGTAGTCCCTGCCGGCAGGGAGGCAAAAGCAGAAGGATCACTTGAGCCCAGAAGTTCAAGGTCAACCAGGGCAACATATTGAAATCCCAACACCCTGTCTCCACAAAACAAACAAACCAACAAAACTTTTCAGGAACAATTCACCTACCATTGTTGGGATTGAAAGCTAAGTCCAAATTTTCAGTGGTATAAGTAGCTGAAGCTACTTGCACAGAAGCAGAAGTAGGGAACACAAGTATATGAGTACATGATGTATCCTGTGGGGTATTTAGCTGAGATGTCTGCATATTTAGAGTGGTGCTTCTTCCAAATACAGAACCAGTTGACACAGAATCTACCAAGAGAATGAAAGACATTTTTCCTTTTAATAAATGGATAAATTTTATGTAATACTTGAAAACTTAAATACATAATGAATTAAATCTGATATAAACTAAAGATAGCTAACCTGGCATAATAACAAAAGAGCCTTGGGGTTCCATTGCTACTAAGCAAGCACTGAGAATGCTGGGAGAGTCTGCAGCAGATATACCACACATTCTACACATGTCTTTGAGCCTTTTACTTAGAGACTGCAGGTTTCGACGACTCAGCAAACAGCTCCAATCTATGGGTATCAACAGTAAAAAAAAACACAAAAACCCAGTAACAACAGTTAAAATAACAGCATTTCTACTATGCATAGAACCATTATTAAAAATGAAAAACTTGATGGCATAAAAATTTTCTATGTATTTTCCCCAAACAAGAATCAAAACTCTTATGACCAATGCTATTAACATCCTTTATCCCTCTAACTTTAGTGAACACCACATAGCATCTGCTGAATAAAAAAAAGAATGGGGAAAAAAAGGAGGTCAACAAGAAAGAATAGTAGTAACTACCTGTATATGGTTCCTGATTAAAAACAAAAGTTTTTAGTATACTTTTGTATTTTTTATTCAGCACATATATTTGGATATTGTCTGAATGCTATATAAATTAACATAAAACAAATTTAAAATTTTACCTTTCAATTCTCCATGACCTATCCTTCCCAGACGACCAATTACAACTCTCCACGGTAATGAACTCATTTGTACAAGTCCTAAGCACCACTCCCAAAGTTTCTGCAGACCAAATCTCCTAGCAGAACCTTTTTTTCGACGTGCCCTATTGAGTGAAATAAAAAGAATCATAAATCTCTCTTTTTTTTTGTAGTTACAGATGGACAGCATGCTTTTATTTTATTTTAGTATGAGGTGCTGAGGATAAAACACAGTGCCTCACACATGTTAGGCAAGTGCTCTGCCACTGAGTCCCAGCCCCGACCCCTAGAATCATAAATATTTTTTAAATCCACATGACACTTTGAGAGAGCTCAAAATTAGTTCCTTAATTGAATTTTACTTCATTGACTGATCAGTGCCAGCACCTTGTTTATGTTAACTACACACTCTTTAACACTAAGCTACATCCCAAGACCTGATTCCCTACTTAATTTTAATGTTTCACACTTTAAACAAGTCCTAAGCAAGAATATATATGAAATCAAAAAGTGTAGTCTATAAATGTTTGTGGTTTTCAATTGAGAAAGGGTCTCATTATGTTAATTAGGCTAACTCTGAGCTCCTAGACTCAAGCAATTGTCCTGCCTCTGCCTCCAACTACAGACATTCACAACCATGCCTGGCTAAGTTTATGTTGTTTGTTCTTGTCCACAGATTACCTCAGTTGACCAGAAATATTGCTCTACAACAGTAAACTTCTTTTTCAAAAGGCCAACACTTTAAGGTTTGCAGGCCATCAAGATTCTGTCAGAATAATTCAGCTCTGCCTGATAGGAACTAAAGAAACTGGGAATGTAGAGATTTGACCTATAAGCTATAGTAAACCAATCTCTGCTGTGTACTGAAAAGTCAAAGAATACCCCCCACAAAAAAACAAAAAACCCACACTCTCAAACCAAACAATATAGGTATGTTTTCTACATACATGTCCTTTATTAGGTAAGTATATAATGTACATACACTGTGCCTGAGCAATGGTAGCTCTTACTATAGGTACTTACTATATACCAAGCATCCTGCCCAATCAATTTATATGAAATAACCTCACTTCACCCTACCACTCCTATGAAACACATACCAGATATGACAGATTACAACTTAGCTGGCTAAAGTAATTTTTCCCCAGGATCCCACGACCAGTAATTAGAAGGGTTGGTTGGCATTTGAACCCATTTTCCATTTCAACTTTTTTTTTTTTTTTAAATCTAGGTAGTAAATTGAAAGTACCATATTAATATTGGAAAGAGTGGTATTATTAATTCTCTACCCTCTCTTCCTTCAGAGGTACGCATTTCCCAAACATCATTTAAATAGCACTAAAATCCAAAGGAAAAAAATAACAATTGCATCAAAAAAATAAGGTAAGAGGCCCTATTCCATGATTTATAATATAGTCAGTAAACATTTATAAACAATACTATAAAATTTTTTTGGTGGTAATGGGGCTTCAATCCAGGAGCACTCTACCTCTGTACTATATCCCCAGCCCTTTTTATACTTTTTATTTTGAAACAGGGTCTCACAAAGTTGCCAAGGCTGGCCTCAAACTTGTGATCCTCCTGCCTCAAGTTTCCTGAGTATCTGAGAACAGCTGGGATCACAGGCATGTGCCACTGTACAGAGCATATCTCTCTATATATATAAAATTTATGTTTCTATATTCTATTTCCCAGAGCCCAAAGATCTAATAATTATCAAATATTTCAGCATATAGACAATTTCCAAACATAAAGAAAAAGAATCTTTATTTAATCAAGAAGAAAATAAGGCTAGAATCAAAATCTTAAAACTGAAAATTACTCCCAGTAAGTTCTCTTGAAATATATTACTAGAATATGTTTATCAAGTGGTAACTCAATATAAGGCTCACCTATTGTGACCTATTACATTCCATTTAATAACTGGACATGATACTTACTTTCTGACAAGGAGAAATCTAAAAAGAAGGCCACCATTTTCAGAAAACAACCCACAATTAAATGGTAATATTTTCAGTTAATAATTTTAGAGGCTACATTTTAAATGTTATGTGAGAAAAGTTAATCACTGCCTGAAGGTTTATGATGCCAAAGTTAGAGTATGGACTTTAATAATTTTTGTTTGTATAAGAGATTAATCAAAATTATTTAACTATCTTAATTATCCAATGTGAAATTCATTACAAAAAAGTGAAAAGGACCCACATTTCCAAGTCTTAATAATATCTTATTGTATATAACCTTGCAAATGATTTTCATTCAACTCATTAAAAATGAAACATTGTATGTGACTATAGGTACACATATGAAACTTTAAATTGGGATGATATAATCATACATTTAGGAAAATATATGTACCTATTTGGAACATCGATGTTAATGATACAAGTTTCTAAAAGTTCTCCATATAGATCTGTGCAAGATGCAAGAATCCACCTTTGATCATGTGATAAACAGTAGCCCACAAAAAGAACATTATATTTCTGTCCAGCTTCTCCAAATGTTTCTCCTAATTCTGTCTGTTTGTCCTTTACCGGAGCCAGAATAAAAGGAGGTGTATAAAGTCGAATACACTCTGGTCTCTGTAAAACAAAAAATTAAGGTATTATAGTACGACATAATCTTAGAAAAACATGTATTATCTACTCAATAATTAGAAAACAAAATTTTCAAAATTCCTTCAATTTTTTGCACTTAGCTTTGCATAAAACCATAAAACATACAGTCTTTCAATAACTTTGGTCATGGAAAATAAAATACTCACATCAGGACTTTTAAGAGCAGTTTCCATGGCTAAACCTGGACCAAAGCCAGTCAATGTTTTTACATTGGTTGATGTTGGAAGTGGTCTCCGACATTGGGTAAAGACCGAAAAAGCAAGAGATTTTAAATGCTGGGTATAGATTTGTCTATCTTCATGCTTCACAGGTTGTAACAGGTATTGACAAGGAACAATCTAAGAGGTACAAGTAAATATTACACATGTTAAACTTCCAACAAAGAATAAAAGAAACTGTAGGACTAAAACTCTTAAAAACTCCTTATTAGAAAATCTAAACAGAAGAACTTAAATGGTTATCTAAAGAATTAAGTTTTATTAGCTACCACCTAGGTTTTTAATAAATCAACAGTTTTAGCAAAGAGCCATCAATAAACTAAAAAATGTCTACACGGCAATTATATTAATTAATACTACCAGCAATACAATGAACAAGTTAAAATGAATTCAAAATTCCTTCAAACAACTTACTCTGGTTAATCTTCCTGTTTTTTACTTAAAATTTGACTTTTAATTAGAACTCTAGCTTATATAGTGCATGTTATAAACTTTTCTGTTTAGGGTTATGGATTTAAAAATTGGCTTATATGGGACATTTGTTGTCCCCAAAGTAACTGGCAGCATGGCGTACCTGCAGTGCACCTTACAATATTAAAGCAAGGTATTTATTATAAACAGAGTAAAATTGTTCAATTAAAAAAACCTGATTTATAAATTAATATGGAAGAGTATTTAATGTGTCCAATATAAATTTTTTACTACTCATTTTTACTATGGTATGACTATGAAGTTTACCTTTTAGAAACTCTCTAAGATTTCTATTATAATATTAAAGTAAAATCATTAAAATAGAACCTGGCATTTAGAAAATTGATGTGAATATAGAAAAGTAGCATTTTTAAACTTCTGAAACATCAAAACTGGTTTTGATATGTATAAATTTCATTTAAAACAGTAATTACTCTTACCTGTACAGAAACAGTACTCTTGATATGAGGAGGAAGAGTCTGGACCATTTCTAGAAAGCATCGAAGTAGCCCCAAAGTCCACACATTAGACGAATTAGTGCTCTCATCCTTATTTTCATATGTAAAAGGATCAATTATATAAACAACAATTGCAGGTGGATAGGTAATTGCATGTGAATCACCATCTGTGGGGATTCCCACTTTATCTCGATCCATTGTGCTAAAAGTTGAGGTAAACAAAAAACAAAAAAAGTTGTACTATATTTGCTTGGGGTAGCATCAAACAGATGATTTTTTGGGGGAGGGGGGGTACCGAAGACCAAATCCAGGGGCACTCAACCACTGAGACACATCCTCAGCTCTTTTTTATATTTATTTAGAAACAGAGTCTCACTGAGTCACTTAGGGCCTCAATAAGTTGCTGAGGCTGGCTTTGAACATATCTCCTGCTTCAGCCTCCTGAGCTGCTGGGATTACAGGTGTGTGCCACCATGCCCCGGCTCAGGGCAGATTTTTATGTCCCTCCTCTTCTTCTGGTGGGAGATATTAGAGAACCTCTCTGAAAATCAAGGATATCTCTTTCTCTCCAAAGAGAATCATAAACATTGCATGTAAGATTTCACACTGTACAAAGTCCCTTGCATTACAATAATAAATAAACAAAAGGAACAGATTTCTTAAAAATCATAGTGTATCAGAAATGAAAGAGCTCACTTCCTCCGGGACAATGGAGACAAAGATGAGTCTTTACTTCATAAGCTTACCCAAATCACAAACTTGGCTAGGAAGAGAGCTAGACCAGAAAAAACAGGTTTCCAGACCTGCTCAATGTTCTAGTGCATTTTTAGACTATATACATTCATTTCATACTTTTTAATTTCAATGGTAAATAAGCTTCATTCTTCAATGGGTGATCTGATCTTTCTCTAAACTTCAAATCTGTTTAGACAGTCAAGATGGGTTTATTTTTACCTCTATTTATGAGTATAACTTTGGCACAAGGGCATCCTGAACAGTTGACAAAACTATAGCTAAGCTCAGACTAACCTAATCTGTAAATCAAAAGGGAACTCACTCAATACCTAAACCATAAAAAGAACAAGATATCATCATCAAAATAAACAACTTGGAAGCACTGTGTAAAGCTTTTAATTCATTTTATTATATTACTCCTACTTTGTAGATAAAGATACATGTTAAGAAAAGTTAGAATATCCCCCAAAGCACAAAGGTGGTAAATGGCAGAGCCAAAATTCAAAAGTTGGTAAAACTCTTAAAGCCCCTACAGTGAATACACTGGTTCAATAGTGACTTCTCAATTACAGAAGTGATTTTCATAGGCATTTTCTACTTGATGCCATGTCACAGGACAGATTCATCATATGTATATTTAGTGTTTTGTTTTTTGTGGTACTGAAAAGTGAACCCAGGAACTCATTCTAACATTAAGCTACATCCCCAATACTTTTTTTTTATTATTTTATTTTGAGATAGGTGTTGCTAAGTTTCCCAGGCTAACCTTGAACTTGCAATCCTTCTGCCTGAGCCTCCTGACTAGCTGGAATTATAAGTGTAAGCTAATACAACCAGCCTCGTATGAATATCTAGATATTTGCAGTAAAATAGCTTTCTTAAAAATCCTAATTAAAAAAAAAAAATTAAATTAAAAAAAATAAATAAATAAAAATTAAAAAAAAAATCCTAATTATATTCATTAAAAATTTCTAATGCAACATTAAAAAATCCTAATTATAATTTTACAGATAAAATACTTAACATTATAAAAACTAACTTTCAAAGATAAGAGCAATAAGCATTTTGTTCATTCGCAATGTCTATTTTTAAAAAATTTTTTAAAAAATAAGGCATCATAGTTAGAGCACTTTATTTTTATTTTGAGACAGCATCTAGCTAAGTGGCCAAGGCTGGCCTTGAACTTAGAATCCTCCTGCCTCAGCCTCCTGAATAGCTGGGATTATAGTAAAGCTTCACCATGCCCTCCTATCTATTTTTATTTATTCTTTTGGTTCTGGGAATTAATCCCAGGGCCTCACATACAGTAAGCATATACTTTATCAATAAGCTATCTCCCAACTCCAGAGACAAAGTTTTTTTTTAATATTCTTTTTAGTTTTAGATGATGCAATATCTCTGTTTTGTTTTTTAAATATTTATCTTTCAGTTGGACACAATAGTTTTATTTTGTTTATTTTTATGTGGTGCTGAGGATCAAACCCAGGGCCTCGAACGTGGTAGGCCAGCACTCTACTGCTGAGCCACAACCGAAGCTCAATACCTCCGTTTTTTAAAATTTACTTTTATGTGGTGCTGAGGATAGAACCGAATGCCTCATATGTGCTCTACTGCTGAGCCACAACCCCAGCCCTGAGACAAATATTTTTAGAGGTACCTTTCAGACACATCAGGGTGTGGTTGAGTGGGAAGTGAAGATGACTCTCCAGAAATCCCAGCTGTCTGTAGAGCTGATGACTGCTGCCCTCCTAGATGACCACTCTGAACTGTGTTTGCCTGTGTGGTCATGGTTCCAGTACCACTACTGTTCATACTGCCAAAGGGTGGAAATGAAGGGAGTTTATTTGATGATACTCCACTACTCAAGCTGGAGGATGAAGAAGATGAAGTTGTGGTCAAAGTTGAATTAGCTGTGGCAACTGAAGTAGATATGGCAACACCTGAAGTCATCGTCATAGTGTTGCTTGCTGCAGATGCTAAAGTGGCAGATGGAGTATTAGAAGTTCCAGTATTCGTCACATGAGGTGGAGTAATCAAAGACTGATTGGTAGGGGCAACTAAATTTGGCTGAGAAAGTAGAGAGCTATCCAGTGGTTGAGAAGCAAGATAAGGACCTAAAGAATAAAAACAGGACATTCTTTATTTAACTGGTTTTTTTTTTTTAAATTCTATTATATGAATAAAAGATTAGCTAATAGTGTAGAATGTACTGGCTTTTTCTATTTTACCCTAGAAACTGAAGAAACAAATCTAAAATGGAATAGTAACAAAACTAAACTAGCATTTAAAAAAAAAATTAAATAAATGATAATAAAAGCATAATAAAATTCTTTCCTGACTACAATTCATTAAATGTTAAACAGTATCTTACAAATTTTCAAACCATTTCAAGTGTTCCTAAATCACAGAGTGAAAATATTGTCTACACAGATAGCCAATTAAAATATAAAATGAAAGAACTTTATCATAGAAATCTGAAGAGATTCAATGTGTTGGTAGTGCATTTCTTCTTTGCTAAGGCTTTCTTTATAGTTAACCCTAAGAAATGCACTAAAGAAAGTCTTAGCAAAGAACTATTTCCTAGTGTTGTAGAGATAAACTAAAAATTGTTTTATCTCTAAACTACGAACCACTAAGAATTATAACAGCGGCTGGAGATGTAGCTCATGGTACAATGTTTTCAAGGCTCCCGGTTTGATCCCCAACCTGCCTTTAAAAAAAGAAAGGAAGGAAGGAAGAAAGATAGATCAAACTCTACAGAACCAACAACGAAAAAAAAAAAAGCAGTTTAGAATTCACAACTGCCCCCTGATGGAATCCCTACATCAGCAAACTTTTCTATAAAGACTCAGGTGTATTTTTCTGGCTTTGTAAACCACAGTCTCTGTCACAATTACTTAGCTCTGATTTTGCAGCACAAAAGTAGAGACAATATATATAAATGAATGAACATGGCTGTATCCTATTAAGATTTTATTTATGAAATCAGCTGGTGGATCAGGCAATTGGCCCTATACAATAAATGCAAATTCAATACCTAAGTCATATCTGCAGACTTGTGCATAAAGCTTGAGTTTAGAAAATGCTTCGTTGTTACCATCAGCTGCCTGAGAAAACCATTCTGCTACCAACTTTTCTGATAGTTTCTTTGATGCAGTAGATCCAACTCTCATGATCCCATCCGTCAACAGTCGAGAAATAGGTCTATGTTGACCTAATCGACAGGACTACAAGTATATATATATATATACAAAAAACAGAATTGTCAGTTAATTACAGTATTTGAGTACACACTATAAAATAAAAGTTATTTAACATAAGCTTAATTAATTGTAATTAACATTTGAAATAAAAATATCAAAGGTGAAAATTGAGCCACAGCTCTTTTTCATTTTCCTAAAAAAGTCATTAAATTTCTTTCAAAATTAAAATAACTGTAATGAAAAGACATCTAGGTATAATATTGGCACTGGAACCATTTGATTTGATTAATGAAAGCTTGTAGAATTCAGAAATAAGCATAAAAATACAATCTTTAAAAAGAAAAACCAGGTGAAGGGGCACATGCCTATAAATCCCATCTACCTGGAGGCTGAAGCAGGAGAATAGCTTGAGCCTGGGAGATCAAGGCCAGCCTAGGGAACATATAATGAGACTCCATCTCAAAAAACAAAAATTTACAAAAGCAGCCTTTTTAGATTGTGCATATACCTCAATTCACATACAGAAAATGTGCCAATTCTCCTTCTTTTGGGGGGTCATGATTTTTGTTTTAAAAGTTCAATATAGAATATATTTGCAATTGGATTAAGTAAATTTGTTTCTATACTTAAACCTTTCAAAGTCTTTAATAACAATATGAATTATGTATCTCTAAAAGATAATATAATATGCAGTGCTTCATCAAATCTATTTCATTGTGGAGTGTTTTTCATTCAGGACTAGGGTTCCAAATAATACTCCTCGGGAAATGTTCATTTATAAAAGACACTTCTTATTAAAAGGAAAATTTATAAGGAACCTAAACCATCACAGACTAACAAATTAAGATTGTAAAAGAAATTAAAATATAAGAATTGAATTTCCAAGCATTTACAGACAGTATAATGAAGAAAGGCTTTTTCTCACAACACATTCAATTTATAATCATTGTGCCTAGTGATACATACAGCATGAGAATTATAATGTAAAACAACAGTCAATAATTTCAAAACTGAAGTAGATTTTGGAGGTAGTTAGCACAAATTTATTTTACATATTATCAGGAAACTGGACAAGAATTTTTTGTAAATGCAATTATTTTTCTGGCTATCCTGTTTTTTTTTTGTTTTTGTTTTTTTTTTTTTAAAGAAAAGATTACTTTAAATGAGATATATATGCCCACAACTTTTGCCCCTCCAAAGTGGTGTTTTTCCATTGTGACCCACGTTATGCCTACCTACCAAAGAGACTTGCTAATATGAGAATTAAATATCTATTATAGATCATCATCATCCTTACTTTGTCCCAATCAGTTGAACTTCTCAGTATATTTTATACATAAACATATAAATCATAAGGTAGTCTTAAAATGCCACCTCTTTTCAAAACACCTACCTCATATATTGCAGTAAGATCTCTAAAAAAGCTTTTGGCTCCATTTAACAAAGCTTCATTTTCTGGACATAGTACAACATAGGCTATATCTCTTTGAGATCCATAGGGTTCCAGCATAAGTCTCTCCCAATAAGGGAGAGCAAATGGAGAAAGCACCAAAAAATCATAATCATAACCCAACAAAAACGTGGGGATTGGCAGTGGTTCTGGAGATTCGTCAGTTCCTAAATAAGAAAGAGGTATTTTTTGAAGAAAAAAAGAAAAAAAAAACAAAAAAAAACACTTAAATGTAAGACATGTTTTTCTTATTGTAAATGTCAAAAGTAAATGATGTAATTATCAGTAAAACTACTTGATTAAAAACAAAAATACTTAAAGCAAATGACTGGTACTTTTCCAGTGTTAGATATTTCCTAAATGGTCTTCATAAAATATACTTGACTACCTTAATTTAAATGTAAAACATTATTTAAATAGAAAAACTTAAAAGTGTCAGAAAAAATGAATAGGAGTTTTAATTGTATTTTTAGTAAGTTTGGACCGGGTAAAGTATTTTTTCTTTTTTGGTGGTACTGGGGATTGAACCCAGCGATGCTATCTATACCACTGAGCTATATACGAGACATTTTTATTTTTTGAGACTTGATAATGCTACGTTGCCCAGACTGGCCTCCACTTTATGATCCACCTGCCTCAGCCTCCTGAATATCTGGGATTACAGGTGTGCACTATCATACCCAGCTGGGGAAAATATTTCTAATCATAACATAAAATCTATTCATTAAAAAACGGATTAATCTCTACCATGTCATAAAGGTTCAATATCTAGTATCACAAATACAAACAAACAAACAAAAAACCCCACTTGACTATATAAATTTTTGGCATAAAAACACACCATAAGGGGCTAGGATTGTGGCTCAACGGTAGAGCGCTTGCCTAGCACGGGCGGGACCCGGGTTTGATCCTCAGCACCACATAAAAATAAAGGCATTGTGTTGTGTCCATCTACACCTAAAAAATAAATATTAAAACAAAAACAAACAAACACACACACACACACACACCATAAGCAAAGCCAAATGATTAACAAACTGGAAAACAACATATGAGGAATATGACAAATGTTAATTTTCCTAATCATAGAAGGGGAACTACAAATCCATGAGAAAATAGCCAGTAAGATCACTAGTTATATCATTGTTCAGGAGTCCACAACACTGTCCTGAATACTTAAAAATGTGTTAAGAGGGTAAATTACAGGTTAGTGTTTGTATCACCAAATAAATTCTTTTAAAAATCAAAAATGACCAGCAATTTCATTTAGAAAAATGGTTAAAGGTCATGAACAAAGAATACAAAACAAAAATCTTTCACACCCACAAAGATACCAAATCATTTTAAAAATATTTTTAGTTATAAATAGCCATAATAATACGGGCTGGGGATGTGGCTCAAGCGGTAGCATGCTCGCCTGGCATGCGTGCGGTCCGGGTTCGATCCTCAGCACCACATACAAACAAAGAGGTTGTGTCTGCTGAAAACTAAAAAATAAATATTAAAAAATTCTCTCTCTGTCTCTCTCTCCTTCTCTCACTCTCTCTTTTAAAAAAAAAAAAAAAAAAAAAAAAGCCATAATACTTTTATGTCCAATATACAATCTATATGTCCAAAAACCATACACAGGTAAAAATACATTACTAAATGTAAAAAATAATGGAGTACTTGCAGCCATTAAAGAAAAAAAAAGAAAGTTATCTCTATATGTACTGCTAGAAATTATCTCCAAAATCAGTCAGGTACATAAATAAATAAATTTAAAAGAATTAAAAGAATGTAAAAGTTTATACTAAAATACATTACCATTAACCTGCATCTTCTACAGAATACAGAATATCAGCTTTTGTGACATTTAAATCATTTAGCTACTTGAGCGTGGCGGTGCACACCTGTAATCCCAGCTGCTCAGGGGCTGAGACAGGAGAATTGTAAGTTTAAAGCCAGCCTCAGTAGCAAGACCCTAAGCAACTCCGTGAGACCCTGTTTCAAAATTTTAAAAAATTAAAAGAGCTGGGGATGTGGGGATGTGGCTCAGAGGTTGAGTACCCCTGGGTTCAGGGTGGAAAAATACACACACACACACACACACACACACACAAATATATACATATTAATGGAGATAAATTTCAATGATAAGAACTATTATTCCAAATATATTTTAAAAGCTATCCTACTTTTCAGAAACACTCTGTAGCAAATAATTCAAATATTCTAAATGTTGTTTTCCATTACAAGTGACAATAATTCTACTGTATACCTATCTTCGTCCTAATTTTTCTTTTCTTCCTTTTTTGTGGGGGTGGGGGTTTCCTGGAGATAGAACTCTTGAGACACTTTACCACTAAGTTAAGTCCTCAGTCCTCTCACCGCCCCGAACGTACGCACGTTCGTACACACACACACACACACACACACACACACAGTTTAGTTGTTAGATGGACACATACCTTTATTTTACTTATTTTTATGTGGTGTTAAGGATCAAATCCAGTGTCTCACACATGCTAAGCAAGTGCTCTACCACTGAGCCACAACCCAAGCCCCTATTTTTATATTTTTGAGAAAGGGTCCAGCTGAGATGCTGAGGGTCTTGCTAAATGGTTGAGAATGGCCTCAAACTCACAATCTTCCTGTCTCAGTCTTCCAAGTTACTGGGATTATAGGCATGGTCCATAGCTCCTGGCTCTAATTTTATTTTAAAATGAAGACCTTCAGTTTTTTTAATAACTAAGATTATCCCTACCCCCATTACCCACTCAGTTTAGTAAAATGATAGCTTAAGGCAAAAGTAGTTTTGGGTTTTAAAAATATATTAGTTGTGTGAAGCTTTCTTCACATAAAATCTTATTGATAACAGGAATACATAAAAAAAACAGACGTAAGTGAAACTATTCCTTTTAAGTTACAGAACCCTGTAAACTGCATGTTGAAAATGTTGAAGTAAAGGCTAGAACTAGAACTGGACCCACAGTGGCTTAAGCTGAGTTTATGCCATAAAAATATTCAAGGAAATAATGTGCTTATTCAAGTTGGGCCATTAATCAGAGGACTAACATAAAACCAATCATTGCATTCCACTATAAATTACTTACCATAAGAGCCCCGGCCAGCCATTTTATGAAACTGTTGCCAAGTGAGAGGACCTTGAACCCCCCACGGTCTTACTGTTCTTTTTTTCTGAATAGCATCTTGAAGAACTGGCTGAAGAGAGAGGAGCATTCGAAGTATATCCTGTGAGCACTGCATACTCACATCTATAATCAGTTAAAAAAAAAAAAGTAAGAATTGCTATTGCCCGAACACAAATAAAACTTTAATAAGAAATAACACCTAGAGAAGTTTAGCCATTCATCATCAAGAATATTAAACATCTGCTCGAATAGAGAACTCTATAAAGTTCTATAGAAATGGTTTTACAGGGCTGGAGGTAGAGCTCAGAGGGAGAACATTTGCTTAACATGCATGAAGCATTGGTGTCAACATACTTTATATATAATCAGAGATAATTTATCTTAAGGATTGTAATACAAAAATAAATAAAATAAATAGATGGATAGATAAATAAGTAAAATGCATGAAGCAGCAGAGCATGGTGGCACATGCTGTCATCCTACCAACTCAGGTGGCTGAGGCAGGATCATCATAAGTTCAAGGCCAGCCTTAGCAATTTAGCAAGTCCCTAAGCAACTTAACAAGACCCTGTCTCAAAACAGGGATGTGGCTCAGAATTAAGCACCCCTGGGTTCAATTCCAAGTGTCAAAAAACAAAACAAATAAAATGAATTAAGAATATCAGAATGGCATGCATACACGCACACACACAAAGGAATGGTACTTCCAGAAAATTACAGCTAAGAAGAAATCTTTGTCTCTGTAATTCACTTCCATAAAGTCATTAATTATAAATTTTTCTTTTCCCATTTATTTTACCAGAAAAAAACTGTCACACTGAAATGGTTTATAAATTATGTCCCTTAATTACCAACCACTATGATAAAATAATCAGATGAGACTGATTATAAGAATTAACTAGGGGAAACTGTTAACAGTTCTGAAATACAGGCCTGGGGACTCACAGCTCAGTGACAGAACATTTGCTTGGCATGCATGAGGCCCTGGGTTCAATCCCCAGCACCAGAAAAGCAAAACAATTCTGTAATACAAAACTTGTACACAGATAAACTTGTTCACCATGCTAAAAGAAAATGTATTATCCACATTTTATTTTTAAAAACATTTATTTTTTAGTTGTAGTTGGACACAATACCTTTTATTTTATTTATTTTTATGTGGCGCTGAGGATCGAACCCAGGGCCTCGTGTGTGCTAAGCAAGCGCTCTGCCACTGAGCTCCAGCTCCAGCCCATCCACGCATATTTAAAAACCTAAATTTTAAAAGTCCTGATCCAGAGAGTCACAGCCTTTGGGACAGGAGTCCCCTGTGTTTCTGGTTTGCTAGCAAATAAATAAAAATTTCTTTTTCTAAAAAAACAAAACAAAATAAAACAAAACAAAAACCCCACAACTCTAAGTTTAAAGATCCTGAAATTGTTTCACTTGCATTTCTGACCGACTATCAGCATGGCTATGACAGGTACTGCTCATAAATGTCAAGTGGCTAAAAGAAAGACCACTAAATGATATTGACATAATTAATCTGGCCCCCAGTGTGGTTCAGTTGTACCACCAAACTTGTTAAAGCATACCATTACATACCTTAATTATGACCATTGCCTAATTTATGACCGTTGGCTTTCATTTCCTATAACTAATAAACATTATACACAAACAGAAATAATTTAATTTCAAATATAACCCTTAGTAACAATTATGCTTAAATCAACACATAAAATATTATTTAGTCATTAGAAATGATAACAGAGCTACCTGACATAGACTAATGACTAACAGAGTGATAAAAATAAAAATCAGGGGGCTGGGGATATAGATCAGTTGGTAAACTGCTTGCCTCACATGTACAAGGCCCTGGGTTGGATCCCTGGCACCACCAAAAATAAATAAATAAATAAAAATCTGATTATAAAATTGGACTCTTTACCACTGAGCCACATCCCGTCCCTTTTTATTTTGAGACAGGGTCTCTCTCTAAGTTGCAGAGGGCTGGTCTCACTAAATTGCAGAGATTGACCTCAAACTTGTGATCCTCCTACCTGAGTCTCCCAAGTTGCTGAAATTGCAGATATGTGCCACTGTGACCAGCTTTAATTTTTTTTTTTTTTGGGGGGGGGTGGTGGTGGTGCTGGGACAGTAGAAATTAGGTAACTGGGGATTAAACCTAGGGGCACTTAACCACTGAGCACATTCCCAGCCCTTTTATATATTTCTTTATTTAGTGACAAGGTCTTGCTGAGTTTCGTGGTGCCTCACTAAATTGCTGAGGCTGGCTATGAAGTTGCAATCCTCCTGCCTCAGCCTCTGGAGCCACTGAGGATTACAGACATGTGCCACTGTGCCCAGCTCAGCTTGTATTTTGATTCTAATTAATGTGATGCTCACAGACACTCACTAAAAAACACATATATTTATTAGAAAACCTACTATGGGCCAAGAACTATGCTAGCTGCTGAGTTATGTCTTCAGAGACCTAATAATCTTGGGGAAAGAAGGCTGACATGAAAAAGTCTTGTCATATAATTATAAGTGTTAAGGGATAAAAATCAGTATGTAAGCTGAGACCTAGTAGAAAAGCAGTAATCAAAAAGATATACATTGTAGGGCTGGGGATGTGGCTCAAGCGGTAGCGCGCTCGCCTGGCATGCGTGCGGCCTGGGTTCAATCCTCAGCACCACATACAAATAAAGATGTTGTGTCTGCCAAAAACTAAAAAATTAAAAAAAAATTAAAAAAAGATATACATTGTAACAACAAATCCCACCATCATGTGCAATTATAATGCACCAATTTTTTTTAAAAAGTGGAAGAAAAAGATTACACTACCCAATGGATTCCACAACATTAGCTTCCTTCACGTTCCTCAAACAATATCAACAAGCACACAAAAATCTTCAGTCTTTGCATTTAGCATTGCCTGCAATAGTCCTCCATCAGTTACATACCATACATTCTCCCACTTTATGTAGGACTTTGACTAAATGCTAGCCCTCAATAATATCTTCTTTGACCATACACATAAAATAGCACACACTTTTTTTCTACTTTTTGCCCTGCTTTGTTTTTCTTTGAAGTACTTGTCATTATCTATTATGTGATTCTTTAATTTTCTGTATAATATCTGCCCCTTCCACTAAATTATGAGCTCAAAAAAAGCAGGGACTATGCTTGCTTTGTTCAATAGTGATTGTAGAACAGTACTGGGCACACAGAAGGTACTTAATAAATATATAATGAGAAAGACTGTTGAAAAAATAGACAACCAGCAGTTTTCTACTAATTAACATGTGCAAAGTAACTTTTATATTCCAACATAAGCATATACTTACAGGTTATAAGTTAAACAATATAGCTAAGAAATCTCCCTTTAAAAATGTCATCCTTAAAATAGCTTAAAGGTGCCAGGCACAGTGGTGCACGCTTGTAAACCCAGCACCTAAGGAGGCTGAGACAGAAAGATAGAGTTCAAAGCCAACCTCAGCAAAAGTTGAGGCGCTTAAGCCACTCAGTGAGACTCTGTCTCTAAATATAATACAAAATAGGGCAGGGGATGTGGCTCAGTGGTTGAGTGCTCCCTGAGTTCAATCCCCGATACCACCCAAACCCCAAAGTTTAAAGTCCAAATTTAAGAGTCTCAATTAGCTTCATGAGAAGTTGCCTTTAATGCTTTTTCCTAAGAAAAGTCATACAACAAAAACAAGCGTACGTTTCATTAGTATACATACCATTTCGTTTGGACCAGGGGTGTAAGCATGAACTTTTCACAAGTGCTTCATCAACTTTTCCTCCTGACATATTATCCATAAACTGACGCCCATGTTCCAATGCAAGGTAGCAGTCATTGCAACAGTCCCGTTCTTCAACTCGCACCCAATTGCTAATCACACCAATTTTGGGAAAAGGATCTTGGTCTGCCGCTCCAAAGGGTGAAAATAAATTAGTGCACTGATCTTGTAGCAATAATATCAACTCATCAGGAAACTTTTCAGATTCCTTTAGACCTCCATTAACATGTTCAGTGGAGGTGGCCCTGAGAGCTTCAAAACGTTTTTCTGCTTCTTTGCCACAGTCTGTGTTGCGTCCTATGATATCTAATTCATCTTCAAGAAATAATCCTGAATTGTTTCCAAATTTTCTGTTCATGACAGCACTAAAGCCGCAGGCACACCTATATTGTGCTTCCTGCGTTGGATCTGGAATGTAAACTCCAACATCGGCACCCTTGATATTCATGTTGCAGACACATATACAGCAACTATCAAAGTTACAGTCTTTAAACAAATTCATAACTGATTCTGAAAGGATGAGGTTTACATAAAGACTGTGTGCTTCAGGGATGGAAGGGACTGTTGCAGGTTCAACAGAATTAAGGGGTCTGCATGTGGATGGGGTGGAAGCTGGTGAATACAAGTCTGAATTTTCATATTTGACTGAACCTTGAGCACTAGCAGGTCCACCAGCTCCACGAGGAGTCCTTGGAGTCCTTGGAGTCCTTGGAGTCGGAAACCTAGGAGTGGATGGAGAAGGAAGAATTCCTGCTCCGCTGTTACTAGGAGGTGCACTGCTAGGAGGCATCCCAAAAGAAGTATGGGTTTGTGGTGTATAAGCAGGGCCATATTCTTGATCCATATTACTTCCATCACTACTGTCACCGGGGAAAAAGAGATAATCAAATATATAAATAAAGCAACACTTTTGTGATGTGAAATACAAATAAAAATATCTCAAATGTTTTCAAGTAACACTGAAAACTGTGATAGAACAATCAATGCAAAAGTATAATTAGGACTTATTTCTGATTAATATGTCCACTGGTGACTGTTGTGGACTAAGGACCAATTAACTAATTTCAAAACTAAGAATAAAATTCTTATTTAATAACTTATCTGTACCTAGAGACTCATATTTACTATCTAGAAGTTTCTTATTAGAAGTTTCTTATATTTCATTCATATTATGATGCCTCTAAGAATAATAATTCCTGATTTCAGAGACGTTCATGTGTAAAAAGGACAATATGATTTTATGAGGCTACCAATTACAACACACTCCAAATTCAGAAACATTGATGTAGAAAATGTGGGAAATATGGCAAATGCAAAAATGAGAATGATTTTGAATTACAGGTCAAAATAAAGATGCTTTTGAAGTCAAATAAAGTATAATGGTCTTATGTTTTCAAATAGTTTATCCTCACCTATTACCATTATAATCAACCAGAAAACAATTTCTAGAACTTTTAAAAACCAATATTGTTTTGCCATAATACCAAATGCTTCCACACACACACACAAAAAAAAATTAAACCTATAAGCATTCATATAATATGATAAGAACATAAGTCATACCCTTCTTTGATGAATGGCATTGCAGGCCCTGAAGAAAGCAATTCCAATTTTCCAACAGTCCAGCTCTGGCGGTAAATACATTCTTCTGGCAATTTGATAGGGGGTAGACATTGGCTTGGTAGAGTTTTTAGAGGTGCAAACATGGAACATCCCACTAGAACTTGACAATTTTCAGGCTTATAGACATAAGAAAAATCCTACAATATAAAGGTCATGGATTATTAAAGATCTTATCTTCCAAGAACCAAAAACCAAAACAAAACAACACCCCCCAAAAAAGTACCCCCCCACAATCTTTCCTTTTTTCCTATTCTTTAAACAAAAGAAAATGTAAATATCAGTTCTATTCTAAAATGCATTCTTAATACTGTCGCCACATATCAGTCCTCAGATCTGTTAGCTACAAAACAAGGATCACTATGAAAGGATTTTTTAATATAGTAACAAGAAATTCCATAAGAAAATATAGGGGGGCTGGGGTTGGGGCTCAGAGGTAGAGCACTCGCCTAGCATGTGTGAGGCACTGGGTTCAATCCTCAGCACCACATAAAAAGAAAGAAAATATAGGAAGTGAATTATTTTTTCTAGAAAAATAAAATACTTACTTTAATTTCAGAAGGTTTTGGGCTACAGAATCCTTCATCAACCTCAATTTTGAACTGTGCTCCTATACTAGAACTATTTCCTTCTAGGACAGTTCCTCCAGGTGTTGTATCCATACTACCATATTCTTTATTATTCATATTCATTGGGGAAAATCCCATAATATGCTGTTCCAAAGATGGTGGTGTAGGATACATCTTATGAAGATCTGCAGTGCCTATATTTAATAAAACACACATTTTAACATAAGACTAAAAAGAGGTGAATCTATGTATAAAATAAAGGGAACAGAAAACTTTACTGAGATTACAAGTTTGCAAGTCTATCTGGAGCACAGAATTGGGAAGCTTACTTATGCAAGATAATGGATCCAGATTTCCTGTCTTTGATTCTTTGCAGCTGGCTTTATCATCTGATCCATTCGATGACTTTTTAGATCCAGGCTATTTAAAAAAAGCACATTATTTATCTGAAACCCAATGTGATTTCAAAGTAGTAAATATTCAGACTCAACTTAAAAAGTAAAGCCCATTCATCAAAAGTAGTATTTTGAATCTGTGACAGAGCCAAATACATACTAGATATAGTTTAAGGACACAACAGTTATTTCATAAGCCTCCCAATTAACTAAATTGCCAAGGCTGGCCTTGAACTTATGATCCTCCTGCCTCAGTCTCCCTAGTGCATGGGATCACAGGCATGTGCCACCATGTCCAGCCAGGAAATAAGTTTTAATATGCTGAACAAAGCATCCTCAGTATAACACCAATGTTCTTAGAGTTGACATGTGTTCTATTGTCTCCTATTAGACACTTTGTGATACATATGTAGACCGAGCTCTTGAGTACAATTTCTTTATGTCAGAGGAGTCACAGCAAAAAAGTGTACCAAGGTATTCCAGGATATAGTCATCTAGTGAACAGTGTCCTGACATATACTACTTTATTAGACACAGATTTAAGAGTTCGTGAATAGCTATATCTGCCTTTTATACATAAAAGCATAGCTATAAATAAACCTATATTAGCTGGGCATGGTGGTGCATGCCCATAATACCAGTGGCGCAGGAGGATCACAAGTTCAAAGTCAGCCTCAGCAAAACTGAGGTGCTAAGCAACTCAGTGAGACCCTGTCTCTAAATAAAATACAAAATAAGGTTAAGGATATAGCTTAATAATCAAGTTCCTGAGTTCAATCCCTGATACCCCAAAAACAAAAACCTATATTACACACAGATAGGATGAACAGCATATATTGTAATTAATAACATGTTACGTAAGAAAAGAAAAACTAAATGTGCCATACTTTCCAAGATACTTTTATGCAGAGGCAAAATGATTCCTTTTTCTGAATGCAGCACCCAATTCATTAATTTCCAAGAGGTTTGACATTCTAGAATATCTCATTTTAAGTTTTAATTTCTTTAAAATTAAATTTCATCTTCCTCCGCACATAGGTGTTAAAAGGATTAAATATTAATTTTGTCTTCCTCTCATTGTTATGCTATGTATCTGTCTTATAATAACAGAGTGGTGCCAAAAAAATTCGAAAGTGATCTTCCTTAATAAAGTGATAAGGCATAACTTTTATTGCTAATTATTTATATATTCTCTACATAAGTCAATTTCAGAGTTATTTCATAAACTAGAGATCAAACAATAGGAAAATTATTCTTCTTCCTAAGGACTGGAGAAAAAGAACACACAGCACAACTTACATCAAATTTCACCGTATATCCTTCAAACATCATAACAAAACAGTAAAAAGTCACCTCAAAGTTTATAAAACTATGTCAAGATGATTCAAACATGAGATTAAAATGAAAAAAAAAATGATATTTTATTATAAAATATTTCCTACTGTTTTGACCTAAAACAGTATTCAAGCAACAAATCACTTCCAAAGAACTTATATAAAACCCAAGAAAACAAGCTTAATCCTAAACAATTAATAGGATACTCACTGTCAATTCATCTTCATCAGAATTGAAGAGATTATCAAGGTCGGTATAAGAGACAGCCAGATCTGAGTCATATATCAAACTGGTTGATGGAGGACGTGCATGACTAGTAGGGCGTGGAGCATCTACCCGTTTCAATCAGAAACATAAAAAATTCAACTACAACCAAGTATTATTCCATTTATTTAAACAAGATATTAAATTTGAGAGAAGACTATACAACAAAGAATTCTAAGTTCTTATTTAAAATTTTAAAAACATTTTTCATGAAGTTGTAAATGAACGGCGGAAATCTTCCCCAGGAAGCACTAAAGGCTATGTAATCTATGTAAGTATTCTACATGAATAATAAAAATAAAACCCTACAGGACAACAGAATTAAGCATACTTTTTTCAATTTGAAATGAATAAATTTTATTCTCTGTAAATTTATTTCAATAGAGATGCTGTTAAAATGGGCAGTTGTTCACTGGATATAAAGTTAGTTATACTGGTCATGGTGGCAAATGCAGTAATCTCCACTACTTTGAAGGGTGAGGCAGGAAGATCATAAGTTCACAGCCAGCCTAGGTAACTTAGCTAGAACCTGTCTCAAAATGAAAATAAGAACAGCTGGGGATGGAGATAAGTGGCAGAGTACTTGCATAGTATATGCAAGGTTCAGGATTAAATCTCCAGCATGGAATGGAGGAATGAAGGAAGTTAGTTATGCAAAATTAGTAAGTTTCACCAATTAGTTTATAACAAAATAAAAGAAAGAGCTCCCTTTAGGACCAATTCTTCAAAAAAGCAAAAAAAAAAAAAAAAAAAAAAAAAGATTAATAAGTTCTACATATCCATTATATAACACAATACCTAGAGATATAACAATTCAACACTAGATTCTAGGAGGACAGATCTCACGTTGTGTTCTTTTACTGTGTTTGTGAGTGATTACTAGATGTGAGAAAGGAGCTAGAGGGAGGACAGATGAAGGGTACCAAAACAGAGTTAGATAGAAAGAAAAACCTAGTATATATTTTATGAAGAAGTAGAAAAGAGGAGCTTGAAGGTTCCAAACATAATGAAATAATAACAAAAAGAAAACATTAACTGGGCTGGATTCGAGGCTCAGTGGTAATGCGCTTGCCTAGCACATGTCAGGTACTGGGTTTGAGCCTCAGCACCACATAAAAATAAAGATATCGTGTCTGTCTACAACTATTTAACAATAATAACAACAAAAAAAAAAACCCACTAATTACCCTGATTTGACTAATACATATGGTATATGTGTATCATGTGTATTAAAATACACTGTATCCCTCAGATATGTACAATTATTAAATATTAATTTTTTTAAAAAGCGCATACAGATTTTTAATTTTTCCAACTTCCTGACATGTAAAAAAAGCATAGTACAATAATTATGAATTCTGGTTCTTAAGTCAGACAGATTATTAAATCAAACCCCAGCTCTTCCACCAACAATGTTTCTTGGTATACTGACAATCTCTCTGTGCCTTCATGTAGCCCAGAATTTAATGTGATAGAATAAAAGTATACTGCTTTGCCCAGAAATAGGCACTTAAAATACTCAATAAATATTAGCTCTTAGATAAGCTAGGTTTCAGTGCTCCCCACCCGCAGTTGGGAGGGGACGACGACATATGATTAAAAAATATACAAAAGCAATAAAAATTAAATTCCCCTTATATTACCACATAAGAAAAACAACTTACAGTAATAATATATAACCTTCCAAATCATCTGTATGTCAATTAACTTGAAATAGCCTTCAATTTCAGAAAAATAAGTTGCTTTCCCTGTGCCTCAGTGTGTCAGTTCTAAATATTCACCATAGCAGTAGTTCTAAAATTTCAGACTATGTAAAAATCATCTTAGGGTACTTATTAAAAACCAAGATTACAGGGGCTGGGGCTTGCCTACCATGTGCGAGGCACTGGGTTCAATCCTCAGCACCACATAAAAATAAATAAATAAAATAAAGGCATAAAAAAATGTCGTATCTGTTAGAAAATTTAAAAACAAACAAACAAATCCAAGATTACAAAGCTCCACCTGAGATACTCTACAACGGGGTACATAGTTCACATTTTGAGAAATATACATCACAGGCACAGGGGATTCACAATTTCTGTATCCTAGAGAATACTTCAGGGGTGAGGGGAGCCAAAGAACTTATTTTTCGTGTGTGTGTGTGTGTGGGTGTATGTATGTATGTATGTATGTGTGTGTGTGTGTGTGTGTGTGTATATATATATATATATATATATATATATATATAAATAATGGAATGGTTAAATCAAATTATTTAATATATGCATTATCTCACCTTTTTTTTTTTTTGTAGTATGGACATTTAAAATCTACTCTTGGCAATTTTCAAATACACAACAAGACTGTTACCAGTTTACAATGGTTCAGCTTATGATTTTTCAGTTTTATGTTGGTGCAAAAGCCATTTGCATTCAGTAGGAATGGTACTTCAAACTCTGAATCTGATCTTTTCCTGCAGTGACAGTATGTAGCATGATAACTCTTAAAATACTGAGAAGAGGCAGCAGTTCCCAGTCAGCCACATGATCATGAAGGTAAACAACTGATTCTCTATGGGCACTGTTTATTGGACACAGGTAGTAAAAATTTATAAGAGATATTCAACACTTTACAAGTTTTTGTTAGATGATTTTGCTCAAATCATCTAAGTATTCTTAGCACATATAAGGTAGACTAGGCTAAGTTATGATGTTAAGTAGGTTAGGTAAAATAGTACAGTTTTGACTTAAAATATTTCAACTTATAATGGTTTTAATTTAGGATGCCCACCATCATAATACAAGAAACCTATGTATGTTACCTGGAGACACCATGATATAACAGATCTCTTGTATTCATTTCTCCTAACTGAAATGTTATACCCCTTGGCCAACCTCTATCCCCCAGACTCTGTTAACTTCCATTTAACTCTGACTTCATTTTGTGGCCCTAGAGATTGAACCCTAAGCCTCACACATGTTCATTGATTTTTATGAGTTGTACTTTAGATTCCACCTATAAGTGAGATCATGCAGTATTTATCTTTCTGTGCCTGGCTTATTTCATCAAATATAATGTCCTCTAGTTTCATACATGTTGTCGCAAATAACATAATTTTTCTTTTTTAATCTTCATGCATACACCTGTTGATGGACACTAAGAATTATTCCATATCTTGCCTATTGTGTGTAATGCCACAACAAATAAAAGCATGCAGGTATCAGTATCAACACACTGGCTTCCTACCCTCTGAATATATGCTGAAGAGTGGGACTGATGTATCATAAGGCAGTTCTATGAAGAAAATTCCATACTTCATACTTATTAAATACCATGACAGCTCTAAAAATTTACATTTCCACAAATAATGTACAAGTGGTCCCTTTACTCCATGTCCTTGCCAAAACTTGCCATCTTCTATCTTTTTGATAAAACCCATTATAACAGGTATAAGGTGATATCTTATTATGGTTTTAATTTGCATTTTCCCAACAATCAGTAAAGTAGAATATTTTTCATAAATCTATTGTATTTTGTATAAATTCATTTGAGAAATGTCCTTTGCCCATTTTTAAATCAAGACATTTTCTTTCTATTGATTTGAGTTCCTTTATATATTGGATATTAACCCCTTATCAGATATGATTTGCAAATATAGTGTTTCCTCAGAATTATCTCCTCAGTCTATTGACTGTTTGAATCATTATACAGAAGCTTTGTAGTCTGATGTAATCTCATTTGTCTATTTTTGCTTTTGTTGCCTGTACTTCTGGAATCAGATCCAAAAAAAAAATCTTTGCCAAAACTAATCTCATGGAGTTTTCCCCCATGTTTTTTTCTAGTAGTTTTACATTATCAGGTCTTAGGTTTAAGTCTTTAATCCATTTTGAGTTGACTTTTATATATAACATAAGATTCTAATTTCATTCTTCTGCAGGAGGATATCCAGTTTTCCCAGTACTTACTGAAGAGACTTTCCCATTATGTATCTGAGGCATCTATGAATCAGTTGGATTTATTTCAAAACTTACTATTCACTTCTGCTGATCTAGGTACCTTTTTAAAATGCCTATACTTGCTGTTTTAATTACTATAGCTTTGTCATTGATTTTCAAATCAGGTAGTGTGATACCACTGGCTTTGATCTTTTTGCTCAAGATTGCCTTGCCTATTCAGATTATGTTGTGGTTCCATTCAAATTTTAGGATTGTTTCTTCTACTTCTGTGAAAATTGACACGGAAATTTTGATAGGGATGGCACTAAATCTTTAGATGGCGAAGAACCCAAATTGTTAACTCACCAAGTTACTTAAAACCATCAACCACTAAATTTACTTCATAAAAAGACCATCTGCTCCTTGCACACATAGACTTTCTTCTTATTCTTATTTCTTGTAACACAGAAACTGATCCTACTTATTCCAAATATTAAAGCAAAATTTTGTTTCAAAAAGCACATGCCGGAAAATATCTTCCTTTGCCCCTATCAAAAGTCAAGTAATTGGGGCTGGGGTTGTGGCTCAGCAATAGTGCACTTGCCTGGCATGTGTGAGGCACTGGGTTCGATTCTCAGCACCTTAGATAGATAGATAGATTGATAGACAGACAGACAGACAGACAAAGGTCTATCAACAACTTAAAAAATATATATTAAAAAAAGTAATGGGAGGGCTATTGGTCAAATGTGCATGTACTAATATGTAAAAACAAATCATATCAGTATATACAACTATAATGCACCAATAACAAAATGTGGAGGGGAAAAAAGTTAAAAAAAAGAACAGTTAAATGAATTCTGACGAAAGTTAATATTATACCTGACACTTACTAAGAAAGTAAATTTTAAGTCAGGTGAACTATAATCCCACCCACTCAGAAAGCTGAAGCAGGAAGATCATAAGTTTAATACCAGTCTCAGTACCTTTGAGGCCCTGTCACAAAATAAAAAAATAAAAAGGGGCTGGGATATGGCTCAGTGGTAAGCACCCTGGGTTCAATCCCCAGTACTGAAGGGAAAAAAAAATTGACAGATACATGTATATAGATACATACATACACACAAACACACACAGACACACACACACGTTAAGTGTTCTCATCACAGAACAGTAGTACTTATGTGAGGTGATGTATATTAAATTGCATGTGTTTTAAGTTTGATTTAGCAATTCCACAATGTGTGTGTGTGTGTGTGTCATAAATATTTACTTTTTACTTACTAATTTAAAATATTGTTTAAAGATAAATAATTTTTTTTAAACAAACTTGTTACACTGTGTCTCTATTCCATTCACAAGGAGTATAAGCCAGATAATTTTGAAGTGGAATCTTGATTACTTTATCCCCAATGCCTAGCACACATAACAGGTATTCAATAAATTGTTCAATTAAGGACCTTGGAAATAGCACTCTTAACACTTACGAAAGGTGGATGAAAAATATTTCAGAAAGTTTAATTGAAAAATTGAGTTTTTATATCTGAGGAACCTTAGGCAACATTCTTATCCAATCTACTAATTTCATGAGTAAGAACTATTTAAAGGAGAGGATAAAAAGTGTGTGTGGGGGGTGTTCTAACAATTCATAATGTAATTTTTGTCAACTCAACTTGCTCCTCCCAATAAAAGATAAATAATAAATTCATCCACACATCCTATAAAATATATAAATTTTGCAAGAAGAAACAGTAAAACTTCCAGCAGTATCAGAGATAAATTTGTAGAGACAACTCTGGATGCAATGATTTTTGAAAGGGAAATAAAAAGTTTTACCTTGCTTAATAGAGGGACTAAATAATGACATAGCATCTTCTTCATGTGATAAAACTGTAACAGTAGATGTTCCGTCTTCTACCTGCAAACAGTACTATATATTAGCCTAAAATGTTTTATTTACCAATAACAAAACCTACCAGTTTTTTGTCAAGTATTCTGATAAATGTTCTATGTACATTAACACTAATTTTTACCAACTTTTATAGTTAACAAATACATTGTATACTTATGTTCAAATAAAAAGAGAGTAAAAGAGAAAAAATCTAAAGAGTCTGCCCCAGGAATCATGGCTGATAGTGGGAGCTGGAATTTTAATCTACATTTACAAAATTGTAGATTTGGCATTCTTTCTATTTCATAAAAAAGAACAACAGTTTAAGTATCATGCAAATAGTAGGGTTAAGTAAAACTAGTGAAATTAATTATTTGTACTAAACATATTACTGGGTCCTTTCCCCAGTTTTACAGCTTTCAATTCTCACATTTTGTATTTAAGGCAACTTTTTTTTAATCTAGTAGAGTGATCATAAGCTCAATTAATCCCCAAATGCTTAATTCTGAAATTTTTAATCAAAAAAATTTTTATGTCCTACATTTAATTAATGTTAAGTTTTTTACTTTTGGGGACACTATAAGTTAGTTCCTAAATCACATATTCAAAAACAACTTTTTTAAAAACTCAGTAATATATATTTTATCACTGAAAGCGGATAATTCACTTTTAACATATTCCTACTCAGTTTCAAAATAGTCTATACCATAATGCCCTGATTTTAGTTATGACAAAAATTAATATCTCTAGCTAGTCCAGAAACATCAGAAGTAAACAAAAAACATCTTTTGTCAGAGATCAGCCATAACGTGTACTATCTGCCTGATTTACTTATTTTTTTTTTAAAAAAAGTGTGTGTACAATCAATTTTTCTAAAAGAAAAAAAGTGAGGGGGCCAGGATTGTGGCTCGGCAGTAGAGCGCTCACCTAGCATGTGCGAGGCTCTAGGTTCGATCCCTAGCACCACATAAAAATAAATAAATAAAATAAAAGTATTGTGTCTAACTACAACTAAATATATATATATATATATATATATATATATTTTTTTTTTTTTTATAAAAAGTGATAAGGTACATACTCAGCATGCTACTCTATGTTGTGCTACAAAACCATCAGTGAACCTTCAGTATACTGTGATTTCTCTTACCTTGTGTTTTTTCCCAGAGTCTCTCTCACTATTTTGTCTATCTTTTTTATCAGGAAAAAGGAATTCCTCATCTCCTTCAACAAATGCATATGGATCAATTTTAGGTTCTTGTTCTGCATCAGATGCTATTGCTGAAAGATACTGATTCTTCATTTGATATTGCTGAACTAATTCATCAGAAACTTTTAAACGTTTCTTACACTGCACCATTAATCTGCATGAAAAAAATAAAATCAGAAAATAATTATATTTACCAGAAAAGCATAAAAAGTTTCCAAACTTAAGCATCACGTGACTTAAAAAAATTAAACATTATCCAACCTGTAATCTCTGATTTTACAAATGAAAAACCTAATTATGCATCCTAAATTCAGCAGTAAAAAAATGGAACTAAAATCCAGGTCTCTTATATAGGGTCTTTCCTACCAAAATACATTATCCTTCAATAACTCATTCTATTCTCAAATCCTCAAGCACAATAACTAATCTAAATCCATTTACTGAAAGGGACTCTTAAATCTAAACTCTTCCAGGACAATGACTCTAAGTGTGGGCTTTATATAGTGAGACAGATACTTTGATTATACAATTTATACATTTAAACAGTGAAAATGATTAACCCTTTCTTACTGTCATGAATGGACATATTTTAAGTTTAAAATTTTGAGTTGTTTCGTTTGTGTTCTGTGATGTTAGGGATCAAATCCCAGAAACTTGCTTAGGCAAGTGTTCTACCACTGAGCTATACCCCCAGTCAAAAATAAAATTTTTGAGGGCCTGATTGGGTGTTTCATCAAAGCAACATTATTACTGTATTATTATTCTTGACAAGATGAATTATAGGGTAAAGTGTCAGTGTTAAGCACTTCAGGTTTTTCTAAACACACTGGAAAATATAATAATTTTTATATTACCAGTCCTCTGGTTGAACTGGTGACTATAAAATGTATGTTTTTCTCTGCTCTACTAATGAAATGTATGTTTTTCTCTGCTCTCTATAAAATGACAAGGGAGGACAAAAGAAGAAAAAAAGCTGGGATGGTGGCACATGCCTATAATCCCACTGACTAGGGAGGCTGATTGCCAAGTTCAAGGGCAGCCTCAGCAATTTAGCAAGACTCCGTCTCAAAATAAAAAATAAAAAGAGCTGGGGATTCAGCTTAGTGGTTAAGCGCCCCTGGGTTCAATCCCTAGTATCCAAAGAAAGAAAAAAATGGAAGTGGGGATGGGGACAACAATGAACTTGGAAAGATAAGTTGTAGAAACTGACAGATCAGAGAAGGCTGAAATATAAGGTTAAAAGAGAATTCATAACAAGCAGCAAGCTGATTTGTACCCAGAACTCTCAGAAGCATCAGGACATATGTCTCTCCAAAGACCAGAGTGTTCATGTTTCATGTCCCTGAAGACTAGAGTGTGAATACAAAATGACTATTTTCTAGTTTGCATAAAAGCTTTTAAGACTCTCAAATTCCTGTTCTCTGAGGTTTACAAAGCTGAGGTTCCCAAGCTGTCAGAATAGTGGCAGCCAGGCTTCTAGCCATACATTTTTTTGAAGTCCTGCAAAGACTAGCTTGCTCGGAGTAAAAACCAAAATCCTTAGAATACCCTACCCACACCTTCCATTATCTGGTTCAACTTTTTTCCTCTTGAATGCCATCTGTTTCTACTATAGTCCTCTCTCATTTACACCACTTCGAAAGGTTTCCTTGACGATCCTTAAACAGAATAGACACCTCTTAACCCTTCCCTTTGTTTGGGACATTCTTTCTCCAAATATCTGTATGGCCAATTTTTTTAATGCCTTCAAATCTTTGTCACCTTCTCTGTGAGATCTTTCTTATTATTGTCAACCTTATTTAAAATTGCAATATGATCACCTATCTATAACACTGATCCCTCTTACCATTCTCTATCTTCCCATTAGGAATTACCTTTTAACATATATAATTTATAACATTCATAGTTGGTTATCATTCCCATTGGAATAAAAGTCCCACAAGATCTGGAATCATTTTTGTTCACTGAATTATCTCAAATGGAAAGAGTGCCTGACACATAATAGGCAGTCAATAAACATTTGTTAATGAATAAGTAATATCTAAAAGAACTGAAATATTTTTGCATTAATAATTACAATTATCTGGTACTTTGAAATAAATTATCTTTACATCGTAGAAAGTACTGATGTCGGGTTGGGGTTGTGGCTCAGCGGTAGATCGCTTGCCTAGCACATGCGGGGCCCTGGGTTTGATCCTCAGCAGCATATAAAAACAAAATAAAGATATTGTGTCCATCTACAACTAAAAAATATTTTTTAAAAAAGAAATATAGTTTATCTACTCTGAACATTTAGACAAATATATAAGGTTTGGGAATATTAGTCCAAATGTAAATTCTTTGAATGACGGATATAATATCTCATTCATCTATGCACTAATGCCTAGCGTTATCCATCACTCTGTCCTCTATGTGGAGGGGTGAAACAGCATGTATTATTCATATTCTGTTTATAACAGATTATTATGAACATTTATTCATTAAGAGCTCTATACCTCATCATATTGAATCCTAAATAACTACTGGCTGAAAACTGTGGGATACTATAATTTTTTAAAAATAGTATTATTTTGACATGTACTTTCTTATTTAATACTTTAAATAACATCATAAGATAGGAAATGGAGGGCAGTCCTTCTAACTTTGATGTGGAAGTTATGTAGAAACAAGAGGTTTTTCAAGGTCACGTAGTGGGCAAAGTTATGAATGGAAAAATTTAAATATTTACTAAAATAACTAACTATTAATAGGGAAAAAAGCATAAAGAAGCTCTTCCATCCACATCTTGACACTACTACTCTGTACAGGTAAATAAAACAACTGTTTTGCACATTAAGTTGTTCTCTGGCAGAAGCATAACAACTGCCACACTGTTTACACACATAGGTGCTAAACTAGTGCACAGTAACATTGTTAAAAACACTAATCCTCCTTCACAAGGCTCTGTTAATAAAAAGGAGTAAACCAAATGCATTGCCTAAACACAAATTTTTGTTATTTTATTGAATCATTCTCACAGACATTGGGATATGCAAAGATTTTAAATGTAGTCAATATCAAATCACAATAAATTTTAAAATAAATAATTTACATTATACATTCTTCTGTATTAAAAGTTCATAAAAATAGAAATAAAAAATTGTGAGTTTTGAGGTGCCTGATTAAAAATTCAAATTTTTACTCTTAATATTCAATTATATAGTACACATAATACTTTCATATACAGGAACAAGAACACCTCTCCTTTAATAAAAAGAACTTTCATAGATAGCCAAATACTTAACTTCAGATAGTTTCAATTAGAAATAAAGCTAAGTACAGACAAACTGGAAGAGAATCAGGTACAGCCATAAGCAGAAGTGTTGAAAAGTCCAAAGCAAATTTTAATTTCCTTTGATCATTAATTACATCTCCCACTTTTCACTCTGACAATAACACACTGACCTGAAATGCACTGATAAAAATTTAACATGGCTTAGGGTAGGAACTGCCTTTATGCCTTTATTTAATAAAAATTCCTCTACACAAGATATGACAGTATTTTAAGATTGACAATTATAGAAGGAGACAAGCAATAGAAGGGAACGTTAAAGAACAGATGAATTTAATGAACCTTAAAATCTTTCCCTTTTCTTTAAATTAACTTATTCTAGTACCATCTCCCACATTCAGAATGAATCCTTGAAATGAATCAAACTATCAAAATTAGAGTTTTATTGCATTAAAATGAAATAGCAAATAGAGAAGACTTACTTAAAAGATTTAGAGTACAATCAAATCGAGTTTATTTCATCACAGGTTTCTTTCTATGAGACAAAGGCATTCAAAACTACCTTTTAGAGATCAAATAATGCATTCTATACTATACACATACAATAAAAATCTGGTAGATATAATACAACAAAGCAGTAGTTCTACTGATGAATATTAAAATAGTTAAAACATTGTAATGCACCCTGACTACAGAACAACATGGAAAGAACTATACTCAGGTATACATCTTTCTTTGCTCAGGGTTTAGAAAGGTTTCCATCTGAATTAGAATAGCAGATTATTTTAAACAATCACAAATTCTACTAAAACTAAGAACTAAACCCTTGAAAAAAGATTTAAAAACTATAATGCTTCTTGGCAAAACTTTTTGTCTTTAAATTTATAAGATCCATAGCCTCAGCCTCTATTCTAAAACAGACACTATCACTAACAGAGAAACTAAATACAATAAGGAACAAAATGAAGATTTTGTTTTAAAAACTGCCCAGATGTCTGTATATTCCATGTATGGGACATGCTGTGTTCCACCCCTAACATCTCCCTCCCACAATGAAATTCTAACAAATTAAAAAAGGAATTCAACTTTAACATAGCTGGTGAAAATATTTTCATAAGGTGCTACACATGTAAGTCTAAGACTAAGGGAAGTATTTAGAAATTATACATTCTATTACCCTGTACTTGTTAGCCATTACTATCAAAAACTACACAGCAGAAAAATGAAGAGCAAAGCTTTCTTTCATTTATCCATTTATTATGGAAGCATAGTACATATCACCTTTCAATAGTGATCAACAGAAAACATCTATTTATACTAAATGGAAAATGGATTTCTACTCAACACAAATAAAACAAAACTCTAAATTTTCCTCCTACTATAATTCTCTATGAAATTCAACTATCATGAGAAAACTAATTGTTTAGATATATTCATGCCCTTGAACTCTGTATCTACTCTGAGTTATTAACGGTTTCCTCTTAAGCTATATACACATGTTCCAACACCGGATGGAATCTGTCTAATCAGACAGTTCATACTGAATTCACATTTTGCAGTCTGCATATAATATACATAGCTAAGGTCACAGATGAAAAGGGTATCTCAAAGATATCACAATCCCTCTTCTTAAAAACTATTTATTTATTTATTTTAGTTTTAAGTTGACATGCCATTATTATTTAGCTAGACCTTAATTATTTAGCAAGACCATACTTAGTAAGGTATGCCAATAGTTATTTCAAGGTACTTATATTCTGGAAAGCAACTTCTAATAAAATCATAAAACTGAAGTTTGTTAAGATGTAGCCTAAAATAGGTAAAAAGGCTTGTAAAGAAGTCTTCAAACCTGTTCTTTCTCATCTTCCTCAAGAAATTAATACGTTTGTTAACTCTTCTGTCAATCTACTACTAAACTTGCTGAAAAGATTTTTCAACTACATCATAGCATCTATAGCATTGATATATCCCTGCATCTATTGCTATGTTTGTAATTTCCTACAGATAACCTTACATCACTTTTTGTCTGAGTAGTTCAAACATGTCCAAATCAATCTCCTTGCTCATAAAGCTTGCAATAGTACTCCTGTTGTTTGAAGGATAATATATCAATTTATGAGCAATAACTTGCTATTCTATTGCCTTTAACCCACTTTTCAATCTCATTTCTCATCACAACACACTAAACTACTAAGCAAGATCCCTATAATCTATCCAGGCCAAACTACATTAAAAGCTTCTGATCTCCATAAATGGAATTAAATTTTTCAACCAATTATGGCTCTGCATTCTTGCTGTTTTTCTTTGTTTTGGTATCAGGGATTGAGCCCCGTGGTGCTTCACCATGGAGCCACATCCCCAGCCCTTTTTATTTTTTGAGATAGGGTATTATTAAGTTACTTAGGGCTTTGATAAATTGCTGAGGCTAGCATCGAACTTGTGATTTTCCTGCCTCAGCCTCCTCAGCTGCTAGGATTACATGAGTACAGCACAGTGCCCAGCTTCTGCTATTTTTTATTCATTTTCTATAAGATAATTTAAAGTTATCTTCCATTATACAACAAGTTTGGAGCCTGGACCAAATTTACTTTACACCCCTACAGTGTCTCACAACATCTTGCACACAACAGAAATTTCAGTTTTATGCAAACTGATATAGAAAAAAAAAAATATATATATATATATATATTTTTAAAATTGTTGATGGGCCTTTATTTTTATTTATTTATATGTGATACCAGGGATCAAACTCAGTGCCTCACACATGCTAGGCAAGCCTCTATCACTCACACCTCAGCCCTAGAATATATATCTTTTAAGAAAATGAATTTAAAAAGAAAGATAATTGTTTTAAGAAAGGAGAAAGAATTCAGGACTTGCAAAAAGTCTTCTAATTAACATCATTAAAATTAATTGCTACACATTTAAATACACTTTCAAAACTCAAAGGAAAGATAATAGAATTATCAGGTTCTTCCAAAAGATCCTTTTCACCATGGGGGAAAAAGGACTTTTATGCTTCAGTATGTGACAACAAAGATTATGTCAGTATTTTACTGTGGTTTAGGGGGACTAAAGTAATACTGGGAGACCTTCCTAATGAAGTTTATCATTAAACACAGTGGACCTAATAGCTATTAATAGCTACTATTAGAGTTAAAAGGTATTCATTACCTTAAAGCACTACAACGCTATTAAAATGTGGAGCTGTATAATTTTTTGTTGTGGCGAGACTACACCTGCACTATAAAGATATTTAGCAAGCCAGGTACAGTAATACATACCTGTAATCTCAGCTACTAGGGAAACTGAGGCAAGAGAATCACAAGTTTGAAGCCACGTTGGGCAACTCAGAGACCCTGTCTCAAAATAAAAAATAAAAAGGGCTAGGGATGAAGATCAGTGACAGAGTGCCCCCAGATTCAATTCTCAGGACTGGGAAAAATAAAATTAAAAGGTATTTAGCATCTCTGGCCTCTACCTACCTCATGTCACTTGCATATCTCCAATTATGACAACCAAAAATTTCTCAAAATATTTTTATCATCCTGAGGATGATAAGACGGAAAATACCCCCAGTTAAGAATTACTGCCATAGGACAAGAATTCCAGGGAAAGGACAGAATCATCTAAATGACTGAAACATGAGGAAAAAAAAAAATTGTCAACCAAGTATAGAACTATTATAATCCACAAATGTTTCTTAGTGCGTACAGAAGCAAAACCTCTGATGGATGACCTATCTCCTAATCTATAACACTATAATAATGAGTAAATATTGACATACTACAAATTTTAGTAACTATCATAGTCTTAACAATGCTCAAGAGACAAAATAACACAAAAATTTTAAAAATTTATTCAATTGTTTGTTTTTCTTTTCTACGAGAGAAAAAATGATAGCCAGGCACAGGCAAAAGCAGAAGCATGTTGTTTCCTTAACTTACATAATCATGACCCAGTACCACTCTACTCTGCATGCTATTTTTCTATATTATGCTTCTTCATTCTCATTCTCATTCAGTAAGAAAAATGTCAAATCATTTTTAGAACAGATTCTAATGTTAAGCTGTATACTAAGGTTAAGCAGCCAAAGTATTTCTTTAAAGCTATAGCCAGAATTCTTAGATCTTATGAACAACAATGTGTCCATAAAAACTCACTCTTGAAGTTTTTATAATTGAAAATATTTATACCACAGTTTTACATACATTAAATAGAAAATATAACTTGGAAAGTAAACAAGTTTTAAAGCAATAAAATGTTCTAGCACCAAACTGCTGTTTCATTCATCCAAACATTGTTGAATTTCTACTATATTCCTAAGATTGTTGTAGGCATGTTTGTGTTAATGCTAGAGGAATACAGCAGCAAACAAAGAGTCCTTGCCCTCATAGAGCTTACATTCTAGTAGGGAAAAGACAATTAACAAATACATAATTTCAGATGAGATATATTAAGGAGCAATTAAAAACCAATGTATAGTATAGACATGATTTGGGGGAGAAAAGATAGACCATATTTTGGACAGAATGATCAGGAAAATTCTATCTGAAAGGTTCTTAATGATAAGGAGTAAGTAGTTCCCCAAACTGTGTGATGCAATTTGGAAGGTCAAGAGGCAAGAGCTTAGCTTTTGGAAGGAATGGCAAGGAGGACAATGTGGCTAAATCAGAAAACAAACAGGGTGAAAACTAGTTAGGCAGAAGACTGTGTACAATTTTACATTATCATGAGAAAGACTTTGAATTTTATTCTTAGTATAAAGGCAAACTATTGGAGGGATTTAAGCAAATGAAGAACATCATTTAACTTATGGTCACTCTGGCTGCTGTATACAAAACATTCTTTAGACTAACAGTTTCAAGCAAGACCTGAAGTTGGCTTAGGTATTTGTATTTAGCACTGGATAAATTACTACCCTCCCTCTTCCCTAGTTAAATCCCACTCTTCCTGGGAATTGAACCCAGAGGTGCTCCACCACTGAGCCACACCCCCAGTCCATTTTATTTTGAGAGGCCTCACTAAATTGCTGTGGCTGGCCTCAAAGTTTCAATCTTCATGCCTCCCACCCTCCAAATTACTGGGATTATAGGTATGTGCCACCATGCCCAGCTAGATTATGATCTTTCTTTTAAAGCTGTTTCTAAGACATTAACTTCAAAAGATCCACTATTACACAAGTTAGTTGTCTTTATTGATCAGAAAAGTATTCTGAAGTTTCTTAATTCAAAATCCAGACTTTAATTAAAATCCTACAATTCTTTTAAATTCGAAGTGTTAGATGAAACACAAGGTGTCTGCTAAAATGATAGCAAAGGCATTTTAAGAGAGAATAAATCCCTTAACAGTAGGGAAAATGAGAGGGTATATAAATGGAACAGACTAAATCTTAGGGAAGCTCAAAATCAGATGAAATACACAGAGAAAGTTCACAGTCTACAGGATGCAAAAGGAGACTGTAGGAAAACTATATGAACAATATAATACTCAAAATGCCTAGAAAAAAAATTTTTTTTTAAATCTGGACTTAACATGTCTAGACGAAAATGAGAAGAGCTCAAAATGGGAAAACAGATTTTTTTTTTTTAAATTCATAAAAGGTAATGGAGGTGCTGGGGTTGTGGCTCAGCAGTAGAATACTCGCCTAGCATGTGTGAGGCACTGAGTTCAATCGTCGGCACCATATAAAAATAAATAAAATAAAGGTATTGCGTACAACTATAACTAAAAAATAAATAAATAAATAAAAAGGTATTGGAAAATTGAACTCAGGGCACTCTACCACTGAGCTGTATCCCTAGTCCCCACAGTCATTTAAAAAAAAATTTTTTTGAAACAGGATCTCCTAAATTGCCTAGGCTGACGCTGAACTTGTGGTCCTCCTGCCTCAGCCTCCCAAGCAGCTGAGATTTCAGGTGTATGCCACCATGCTTGATGGAAGAGTTTCTTTTCAAAGAAAACAAAGTGATGAGGACAAAGAGATTACCTTCTTCTTCATTCTGAAGTGAAGCAAGGCCTGCCAATCAAAAATGTTAGCCTATATACACAAACTTTCCAATCTATTCTCTCATTTTAAAGTGTCTATAAAAAATAATTATTATCAGAAATATAAGAAGAACAATGAAGATAAAAGATCAAAATAAGGTAATTCTACAGCAAAAAAAAAAAAGTTTTTTAAACAAAGGAAAAGAAGGGAATGCTAATCTTTTATTTTTAAAAAAAATCTGTTTAGGGGCTGGGATTGCAGCTCAGCAGTAGAGCACTTGCCTAGCACATGCGAGGTCCTGGGTTCGTTCGATCCTCAGCATCACATAAAAATAAATAAATAAAGATATCGTATCCAACTAAAAAAATAAATATTTAAAAAAAAAATCTGTTTAGAAAATTTTAGTAACAAGGGGCCCCAGCATGGTGCACACCTATATAATCCCAGCTGTGAGTTCAAGGCCAGCATAGGCAATAGAGCAACACCCCTCTCATTCATTCATTCATTCAATCATTCATAAATAAATAAATAAATAAACAAGAGAAATTCTAGAAAGGGCTCTAAGAAACAAGGAATTTCCCCAGAACACAAAAGGGGAAAAAGATTTTAAAATGAGAAAATAAAGAAACTCACCATTGGAATCAAAGTTCCAAAGAGAATAGGGGGGAAAAAAGAGAGATGATATCCAAGAAAGAGATTTCCCAGTAGCAGGACAAAAAAAAAGACTTCAAATTAAACAGTCTCTTCAAGTATTTAGTACAAGGACTAAAACAAAAAAGATTGCTATACTTAAACATATTCTTAGAATTTCACAATTCTAAATCTAAAACGAAAACCCTAAAGCCTCATGGAGGTAACAGATAACAATCTTTAAAAAGTGAGCCAGAATGAGACTGTTATTACATATTTTGTTGGAAGCCATTAGAAGACAAACAATGCCATAAGAGTTCCAAGAGAAAATGATATTTCACTGAAAATGCAATACATAGCCAAATTATCAATGAGTACAAGGACAAAAATCAAATCATTTTCAGAAATTCAAAGATGTTAAATATATATTTCCCACAATCTCTCACTCAAGAAGAGTATTGAAGATGTTTGTCAACAAAATAAGGGCAAATCCCAAGAGAAGCCACTAGTTATATTAACTTAGGCATCTATCTACTAAAATAAAATCCTAGAAAACATATCTAGTAAACAACACTAAAAAGTAAAAAATTCTATATAATAGTTACATAATAGGGAAAAAATACACAAATAATGGAGACATATGACATATGACATTTTAACCAACTAATAAAGTCTAAGATATCATTTAACCCTTGAGTAATTTTTAAACAATAAAAACATAATTGACTGAGAGAAGGAAGTGTAATCTTTGCACACTACTTGGCCTTTGACTAACAAATAGGTAGACAGTTCTAAGGAATATAGTAGTAGCATTTTGTTGGATTTCATCTTTTAAAAAAACATAAAAATGCAAAAGGCTTATTTGACAAGCTGTATATATATATTAGAAAACAGAAAAAAAAAAGCCGCCTTCTGCCCAAAGTATGTCATAAATATAGTGAACAAATAAGGCAAATCACAGATGAAGCAAAGTATCTATAGCACATGTTACTAACATAGGTAACCAGAATGTGAAAAGAACAAATCAGACAAAAGAGAGAGACTAAAAAAAAAAAAAAAAAAAAAAAGACTCTGCAATTCACAGAAGAGGTAATCTAAATGATCAAAATATATTTTACAAGATGCTTAACCTCAGTAGGAATCTGGAAAATATGTATTAAAGACAATGAGATGCCATTTTGCATACAGCCAAATTCAAAGACTCCTAACACCAAGTATTGAGGAAAATGAAGAACAACAGTTTTTCTCATACTCTGCTAGTTCATTAGAGAAAAACCATATCAGCTATTTGGACAGCAACCCTTAAGATTGAAAATGGACAACCCTCATGGCCTAGCAACTCTAATTTTCAATGTATTTCCTAGAGTAATTCTTATACAAGTGCAGAAAGAAATGTGTACAGTTCAGTTACATCCTTTGTAACTGTGAAAAACTGAAAATGATCAACATATCCATCTTTTAGAGAGCAAATTAAATTATGATATAGTAACAAGGAAATACCATAAAGTCATTTAACGTGACTTAATTAGAGCTACACATATAAGGACATGTATAGAAATAATAAGCACCAATTCAGGAAGTGAAAGAAGAAAAATAGTACACTGGAGTTCTAACATTGGTTGGCTGATGGATATATGAGTGTTTATATATTATTTTCTCCACTTTTTTTTTGGTGACTAAACTATTCATAATGAAGAGGTTCCCTGAGGAAAAAAAAAGAAAAGAAATTATACAAATTTAATACTCAGAGGATTTATTATTGTAAATCCTATTCTGAAACAAATCCCGGAGTCCTAGTATTAAAAACTTAGATCATTTCCACCCTTAACTTATAGTAGTGACTATTAAAAAAAATACATACTCTGTAACTGATGTTACATTTTCCTGTCCAAAAGGTCCAACTGGATCATCCTTGAATTTATCACTTGGAAGTTGAGGTGGTAAAAACTCTACATCTTTTTTCTTTGGGACTTTGTAATACTTCCAGGCTATATTAGCTTCATCTTCTTCCAAGTTTACAGCTGTACCAATATATACTGTAGGCTCTACAGCTTCCTGGAATTGAGGTGGGAAAGACTGGGACAAACTGTCTATCCTATCCTCCATTGGTTTAGTAGGAACCAAGGGATCCGGTGTTGGCATTTGATAAAAATGTTGACTCTGAGGAGTTGAAGGTGTTTTAGTCACTCCTTCATCAACCACATCACATGGGTGAGGACTAAGTGGGGGTGGTTGAGGTGAATTTGTCATTTCAGTGCCATGCATCTGAGGAGTCTTTGCTACATCATTAGTTCGGATATTTGAAAATCTCACTTGACTATCTGAAGCAGAGATGACAAGTCTTTGGCTGGCTGAATCTGTGTCCATGCCAACATCATCACTGATAGATATACGATGGTGAAAAGGAGTCAAGGGGCGTTTCTGTGGCTTTTCACTCTTTTCTTGCTTCTCACTGGTCTTGTGCTTAGGAAGTACTTGTTGTTGCTGACCTAAAGATGGTACCTGTCCTTGTTGTCCAGAATTTCTTGGTTTGGGATTTTTGTGCCTGTAAGTTAAAATAAAGGGTTGATATTTAGAGAATCACTATTACAGCAAAGTGACATTTCAAATATTATTTGTTGTTTTTCATATAATCCTAAAAACAGAATAATCTGGCTGGGTACAGTGGCATATGTGGGTAATCCCAGTAAATTGGGAGGCTGAGGCAGAAGGATAGAAAGTTCAAGACCAGCCTCAGCAATTTAGCAAGGCCCTAAACAACTTAGCGAAAACCTGTCTCAAAATAAGAAATAATTGCCTGGGGTTGTAGCTCAGTGGTAGAGTGCTTGCTTTGCATGCATGAGGCACTGGGTTCGATCCTTAGCACCGCATAAAAATAAATGAAGATACTGTGTATTGTGTCCATCTACAACTAAAAATTTAAAAATAAGAAATAAAAGGGCTGGGGGTGTGGCTTAGTGGTTAAAGCACCCTGGATTCTATCCCTGGTAACAAAAAAAAAGGAATATTAACTTCAAACATTTCTACTTTTATTGAAATAATTTAGCGAATACAAGAAGACAAGAAAAAGATGTCAAAAGACTTCATTAGTAAAGGAAGAAGAAAAACTTTATTTGCAGTTAACAGTGTTAGAAACTATTCAAGGTGATCAACAACCAATCGATCTTAAAACTATTAGAGGTGGGGGCTGGGGTTGTGGCTCAGTGGTAGAGTGCTCGCCTAACATGTGTGAGGCACTGAATTCAATCCTCAGCACCACATAAATGTAAACTAAAGATATTGTGTCCACTTAAAAGTAAAAAATAAATATCAGAAAGAAAAAAAAAATTAGGTGGGACATCCAAACGTTATGTCTCTTCTGATGCAACTACTACAAATCAACTACAACGCTGTCCATAAAATACTCTTGCCAAAAACATTGTACTTGAATCTAATCAAGGTTCTAGATGAGCATTGCCCACAAGAACTTTGTACTACGATGGAAATGTTCTGTAAGTGTGTACTACGATGGAAATGTTCTGTAAGTGACTCTTGAGCACTTGAAATATAGTTAATGCAACTGAGTAACTTAATTTTTATACTTCTTTAAATATTATTTTTATACTNTCCCCTCCTCCCTCTCTCTCTCTCCTCTCTCTCCCCCTCTCCCCCTCTCCTCCCTCTCTCACTCTGTCTCTCTCCTCTCTCTCTCTCTCTTCCTACTGTCTCTCTCCTGTTTCTTTCTCCTGTCTCTCTCCTCCCTCCCTCTCTCTGACTCTGTCTCTCTCTCTTTTTTTTTTTTAAATATTTATTTATTTATTTATTATTTTTTAGTTATCGGCGGGCACAACATCTTTGTTTGTATGTGGTGCTGAGGATCGAACCCGGGCTGCAAGCATGCCAGGCGAGCGCGCTACCGCTTGAGCCACATCCCCAGCCCCTGTAAGTGACTCTTGAGCACTTGAAATATAGTTAATGCAACTGAGTAACTTAATTTTTATACTTCTTTAAATATTATTTTTATACTACTTTAAATAGCTACTAGTGGTTACTAACACACCTTGTACTGGGCAGCACAGCTGTAAGAGCTACCTTCAATTTATAGAAATATAAAAGTTAAAGAAGAAGTTAAATGACAGCGAAAACCAAATTTGGGTATACAAGGTAAATGATAAATTCAGAACATGGAACATCCTATAGGACAACTGACCTAGTTTCTCTAACCAAGTCAATGTCACATACAGGAAAGACTCAGAATACTTAAATAAGTAAGTACTACTTAAATTTGCATGCTAGTCAAACAAACCACCTATTCTGAGACAAATATTGACAGGGTATTATGACATCAAGGAATTATTGCTCATTTTATTGGGTATAACAACAGAATTATAAAATAACAGGGCCAGAGGTACAGCTCAGTGGTAGAGTACTGGCTTACCACGTGCAAGGTCCTGGGTTCAATTCCCAGCACCGTAAAAGGAAAAAATAAATAAATAAACCTCACACAGAAAAGTACTACAGAGTTAAATGGTATCTTAGATTTGTTTGAAAAAACTTCATTAAGAAGCTAGACAAAGGCTGGGATGTAGCTAGCTCAGTGGCAAAGTGTCTCCCTTGCATTTGCAAAGCCCTGGGTTCGACTCCCAGTCCCCCACACTCCCCGCCAAAAAAAAAAAAAAAAAAAAAAACAGCATCAGCAGCAGGTATACAATGAGGCACACCCCTGTAATGCCAACTACTCAGGAGGCCAAGGCAGGAAGATTGCTAGATCAAGATTAGCCTCAGCAACTTACTGAGGCCTTGATCAACTTAGTGAGACCCTCTCTCAAAAAATAAAAAAGGTCTGGGGATACGGCTCAGTGGTGAAGGAACCATTGGTTCAATTCCTAGTAACAACAACAAAAAAAAGGTGGGTGTGTATGTATGAATGTTTGCTACATATTAAAGTATAATGGCTGCTCTGAGGAAAAACACTTGTAGGAAAGCATTTGTACAACTATCTGAGGTACAAGATGAATTAGGCCTTTTTTTCACAGAACACCAATTTTATTTGAAAAACAATGAGTATCCATCCATATCTGATTATTCAGGAAATCTATTTACTAAGTTACAAAAATGAACAAAACAAGTCTGTCATTTTAAGGAAGAAAAACTGATGAATCTGAACTTTAGAGTAAGATACAAAACTTTGGAAAATTTTATCTGCCACAGGGAACTCGACAATTTTCTAATATTTACTTTTCTGGTGAGATCATTAATGACATAATAGAATAAAATTTTTGTTACCTTATAACAAAATGTTCAGAAGAGCCACATAATTTAATGAATTGATGTTTTCCAAATAACCAATGTAAGAAAAATCAAGCTTAAGTAAAATATCCAGTCATTAGTGGAGTATAAAAATTTCATTAACATGGCTTCAGATTCCACATTATAACTATCATTTAATAAACTATCATTTGCAAATTTTGGTGCAGTATCAAAGGAGAATATCCATAATTATCTGAAAAAGTTATTAAAATATTATCTTCCCTCTTCCAACTGCACAGCTGTGTGGGCTGCATTTTCGTCATATATCTCAACCAAGACAACAAACAAGAGGTTGAATGCAAAAGTAAATATGGGAAAATCCATCTATCTTATAATGCTCAACATTAAAGAGATTTTTTTAAAAACTGTAAAACAATGCCACTTATATAATTTTGTGTTTTAGAAAATATAGTTAATGTCTATAAAAATTTTTTATTCATGTTAATATACACTGGGCTTATTGTTGTTTTTAATAAATTAAGTAGTACTTCAAAATTTCTCTAAAATAAATATAAATAGATATAGCCCATATAAATAAAAGCACTTTAGGTATCATACATTTCTATTTTCTTTTTGATGGACTGGGTATCAGACCCAGAGGTAGGCAAGCAATCTACCCACTGAGCCATATCTTAGTCCCCACAATAATTGAGAGTGTAAATGAAATCTTAAAACCAAAATTTTGAGGTGTAGTCTACACAGTATTAAGAACACCTCCATTAAGGAAGTGAATTATTTTGTTATGTCACAAATACAAGGGATGTGAAAAATAAACAGCCATATATTTACTTATCCAGCTGTAAGAATAGAAACTATATTCATTGAGGCTATATAATAATAATAATCCATTATTGGTATATACCATTATATGGATCTTCAAAAAAAATTTTTTTGTGGGGGGTACTGGGGATTGAACTAAGGGGCACTCAACCACTGAGCCACATCCCTAGACCCATTTTGTATTTCATTTAGAGACAGGGTCTCACTGAGTTGCTTAGCATCTCACTTTTGCTGAGGCTAGCTTTGAACTCGTGATCCTCCTGCCTCCATCTCCCAAGGTGCTGAGATTACAGGCATGTGCCACTGCACCAGGATAAAATTTTGACAACACTGTCATAGTCCGGTACAGACCTTTACTTTAAAACAACAACAACAACAACAAAAAAAGGTTTTTTAAAGACAACAATTCTAGAATCCTAGTATGAATTTCATACTAGAAACCAACCAACTTGGGAAATCTGTTTAATTTAGTGTTAACATCTGAAACTTAATTCCTTTTTTTGTCAAGTAACTTGGCTAAGTGTAAATTGTCTTATGAACATTCTATCAGACAAGTCTAATATCAATAAATGTGCACTATTCAAATCTCACTGGTGAATGATGCAACCAAAACAATTTTATGCTTCTCACTTACTATAACAACTTTAAAAACAATTTTGAGATAGTTCTAAGATGAGTGAAAGTATAAGAAAAACAAAAAAATGAGGAAATTTGGTAGAATCTTTTTGAATTCACAACTGTTTAAGCAGTCTTTTGCCCACAATCATCACCTAATCCACCTAATTTATATCCTATCCAGTATTCACCCTTAAATTTAAAAGTTCAAAAAAATCTAACTTGATAGTCACAGCAATAGCCATTTTTAAAAAGCTGATACAGTTAATACATACTTAAAAAGCCTCTGGAAACAACCTATATGTCCATCAAATAAAAAAACTCTTGGGCTGGGGTTTTGGCTCAAGAACACTTGCCTAGCATGTGTAAGGCACTGGATTTTTATTCTCAGCACAGCATATAAATAAATAAAATGAAGCCCACTGACAACTAAAACAAAAATTAAAAAAAAACAATTTTTGATACTTCCATTCAGTGCAATACCAAGAAGATATTTAAACAATGAGGCATATTTACAAGTAACTAACATGAACAGATCTAAGAAAAAAAATAAGATGTTAAATATATCAGAATAAGATGGGCAAAGTGGCACACACCTATAATCCCAGTGACTCAGGAGGCAGAGGCAAAGGATTACAAACTCGAGGCCAGCCTCAGCAACTTAGCAAGACCCTGTCTCAAAGTAAAAACGGCTGGGGATATAGCTCAGTGCCTAAATGCCCCTAGTTTCAATACCTAGCACCAAAAATAAATAAAATAAAATAAAATCAGAATGTAAGCGTCAAAGGAAAATGTAATGCAAAATTACAGAAAAACTTGTAAAAGAATAATATCTAACTGGCAAAGAGCCACATATAGATAGGGAAAGGTAGTGGATATGGGGAGAATGGGCAAACTTCGTATGTGTAATTACAATTTTTTTTTTAAATTTATTTTTGCAAATCATTTGTTATATATTTATGCCATTTTTAAAAAATCAGGTTAAAATAAATTTTTTTATTTAGTTTAGAATTTATTTATTTATTTATTTTAATGTGGTGCTGGGGATCAAACCAGTGCCTCACACATGCTAGGCAAGCGCTCTACCACTGAGCCACAATCCCAGCCCTTAAGAGAACCCAACGTTAGTCAGGGTCCAGTCCTACCTTTCACTCAGAGGAGATTTACTATACAGAACAGGTTACCAAAACAAAAAAAGAGAGAGCTACCAGGATAACAGTAACTTGAGACTGTGGCTTCAGACTAAAAGGACAATAAGATGAATTAGTCTCACCGTGTTTCGAAAGCCTGGGGTGTGCTATAAACAAAGCAAGAAATGCAGCGTTTGGGACCATGGAGGAAGGGGCTATTAATAGGATACACGGGAGCTGCTGATGAAGCTGGCTCAAAAAAGTAGTGGCTTCTTCCCTCCTTCCACCCTCCAATCTTCTATTAACCAAAACCAGAAAGCAAGGGAGCCTAAGAAATTAAATCCCTGAAATACAAAACAAAGTAGGGAAAGGGTAGGAGCAAACTGGAGGCCAATTAGCATAGTTAGTTAGCAATATTTGTCCTATTTCCTATATTTCACGGCAAAGGAGGATACACACATATGGTTGCTCAAGGCCTCACTCTCATTTAATAATTAAATTAAAAATCAGGCCAGGCACTGTGGCACATGCCTGTAATCCCAGAGGCTTGGGAGGCTGAGGCAAGAACTCACAAGTTCAAAAGCCAGCCTCAGCAACAGTGAGGCGCTAAGCAACTCACTGAGACCCTGTCTAAAAATAAAATACAAAATAGGGCTGGGGATGTGGCTCAGTGGTCGAGTGACCCTGAGTTCAATCCCCAATACCCCCCAAAAAAAGAAAGAGCAGGTGCAATTGTTAACCACTTTAAACTGTAAAACAGCTAACATATCCATACTTTTTTAGTTGTAGATGGACACAATATTTATTTTTATGTGGTGATGAGGACTGAATGTGACCAGTGCCTCACACATGCAAAGCAAGCACTCTACCACTGGGCTACAATCCAGCCCTATATCCATATTTTTATTCCAATCTATCAACAAGAGGTAAGCTTTCAACAATATTGCCAGATATTAAAACATTACCATCCTTTAATCCAAAGAATCTAAGTAAGAACATTCAATATATACAGAAATACACCGCAAGGAGTCCGTCATTATACTCAAGTAGCTAAGGTAAGAAAAACCTTGGCCCTAACTTGCAGGCATTCCATTCTGTTGGCTCATTTTCATGGGGAAAAAGGGTAGCCACCTATTCAGTAACAAGTCCTGATTAGGGATGTCAAAGCCATTATTGTTTACTTGACTGTAAAAGCATGATTTACCTTTAATATGCAGAATAAAATAATAAACTTGGCAATGTAGTTTCAAAGCCTCTAATAAACCTCATCAAAAGTCCCCAATAAATAAAAGGCCTAAAGAATTCATTCTGCTACCAATCTTTCAACAATACAGTCGATTAGAAAGTCTGTATTTGGATAATAATATAGCTTTAGTCCCTTGCCAAAGCACATTTTCTGAATCTTATCCCAACAACTCACTTGCAGCTTCCCAAAGAAAAGAACCCGCTGCACAAAATCCAACAATGTATTTACCATAAAAAAAGAAAAATGACAGTGGAGATTTTTACTAAGTATATCACACATCATCTCTTTTATAAGAACCCTTGGGAGAAATTTCTCAGGCACAGTAATATTGAGGAACAGTTTTCTCAAGAGACATGCGTCTTTTATTTTTCAGATGCTGTGTATACCATAATCTAATAAAATCTCTTTTATTTGGCTGCTAGGAAAAACTTCCACAATCTACCTCTGGTATCTGGAAAATACATACATCTATAATCAGCTTCAAATTATTAAATTTTCTTTCTTATATTTCTTTCTTCTGAAAAAAATTCTAACACAGTGTTTACATAAACATATCCCAAACAAAGTGAATAAGAAACAACATACATATACACACAACCATCAATCAACTAAAAAATAATCTACCTCAAACAACTGCAATTTGTTCTTTGTGTGGCTTCAACAAAGTCCCAGCATGCCACTTTATCAGGAGTTTCTTCTTCACATAGACCACCTGATGAAGCAGAATACTTCCTCCTAAAATTTGAAATTACAAAATTTCTTAAGATTCATAAAATTTTCTAATTTAAATTTAGCATTAAAAATAATTTTAAAAAACAAATTTCTGAGCTAAAGTCATATAAATGACTGTTTAACTCTTAATTATAAGTAAATTACCCAACATGAGATTTTTTTTTTTAACGTGAAAATGAAAATATATGGCTGGGAACAGTGGCACATGCCTGTAATCCCCAGCCACTCAGGAGGCTGAGGCGAGAGGATCAAAATTTGAGGCCAGCCTCAGCAACTTTGCAAGACCCTGTCTCAAATTAAAAAATAAAAAGGTGTGGGGACGTAGTTCAGTAGTAGAACACCTTTGTGTTCATTACCCAGTATCGCTAATGAAAAATAAGAAAAACTAAAATACATACTTGTTCTGTGCTCTGTTCATATTACATTCTTGCCAAACTCTATCCACCACATGATTTGCTAACTTTCTGGGTATTTTCCCACCATGGTGGCTAGTACTATCAGAGTTGAAGCCATCAGACACTGAAGAAAATTTGACCCACTTCTGGGCAGACTGAGGATCAACTGCAAATAAACAACAAAAAAAAATAAGCTGTAGGAGAATAAAGTAGATTTAAAGTAACATTATTGAGGGTTATATTAATTTATGATACAACTTACTCAAGCTGTCTGGTAAACCTGTTCATATTTGAAACAAAAAAGAATATTAAATACTGATAGCAAAAAAATGTCAACAGGGGATGTAAATTGAATTATAGCATGTCAATTTGTTTTCCTGACTTAGAGAATCAAATAAAAATTATAGAGGCCAGGAGTATAGTTCAGTGATAGAACACCTGCCTAACATATGTGAGGCCCTGGGTTCTTTTCCAGCACCACAAATAAGTCAATAAATTGTCTTAATTTTGGGAAATACACTAAGTATGTAGGAATGATGGGACATCATGTATGCAACTTGTTCTCAAATGGTTCAGAAAAGACTAGTGATAATGAATGTACACATACAGAGGGAATAATAAAGCAAACGTTAAATTTGGGAATCTAGAAGAGGGCGTTCTCGGTAACTTTTCAGTAAGTTTTAAATTATTCCAAAGTATACATATATTTTTTCCGTTCTTATGTATTCAATAGGTTTATCACCAGACTCGATGAAACAGACTAGTATTAATACCTGTTTGGACTTCCTCAGGAGAAGTAGGTGGTGTAAGAGTAACTGAAGACATAGCAGGATCTCTTGTGGAAGCAGGCACTTGGTGGACACCCAAGCAAGAAGCTGAACAGTGAGAGGATGCCACAGAACTAGGCGTAGGAATGTCTGACTGGGGGACTAGAACAAAGCATGCTGGGTAGATCATTCGAACACCAGCTGAAAGGGGAAAAAAATGCACAGGAAAATTGATGACTATTGTGACTGCAGTGGAATTAGTCTCAATTCAAGAGCATATAATAGAAAAGCAGGCATACTATGACCATGTTTGCACAGAAAAAGTTTTTATCAAAATACACTCTTGGCAGAAACTATATTTTGTTTTTTAAAGAAAAGTCTTTTTGCATATTTGACCAACTAAACCATACAATTTTTTAAAATTATTACTAGAATTATGAACTATATTCTATTTTTAATCAACAGGTCTACTTTAATTTTTTCCAGTGCTAGAGACTGAAGCCAGGGCCTCACCCAAGCCAAATACTATCATTAGGTCACATTCCCAGTCCTATATAGCTCTGTTTTAAAAGCCTAATAAATGTCTGTGTTTTGTTTCTGTTTTTGCCACAAATGTTCTGGTAGTAATGTTTTTACTAAAACTGAATACTGCTAATGTTTCTAATTTAAAAAAAAAAGTCAATGCAGCAATCTTTATATATAACATTAACATTAGATTCCACTAAATACTGTATTATAGTCTAATCCCAATTATCTGTTCAATTACACACTCTCCATGCTTTCCATGTCTCCTAAGGTACAGTACATATATGTCTTCACCCCACTGTGGGGCTTGGTTATGTGTCTTATTCTAAAATATATGCTATATCCTAATAGGAGTGTTAAATGTGCTTCCAGGGTCAGTAGCAGCCTCTTTTACTTCTGTCTTCTCCTAGTAGATTAGCATTCCCTAGTGTAAAGGTTACCTTGGTAACCTTGGTCCTTGAATGAGAAAACATACAGAATAGAGCCAATGTGAAAACAGCTGACCTAGGCAGAGTACACTAAAGCCACAAGTTCTTTAGAAACATTTTCTGTTATTGGAGATGAGAGTTTTATTAAATGTTCAAGCACTGTATAACACAAGTTTTCACTTTCCAGCCTCCAAATATTGATTTGTTCACAATTATTCTCTCCCATCTTTAGCATAATTCCCTTCAGATAGAATATATTTCCCTATCTCAATGACTTTTGCATGGACAAGTAACTAATTTTTGTTTTGTTGGATACTGGAGGTTGAACCCCGGGGCACTTTTACCACTGAGCCACATCCTCAGCCCTTTTTATTTTGAGACAGGGTCTCACCAAGTTGCTGAGGCTAGCCTGGAACTTGTGATCCTCCTCCATCAGCCTCCCAAGTCACTGGGATTACCACCATGCCCAGCTATGTAACTAGTTTTGTCCAATGATAAGTGAGCAGATGTAATATACACCATATCCCAGCAAAAGCTTTAGCTATACTTATATGGTTAGGTTTGGTTCCTAATGTTTTGATTGTTACTTTTAAGATTAGTGTGTCCCAGATATTGGGACTCCTTTAATCTACATTACAGAATGAGAAGATACATGGTGCCAAACCATGACCAAGTATCAGGCCTTCTGTAATCCAAACAGGAAGTAGGCAACACACAGATGCTTGGTGCTGAAAGCCACTGAGGTATTAAAATTGTTACTCAGTAAAATCTAATACAGACAGCCACATGGTTTCCCCTTCAGAATAATACTCAGAATCCATACCAACAAGAACTTCTACTGCAGCTAAAGAATCATCTTCCCAATCCATATCTTCCTGTTTTTCTTCAGACATCTCCTTCAAGGAACATGAAATAGGATAGAACTGTTTCCATTCACCAATCAATTTTTTTGTAGCTGAATCAGACATCTTGAATGCCTGTCCTGTGAGAGTGCCATTTAGTCCAAATGGGCTTAAGATAACTAGAAACCCAGAGCAGACATCAAGTAAGTAACTAAAACTATTACACCAAATAAGATCATGTTGAATAGTGTGACAAGTAATTATGCAATTCTAAAAACTATTAAAAATATGTCTACCCCCAACTCAGAAATACAAAGAATTCCATCAGGAATTGAGGTATCTGTAATATTCTTCAATTTCTCTTGACTAAAAAAGCAATTTGAGGAAAACAATGTGAATATACAACTCTTAAGTACTTACAATGGACTGCAACATAAATTTAAACAAACATTAGATTTTAAGATCAAATTAACACATTTCTAGTCCTTAAAACAAACCAGCAATCTTTTAAAACATTTTTCCTACTGGAGTTTAATGTTTTTATGGTATAAATGATATTGAAAGTTCCTGTGTAACAATGTTAAACATGGCTTACTTATATGACCTGACACACAGGATAATCTTGAAAAATTAACAGGTAATGCTATTTAACAGAACACATTAAAACCTTAATATTTGTTTTCATGGATTTTAAAAAATAATTTTTACATTAATAAACATACTTTGTTGACTTAATACTCTGAGAGAAAAGAAAGAAAGCTACATCAAAATCATCACTAGGCTAAAGATCAGGGGCAAAATTCCACCAAGCCCAATATGCAAAATTAGCAACTTCAATAAGAATATTCTTGAAATAACAATAAAAGATTAAATTCCTAAGCCAATAAAATAATCTACCTTGAAACGGGCTATTAGATTGCTGAGCAAGGGTGATGTGCTCTTCACTGAGAAGATATACAGGTTGATGTTGGTTAATTTCCACACTGGTACAAACATTGCTTTCTCCATGCAAGAAAAAGGTGAAAGAGCAGGACAAATGTTCACTAATAAAGAAGAAAAAGTTGTATTTTAGTGATGATTAACAGCAAAAAAAAAAAAAAAAAAACATAAAAAAATAACTAGCTTTTCTTTATTAAGAAGTTATAACACAAAAAACGCATACTTTCTTTAACCCAGGAATGCTTCATCTGAAGGAAAAAAGTCATAGACGCAAGCAAATATTTAGTTGTAAGAAAGGTGGTTCACAGCACTATTTATGATTTTTTTAAAAAGCTGCAAAATAGATGAACCAGTTAAACAAGTTAGGTACACCCACATGTATATATATTATTATATAACCACAAAAATGTTGGGAGAGAGGGTTTAATAGAAAGTAGACGACTATCAAAATAGCATGGTCTTAATTATTTAGAAGAAATAAGAATTTTCCTTTATTAAAGAAGTATAGCAAAAAAAATTAATGGCCACAATTTTTATTTTGTTCATTTTCACCCTCTCTGTAAGAAATACAAATATATAAACAGGCCATGGTAGAGCTTGTCTGAAACCTCAGCACTTGGGAGGCTCAGGCAACAGATGACTTGGGCCCATGAGTTCAACATCAGCCTGGACAACACAGTAAGACCCCATCTAAAAATATACCTATTAATGCAAATATGTTTTCTTGTTTTATTATTTCTGAAATTGAGACATATCCAATTAATCATTTAATGAAATAATCTCTCAACCAATGAAATGATTTGAAAGCAATCCTAGAATCAAGGACAGATGTAAAATACTCTATGAGGTGTGTCTAGGTATACAGATTGGAAAATACAAATGCCTTAGGACAGAAGATGTATCCTTAAGACAGATTTAGACAGTGGCAGAGAAAGGAATGAGATTATACACTAAGAATCTACTTTTCTTATTTTTTCTTCACACATTTTAAGAAGTCCTTTAAAATATGATCATTAATCAAATCATAACCTGTTAAACATGAATAAACCCTCTTGAATTTTTTCCACACAAGGCAGAGCAAAATGAATTGTTATATTAAATTATAGGAAGTAATGCTAGAGCTAACAAAAGTGGAAAATAGAAAGCATAAGTGAAAACATAATGCTGAGGCAGGACTACAAGTTTGAGGTCAGTCTTAGCAACATTCCATCTCAAAAAACAAAAAGGGATGGGGATGGAGCTTATGGAGCTCAGTGGTAGAGCATCCTAGGGTTTAGTTCCCAATGCCACCAAAGGGGGGCTGGGGGAATGAAGAGAGAGAGAGGAACAGAGAGGGAAAAGAAAAATGTAAAAAGGAATAATAGAACTAAATATTTCATTTTTAAAAATTTTTTTAGTTGCCAATGAACCTTTATTTATTTGTATGTGGTGCTAAGAATCTAACCCAGTGCCTCACTCATGCTAGTCAAGCACTCTACCACCGAGCCACAACCCCAGCTCCCAAGTATCTCTTTTTATTTATATTAGGGAGTCAACAATAATGTCTAAAGTTGATAGAACAAGTAACTGAAATCAATCATTCAAGTTATGAAAGTAATTTAGAGAAGCTGGTTTGAAGGTATTATTTATCTCAACTGAATATTCATAGACACAAACTGAACTTATCTCTAGAATTATGGTAGTAACCACCAGAAGCACTAAACAAAAAGTTTAAAAACAAAGTAACCTAGTTATTTCTGGGAATGGGAATGGAGTATTAGAGCAGGATTTTTTTTTTAATCACACCATTCAGTGCTACTTGAATTAAAATTACTTTTAAATGTTTTAAAATACTGAATTCTACACATTATTCAGTAGTTAATATATCTTTTGGCTCTAATAGTTTTTAGTATTAAACACTGCAGAACTAACTAAATTTTTACAGAAAAATTGCAAAGATACTACAGAGAGATCCATATCCCTTCACCCAGTTTTCATTAACCATGCTACATCTGTCAAACAATAAACTTACATTGATATGTTATTATCAGCTGAACTCCAGTCTTTTATTTAAATTTTCCACTTAGGCTTTTTTTCCATCTCAGGATCCAATCCTGAGATTTGACACTACATTGCAGATACCATATTGCATTTAACGAATAATTTTGTTTTTTGTTTCTTTGGTTTTGTTGTGGTTCTAGGGATTGAATCTGGGGCACTCTACCACTGACCTACATCTCCAGCCCTTTCATTTTTTGAGATAGGCTTCTCTAAATGCCCAGGCTGAGCCTGAACTTACAATTCTGCCTCATTTTCTCAGATAGCATGCTCCACTTCACCCAAGATACCAGTATTTCTTTATTTTTTCATTTTTTTTTTTTGTTTGTTTGTTTCCGGGGATTGAACTCAGGGGCACTCACTACTGAGCCACATCCCAGCCCTACTTCGTATTTTATTTAGAGACAGGGTCTCACTGAGTTGCTTAGTGCCTCGCTGTTGCTGAGGCTAGTTTGAACTCACGATCTTCTTGTCTCAGTCTCCCAAGGTGCTAGGATTACAGGCGTGGGCCACCTCAACATTCCTAGGGGGAATAATTATTCTGATATACTACAGCACCTTATATCAACATACCTCCAATATCCATTACTTCTCTAACCTCATTTCTCACTAGACTTCCTCTGAAGCTACCATCTCTCTAACACTGGCCTCCCTGCTGTTCCTTAAATATAAGCAAGCCTCGCCAAGCATGGTGGCACACACCTATAAACTCAAGAGACTTGGAAGTATGAGGCAAGAGGATCACAAATGCAAGTCCCAGTAACTTAGTGAGGCCATAAACAATTTGGCCAGACCCAGGCTCAAAATAAAAAATTTAAAAAGAGGCTAGGGATGTAGCTCAGCAGTAAAGCACTGCTGGGTTCAATCCTTCATACCCCCCCCCCAAAAAAAAAAAAAGACCAAGGAGGACCTTATTCCCTACTTTTCAGCCTTAGCTAAATTTACCTTCTTCAGGTATTTATTCAAAAGATTTTGTCTACACAAGCATTTCACTGATGACTTGTATGCTTCTTGGTGATTTTTTTGTTTTTGTTTTTTTTTGGGGGGGTACCAGAGATTAAACTGAACCGAGGGGTACTTAACCCCTGAACCACATCCACAGCCCTTTTTATATTTTGAGACTGGGCCTCAGTAAATTGCTGAGGCTGACCTCAAACTTGCAATCCTCCTGCCTCAGCCTCTGGAGTTCCTGGTATTAGAGGGTTGTGCCACCACACCCCAGCCACTCTTCTGCTCTTGAGTGTCCTCTTTTTGATACAATTCTGTAATTAAAACTGAGTTGGTTGTGGCTCAGTGGTAGCACATGTGAGGCCCTGGGTTCGATCCTCAGCACCACATATAAATAAATAAAATAAAGGTATTGTATCCAACTACAACTAAAATATAAATATTCTTAGAAAAAAATTAGAGATATAAATACATAATAATTTCTAAATAATATTTTAATCTTAGCAAACTACTGATGTTTAATTTCTGAGAGCAACATGCCCATCAAGCTCTTTATATGTATGGACAAAAATAGAAACCAATTTTCAAAGCATTTTCTCTCCACTATTAAAAAAAAAGGATGAGGGCTGGGGATGTGGCTCAAGCGGTATCGCGCTTGCCTGGCATGCTCGGGGCGCGGGTTCAATCCTCAATATCACACAAATATTAAAAAAAAAGATATTGTGTCCACCTAAAACTAAAAAATAAATATTAAAAAAATTTTTTTTAAAAAAAGGGATGAGGCTACATAAGAGAATGCTAAAAAGTTAAAGAATAAATAAAAAATAATCTTCAACTGGTTAGAGTAACTATGCATTTTTCTTTTCTTTTTTTTAATTTATTTTTTTTAGGTGGACACAATATCTTTATTTAATTTTACGTGGTGCTGAGGATCAAACCCAGTGCCCCATGCGTGTTAGGCAAGCACTCTACCACTGAGCCACAACCCCAGGCCCGTGCATTTTTTCAATATGAAAAGCAATTACAGATTTTAGACTTTACAACACTTAAATATGTCTCAGTAGAGGGGTCAAATCTTTTCAGAGTAGAAAGGAGAAAAACTAACAATGGGTATGCCAAAGAAGACATTTATTAAGGAAAAGACTCAAGCAAGAATAAACTATTATACAGAGAAATTATAATTTGATTACTATTAGGGATCAAGTAAACATACTATAGAAACAATTATGAAAACTGTGTGCTTACTTAGTAACTGGAGATCAAATTTCAAAATGTGGGCTGTAAATACTCGTAAGAATATTTGCAAATATAAGCAATAACCTCAATAGTTCCTTAGCATTAAAAGACAAAAGGGGCTAGAAGACTTAATTTTGTATCTTCACATCTACTGCTCCTTTAATCAGTGTAGTTCTTAAAAATACTGTTTTCAGGCACAGTAGCATACACCTATAGTAAAACTACTCTGGAGGATTACAAATTCAATGCAGCTCAGTAGTTGGGTGTTTGCTTAGCGTGTGGGAGGTTTCTGAGTTCAATCCCACTGTGCACTTTCCCCAAAAAAAAGTGCTTTCATTTCACAGAAGAAATTTTTATTTATTTATTTTTGGTTCTGGGATTTGAAAAGTCACTTTATCACTGAGTACATCCCTAGCCCTTTTAATTTTTTATTTTCAAACATGGTCTCCCTAAGTTGTTTAGGGTCTTGCCAAATTTCCGAGCCTGGCCTCAAACTTTCAATCCCACTCCGTCAGACTACCCAGTTGCTGGGACGTAGAAGAAATTTTAAATAAGAAAATGGATAGGAATCAAAATGGATATTTCTTATGACAATAAAACTAAATATGTGCCAGGCATGTGGCACACACCTACAATACCAGCAGCTTGGGAGGCTGAGGCAGAAGAATGGTGAGTTCAAAGCCAGCCTCAGCAATAGGGAGGTGCTAAGAAACTCAGTGAGACCCTGTCCCAAAATAAAATACTAAACAGGGCTGCGGATGTGGCTCAGCAGTTGATTGCTCCTGAGTTCAATCCCCAGTACCAAAAAAAAAAAAAAAAAGTAAATATGCTAAAAATTAGTTTCCTAAGTAGAGCACTGCAATATGAAAAATGTTTTAAAGAAATACATTCAACTAATCGTAAATGTTATTTAGGAATACAAAATTATGAAGATCATCTTTTAACTTTCCCAACAGTCTTTCCAGATGCCCAATGAGCACTTGATTCACTTTTTAAACTAGAAAAAAAATTTGGCTGTCTGATATAAATTTGACTCCCAGGGGTCTTTCTAAAGAGACTGCACCTCAGCCTTCTGAGATGCTGGGTTACAGGTGTTCGCCAGAGCAACAGGCCATTTTGTATTCCTTTTTTTTTTAGTTGTAGTTGAACACAACACCTTTATTTCACTTGTTTATTTTTTTGTATATGGTGCTGAGGATCAAACCCAGGGTCTCCCACGTTCGAGGCGAGCGCTCTATAGCTGAGCCACAACCCCAGCCCCCCATTTTGTATTCTTAAACACAAAATGTTACCACTGCTCTCCACTCCCATTCTATCTATAACAGCTCTCAATTCCTACAGTCTGATCAAAGAAAAATATCACCACCTATGATACTAGCAAATGATCCAATATAGCCTTATCTTCTTGTAATTTAATGGTTTAAAGTAACCCATGTTTATACATGATATTGGAGAAAAAAATATTCTATAAATGGGATAATAATTTCTAACATTCTTATATTAAGGCAATATTCTAGTCAGAATGTTATCAAAGAATTTTAGGTTGATACTGACATAATAAATTCAGAATGGCTTTTCTTTCAGGGAGAAATATTATCATTTATAACATCATTCTATGAACCATGGCCCTTAGTACTTAAACAAGTAGTGGGACATGGTGATGCACACCTGTAATCCCAGAAGCATGAGAGGCTCAGGCAGGAAGTTGATAAGTTCAAGGCCAGCCTCAGCAATTTAGTGAAATCATGTCTTAAAATAAAAACTAAAAAGAACTGGGGATGTAGTACAAAGGTAGAGGATCCTTGGGTCCCCAATACAAAAAAAAAGAAAACTCAAATACATGATAAATATACCACTATGAATACAGTTTTTACATATCATACACTAATTAAAATAATAAAATTAGAGGAATTAGTTAAGTAAAACAAGCAAGTGCATCAAGGGGAAAGGGAAAGTACAGGGAATGAGAATGGTCAGATTATGTTATGTTCATGTAAAAATACTGATTTCCACTGTTTTTAAAAAATATTTTTTAGTTTTAGGTGGACACATATCTTTATTTTACATTTATGTAGTGCTGAGGATCAAACCCTGTGCCTTGTGAATGCTAAGTGAGCGCCCTAGAACTGAGCCACAATCCCAGCCCCCTAATTTCCACTATTATGTATAATTATAATGCATCAATTTGAAAAAAACAACAAAAAATACATGTAACTACAATAACAAACTAAGGTACTAATAAGGTAAAAGATTGTAGAAAATACTACTCTTTTCCAGGAGCTAACACTATAATATATGAAACAAAAATGCACAAATGAGACAGAATTTTATAAATGAGATCTGAACACATAATTATATACTGATATTGACTTATACCAGATCAATATATATTATTCTATGTTCTTATCCTTACATAACTCATTCATTCTATCTAGCATCTACCTTTCCTTCTTTCTAAATCTCTCAATATACTGCTATGTACAATATACTAATTTGGTCCTGTTTTCAAAACGTCAAGTATTTTAAAAATTAAAAAAAATTTTTCATTAAATAAGAAAATGTTGACTTAAAACCCTAGTTATCCAACTAAAAAATAGGGAAAAGACTTAGACATTTCTCCAAAAATGATGTTCAAATGGCCAGTAAAAAAATCATTCTTAGCAACACATTAAGAAAATAAAAATCAAAAATACATTAAGATACCACTTCACTCCTATAAAGATGGCTATTACTTTTTTAAAAAACAGAAAAATAACAAGTGGTGAGAATGTATAGAAATTGAAATTCTTTACAACACTGATGGGAATGTAAAATAGTGAAGCCACCATGGAAAATAGTATGGCAATTTCTCAAATAATTAAACTTAGGATTACTGTATCTAGAATTTTCCACTTTTGAGAGTGTACCCAAAGAAATGAAAACTACAACTTGAAGAGATACCTGTACACCAATGTTTATAGCAGCATTATTCACAATAGCCAAATGCTGAAACCAACTCAAATGTCCAATGACAAATGGAGAGATTAGCAAAATGTGGTAAATAACATAGAATGGATTATTATTTAGCCTTTAAAAAAATACAGTCAAATGTTACAACACGGAAGAATCTTGAAAATATTATGCAAACTGAAATGACATAAAAGAGCAAATACTACATGGTTCCATTTATATTAGGTATCTGGAATATTCAGATTCACAGAGAATTTATTATTTTATAGGCATATTTTCAGTTTGGGAAGATGAAAAAGTTCTGGAAATAGACAGTAGTGGAATGGTTGCACAATAACATTAATCTACTTAATGCCAGGAAGCTACACACTAAAAAATTATGAAAATTGAAAATTTTACGTTACTTCTTTTTTGGGGGACTGGGGACTGAACCAAAGGTGCTTTACCACTGAGCTACATTCCAAGTCGTTTTTCAATTTTTTGAGACAGAGTCTCACTAAATTGCTGAGGCTGGCCTCAAACTTGTGATCCTTCTGCCACCAGTCACCTCCTGGTGACTCTATAGGCACCAGCATTATAGGTATGAGCCACCACACCTAGCTATTACATATATTTTATCACAAAAAAAAAAAAAAAAAAACCCTAGTCATCTTAATTTCCAGAATATTACATGAGTTCATTTCCAAATGTTATCTTAAACATTAGAATCTTTTAAAATTCCAAAATATAAGCCTATCATAGTGACACACACTTGTAATCCCAGTTACCCAGGAGGATAAGGCAGAAGGTCTCTCTGGGCAACTCAGCAAGACTCTCTCAAATTTTTAATTAAAAGGCTGGGGATGTATGTCAGAGGTAAAACACTTGACTAGTATAGTATCAGAGGTCTAGGTCAATCCCCAATACGGTGGGGAGGGGAGAATCCAAATCCTAGGTCACAGACCCAAGTTAAGACACCAGTAGCAGTACTTTTCTGAAACTCTCCAGGTGGTTTTCATATCCAGAAAAGTTTAGAAATCACTGTATTAGTCTATATGTCTGCAGCCTTCAGAATAATATTTTATTCATTTATAGGTATATCAGACATTCTTAAATATTTATATATAAATATTTTGTTCATGGAGTTAATATAGATATATAATTAAAGATTTATATTAAAATCCTGAAGATAACACCTCATCTGTCAATCTTATACATATTTCCACTCATTTAGTGAACACATTACTTAAAATTATACTGTAAAGAACCCTTGGAGCTGGGCGCAGTGGCGCACACCTGTAATCCCAGTGGCTTAGGAGGCTGAGGCAGGAGGATGGCGGGTTCAAAGTCAACCTCAGCAACAGCAAGGCGCTAAGCAACTCAGTGAGACCCTGTCTCTAAATAAAATATAAAATAGAGCTGGCAATGTGGCTCAGTGGCTGAAGGAAACAAAAAAAATCTGGTCAAAAACTTTATCCTCTACAACTGCTCTTTTTTTGTAGCTGTTTTAAATTATTTTTACTATTTCTTACCATTTTAAAGATGTAAGTATTTGAGATATAATAGGCTACAGAGTATACAATCGATTGCATATTTTTCATGCCCTATAATCCAGCTACAATACTTAACAGCTGTACGACTTTGGAAAAATTAACTTCTCTATGCTTCAGGCTTATTACTCATAAAAATGGAGTAATGATAGACTGTAAGAATTTCATTAAAACAAATAAACCCTAATTGTGAATAATATCTGGCCAGTTCTGGTTAGGTAAGTTCCTTACTCTCTTCTTCCCTGCAGAAAAAAAATTCTATTATTCACTTCTCAAAGGAACAGCTGAAAAAGATTTGTATGTATCAACATAGCTAAAAACTACAGTAAGAAAAGCTCAAGGGGAGGGAAAAAAAAAATGAGAATTTTTTTCTTAGCACTTAATTTTTCTCATAAACATTCTTGAAAAGCATTAACACGTTAAAATCTGATCGTGCTAATCCAAATGATTTAACAGAGAAATGCACAAGTATTATGGTTGTACTTCAGAAATGTGATACATGATAATCTGTTGACAGCCATTAAGGACAAACTAATACAGACAAACAACACAGGGGAGGGGCAGACAAAAGATGTGTCAAGCCTAAAGGAATTACACCTAACTCAGTAAATGGTGGGTACCCTGACATAGGTATGGCATTCTCCTGCCTTTAAAAACTCTTACACTATCACAATTTAGTAGACAATTCCAAGAAGGTTTACAGATCATCAGGTATTAGATATCTTTCGCCAATAAACATTACCAAGTTCAGTTAAGCTTGAAGCCCTAGAATCATGTTGTTAATAGCCAATATATCCATCTAACTACTGATGACTTAAAATGTGGCCAGTCCAAACTGAGATCCACTCAAGATAAAACACATGCTAGGAATTCAAAGACTCATTACAAAAAAACCCAACTATTTCATTAGTATCTTCTGTAGATTTAATTACATGCTGAAATATTATTTTAGATATACTATATTAAAAAATTGTTAAAATTAATTTCACCTGAATTTTGATTGTTTATTTTTGTTTTACTTTTAACCATCTAGCAGAAATTTTAAAATTACGTATGTGGCTTACTTTGTATTTTTATTGAACAGTGCTACTCTGAAAGACAACAAAGGAAATAAGTCCTTAAAAAATATAATCGCAGTAGCTCTCAGCTTCTCTATAAGTTCAGGTTTTCAGAGAAAACCAATCAAAGGACACAGTAAAGCTACTAATAGCTACTATTTTTGTAGCACAAATTTACATCTCATGGCACTTTTTTCCCCCCCTGGCAGTACTGGGGACTGAAGCCACGGGTGCTCTATCACTGACAGCCTAAGCCCTTTATATTTTTTTATCTTGAGACAGGGTCTTGCTAAGTTGGTGAGGATCTCAGTAAGCTGCTGAGCTGGCTTTGAATTTATAATCCTCTTGCCTCAGCCTCCCAATTTGGGATTAAAGGAGTGTGCCACTGTGCCAGGGTTTTATTTTTAATTAATTTTGGAGATCAGGAGATAATGTAAAAGCCTAGTGAGGCAGAAGATAAATATACCTTTATGGGTGAAACTTAAAGCATATTCTTTCATCTACTGTCTTTAAAACAAAAAACAAAAACACTTGGTTGCTCCTGCTCAGAACGACCTGTTCTCAGTCTTGAATGTACTCTTGCTTCCTATTTAATAAAATCTGCTTGCTGTCACAAAAAATAAATAAGTAAAACCGTGACCAACTTCTTTAATGAAGCACCAAATATGTTAATTATAAATTTAAGTGCTCTATGGATAAGAGACCATCTAAAAGAACTTCCTCCAATGACAGAAATGTCATACAATACTCAATACAAAAGCCACTAGTCATATAACAAGCACTTGAAAGGCAGTTTGCAAAACTGAAGTTTTTTTGTTTTTCGTTTTTCCCCCTCAGGTACTGGGGGAAAAAGGGTCTTGTGCATGTTAAGCAAGCACCATACCACTGAGCTATATCCCTAGCCCTAATTTCAATAAATTGAATTTAAATTGACACAAGTGGCTAGTGGACATCTTAGACAGCACAGGTCAAAGACATCTTTTTTTTGCAGTACTGAGGATTGAACCCAGGGCCTTGAGCCTGCTAGGTAAGTACTACACTACTGAGTTACATTCCCAGCCCTAATTTCAATTAACTGAATTTAAAGAGCCACAAGTGGCTAGGGACTACCATACTTGGCAGCACAAATCTAAAATATCTTTATGCAGGTTTGAAGGAAGAGGACTAGGACTGAACCCAGGATTGCTACATTTGCAGCTTTTTAAATATTTTACTATTTTATTTGTTTGTTTGTTTACAGTACTAAGAATTGAACCCAGGAGTCCTTTATCACTTAGCTACATCACTGGCCCTTCTTTTTTTTTTTATTTTGAAATAAGGTCTTGCTAAGTTTCCCAGGCTGGCCTCAAACATGCCATCCTCCTGCCTCTCAGCCTCCCAAGTAGCTAGGATTACAAGTGTGTGCCAATAGGCTAAACAAGACGTTTTTTCCTATAAGGATCCAGATACAGCTGAGCTGGGGAGGTAGATCAGTGGTAGAGCACCTGCCTACTACTTGTGATGCCCTGGGTTTGATTCCCAAAATTGCAAAAAATAAAATAAAAAGATCCAAATATATATTTCAAACTAAGTATTTTAGGCTTTGTAGGCCATCTGTCTGACATAGTTACTCAACTCTGCTATAATTTTTTGAGCACTTTTCAGGTAGGCTAAGGCCAGGTAAGGTGGCATACACCTTTAATCCCAGTTACATGGAGGCTGAGGCAGAAGAATTGAGAATTTGAAGCCAAACTGGACAACATAACAAGACCTTGTCTTGATAAATAAATAAATGAATATTGTTACAATAAAATAGGCTAGGCTAAGTTATAATATTCAGTAGGTTTAATCCATTTTTGGCATATTTTCAACTTATGGGTTTATTAGGACAAAAATCCCATCATAAGCCAAGAAGCATCTGTAAAATAGAACAAATATAATGAATACACTGTAATAAATTGTGTGAATGAGGACGGACTCTCTAATTTCTTATTATACTTTCACCTTTTCACCTAAAGAAAGCACTTTATGGCTTCTCTGTGGCATATCTGAATAGTTCCACTCTCTTATATTCTCATACTTTGGAGCCATTGTAAGTAAAATAAGGGTTACTTGAATACAAGCAGATGACAAGTGATCTGATAACTAAGAGGGCTACTAAAGGACTAACAAGAGGGTAGCTATATAGCATAAATATTCTGGACAAAGGAAAGAATCAGGTTCTGGGCTGGACAGAGTGGGACTGCACAAAATTTTACCATATTACTCAGAATGAGGCACAATTTTTAAAACTTATGAATTGTTTATTTCTGGAATTTTCCATTTAACATTTTCAGACCTCAGACACAAGCAAATAAAACTGTAGAAGAAGTAGTACTGTCTATGTGGACACTGCTAATTGCCTACCCAAAATCCACATTCTCTCCTTCTTTTGTCTATTCCCCTTTTCTTCTTTTTTTTTTTTTTTAGTTGACGGACCTTTATTTTATTCATATACTTACATGTGGTGCTGAGAATTGAACCCAGTGCCTCACACTTGCAAGTCAAGTGCTCTACACTGAGCCACAATCCCAGCCCCGCCTTTTAATCTTACTAAGAAAACTCCTACATTGTTCATAGTGGTTATTTTATTTTTCCAAATAAAAGGTACTTCTTTCTGATAGAATGGCCAGTGATACATCAGGTTTCCAATAACTAATCTTCTCTCTGCCCTCATCTTCTGCATATCAGGTGTGAAGGTTCAATATTCACTGGGAGTATAAGGATGAAGCTAAATATTGAAGATGTCCCAGCAGAAGAATATAAGGAACCTTAAATCCTTGACGACATTACTAAACTGATACACCAGAATTATCTACCTCCAGATTCCTTACTACTTGCCATGAAACCCAGGTACTTAAGTTTTCCTGCCATTTGCAGAATGCATTCCTATGTTATTTTGTTAACAATAAATTTGTCAATTTTCAGAAGGAGGGGAAATCAAAGAACTTTTATATTCCCAAAATTATCTACTCATCCAATCAACTAAAAAGAAAAGCTTGAAAAAAAACACCAGGTGTACATGAAAAGATGATAGGCATATATAATCATAATCAAATGTTGACTTCATATCTTCCCACATCATTCAGAAAAACAAATTCCCTTAAGTATCTCTACTTGCCATTGGTTCATCTCAAAGCCTCACTAATTCAACAACTGCTTAGGACTGAATTTTCTGATAGACTATTTTGTATTATTCAAATCACAGAGAAATGTAGTGACCTGAAACTTTTAAGTGAAGAAGAAAAGAGTTATCTAGGGGCTGGGGCTGGGGCTTAAGCGGTAGCGCACTCGCCTGGCATGGGTGCAGCCCGGGTTCAATCCTCAGCACCACATACAAACAAAGATGTTGTGTCTTCTGAAAACTCTTTTCTTTTTTTTTTTTAATATTTTATTTACATTTTAGTTATCTATCTTAAAGCCTTCCATGCCAAACTCAGAAAGTTAAGTATTGTGTGCTTTCTCTCATATGTGGAAGCTAGAGAGGAAAAAGGAAAAGGAAACTGAGGGGAATCTCATGAAAATGGAAGGGAGACCAGCAGAGTAGAGAAAAGGAATGGTGGCGGGGAGGGAAGAAGAAGAAAAAGAGAAGGAGGGGGCAAGAAGGAGGGAAGGGCATGGGGGAATAATAAAGACGAAATTATATTATTTTTTTAAATATTTATTTTTTAGTTGTAGTTGGACACAATGCCTTCATTTTATTTATTTATTTATTTTTATGTGGTGCTGAGGTTCAAACCCAGGGTCTCGAACCTTCGAGGAAAGCGCTCTACCACTGAGCCACAACCCCAGCCGCAAATTATACTATTTTGTTTTTTCTTTTTTTGGTACTGAGGTAAGGTGCCCCTGGGTACTATTGTGCCACATCCCCAGTCTTTTTATTTTTTCTTTTGAGACAGGGACTAAGTTGTTGATGCTGAACTCAAACTTGTGACCCTCCCATTTCAGCCTCCCAAATCACTAAGATTACAGGCATGCACCAACACACCTAGTCAAATCATATTGTCATATTATGTGCATGTATGAATATGTAACAACAAATCCTACTAGTATGTATAATTATAATGCGCCAATTAAAATATGGGAAAAATAAATAAAATTTTTTTAAAAAGACAGTTTTTTATAATGTATATGTTAAGGGGCAAGTAAAGTGGTCAACAAATGCTTGAGCCAGGCATGGTGGCATATACCTGCAGTCCCAGCTACTCAGAAGACTGATATAAGATCACTTGAACTCAGGAGTTTGAGGTCGGCCTGGGCAATTTAATGAAACGTTTCCCCAAAAACTGCTGGGCATAGTGGCACAGTCCTATCATCCTAGCTAGTAAGGATATTGAGAAAGAAGGATCACAAATTCAAGACCAGCCTCAGGAACATAGGGAAATGAAGCTCAGTGGCAAAGATCTATCCTGATACACTTGATGCCCTGAATTCAATCCCCAGTAGGACAAAGAAAAGGGAAAAGAAAAAAGAATAAAACAGAATACTTAGAGTGCTTTGCCAAAGTTAACTTCCTGAACATGTGCATTCATTCTCTGTAGTTATAAAATGAAAAAGAAATATTAAAAAAAAGTTAATTAAGACAGCTTACCTTTTATTTATAGGTTTTTCATCTTTTTCATAAGGCTTTACAAACCACTTGCCAATACGTACAAAGTTCCGGTTCATTAAACACCGTTCCAACAGATTGTGAACTGCTTTGAAAAGCAGAGTACGGCATTCATAGGAAAGTCCATTCTCCCACACTCCATCTTCTTCTTCTAAAAAAGAAATGAAGGAAGCAAAAAGCATTAAATAAAAGATACAATTTAAATTCTATATTCACAATCCCTACTCTACCTAAGAAAATTAAACTACAATCATTCGATATATTTCTAGACATCAAAGTATCAGGTTTCAAAGTTACTCCCCAAGAAATAAAAGGCCTAATTGCTATGCATTCTATCAAGTTGCCTGAAGTTTATTTGCACAATGTAAAATATGGGAATGATATTATAAATGTACTGATTGATTTCTCTATCAATGAAAAGTCCACCTGCTTGTATAATTTGGAAAATATTAAACATACTCTATGATGCCAATTTCTAAACTGGCTCACTTACTAGTTACCTTCTCCTAATTCTTTCAATCATTCAACCTGCCCCCACTCCCTCCCCAAAAAAACAGCACTAGCCAATTAATAATTAAATTCAAAACATTTCATGTCCATTGGCATTCTAATTCACGACTCAACTATAAAATTAAGTGATGAATAAAAAGAAAGCCAGTGGCACAGAGCCTAACAAGCAACGCATTATCAGCTACCTTAGGTCTCATTTTAACCAAATGATTTCCATGATTATGATTCAGTACAGAATCTTTTATTAGGGGAAGAAACTTAAAGGATTTAGGCATTCCCAGCATTAAGTTATAGCTATCCTCACTAACTATTAGCCTTAATTTTTGACAGCCAATCTATTAATCACTCCAAGTTAATCTACCAAATAAATAAGTCATTTTGAGATAAGTTGGAATGAATTCAGTAACCAATTTTTTCCCTCTATCCATTTCCTGCCTATAACAAAGCATCCAATGAATTCCACTACAAATAATACCACTTTAACATTTTAAATTTTTATATTTCTTAATTATTTAATTCAAATATAAAAATCTTCCCATAGCCTTTATAACTTTATAAATATTTTCTGAATTTGAATCATCTTCATTCACTAAGTAAAAATAGAGAAAACATTTGTTGCCAAAATATATTTACTAAACCTATAGAAAAATAACATATATACTATGAGCTTTTGAATAAAAGAGATGCATTAAGAGTAGAACATGGGCTGGGCACAGGGGCACACATCTGTAATCCCAGTACCTTGGGAGGCTGAGGCAGGAGGATTGTGAGTTCAAAGCCAACCTCAGCAAAAGGGAGGTGCTAAGCAACTCAGTGAGACTCTAAATTAAACACAAAATAGGGGTGGGGATGTGGCTCAATGGTTTTGTGCCCCCAAGTTCAATCCTGGGTAAACACCCCCATCCTCCCCCAAAAAAGAGTAGCACATGGTATTCAGAGCTTATACAACAAATGAGTATAATAAACATTAACTAAAAAGTATAATGACAGTGGACTGTAACTGCACTAGAAACTCTGTGCCACTACAAAGGTTAATGATGATTTGTATTGTTCTTTCAAGTGTTTCCTAAGTGCTAAAACTCTTTCAAAGCAACTAACTGGTTTTTCAAAAAGAAGTTTTAGAAAATGACAATACTTGAGAGTTGGAAAAACATTTCTAAACATTATAACATTAATCATTAACATCAAATAAGAAAACTTCACATTCTATGGAAGAGACACTCATTAACTTCCATTTAACGTTAAAATGCTTACAAGGTTTCATTTTATTAAAGAAAGTATTAGGCTAAGAGAAAAGGAAATTGGCACATAGTGACTTCACTTTAATTAGTTAAAGGTCTAAATCACAAATAAATTTGTAAGTTGCTGAGGAAAAAAAGAATCTTACTTGCTCTGCTTTCAGCTTAATGAAGACCTATCATTTAAAAATTAAATAGCTATGTTAAAACTTTTACCTCAAATTATGACTTACAATTTCTAGAAATAAGTTTCTAATTCCAGTAGTATTGTGTAGGAATCTCTCTCCCAATTCTTAACCTCTTTATGACTTATTCAGTATCCTTTATTACCACTTACCTCAAAAATCCCTACCTTCTAAGAAGCACAATGGTTTTAACATCTGTCCTATACAAATAGCCTGTTAACAAGTTTTCCTAACTTCAGGTATGTTTTAAATCAAAGACCCAATACACAAAGTTGCTATTCTACATATAAAAGTTATACAGTTGCAATAAACCTCAAATAAATTATTCACTTAAAAATGAGGGACTGGGGATGTGGCTCAAGTGGTAACATGCTCGCCTGGCATGCACAAGGCACTGGGTTCGATCCTCAGCACCACATAAAAATAAAATAAAGATGTGTGTCCACCGAAAATTAAAAAATTCTCTCTAAAAGTAAATAAATTAATTAAAATAAAATAAAATAAAGATGTTTTGAAAGAAAAAAAAATTTTAAATGAGCTGGGTGTGGTGGCACACACCTGTAATCCCAGGGGCTCAGGAGGCTAAGGCAGGAGGATCAGGAGTTTCAAAGCCAGCTCCAGCAATTTAGTGAGACCCTAAGCAACTCAGTGATACTCTGTCTCTAAATATAATAAAAAACAGGGCTGGGGATGTGGCTTCATGGTTGAGTGTCCTTGAGTTCAATCACCGATACAAAAAAACAAAAAAAACTTAAAAATGAATTTGCCTCATTCTGAAAAATAGTTTAAGTATAAAGTTGCAATTCATGAAACACCATCCAACAGATTGTGAATTCCTTTGAAATAATTAAAAATCTTTGGAATAAATTATAATTTATAAATTTCATATAAAATTCTGAAAATTTTATGGTGTAAAGAAATCCACTGCAGTCAAACTCACAGCTAAATAATTTAAGAATACTAAATGTGGTTTAGGAATTAATCAGTATTAATTTGAAAGTACTTCTCTTTCCTTACTCTAAAATTTATCTGAAGAAACTCATGTGAACTTAATGCTGTCAAGCAGACATCTCATGACCCCCAAATGCACACAATTCTCATTAACACTAAACAAATGTTATACAGAAAACAAAAGAGTAAAGCCCATCTGATGGGGTTTTCCAAAGCCAACAAATCTCTGAAGTATATATATCTTTACCTACAAGTGACTATGTAAACATTACACTTAAGTAATAGACTTTCAGTTTTTTGTTGAAGACATAATAAGTCCTAACAACGCTCCATGAAAAGTTTGAAGTTACTGGTTTTGTTTTTAGGGAGAGTGTCACTTAGAAACAAGAGGCCTACTGAGCCAAGTTTCTAATATTCTGATTTTGCAATAACAATAATAATGGTATTTTCTACATGTACTCACATATATAAAAGATGAAATGGTACAACCAACCCTCTAAGACATTAGAAATATGCAGCTCTAACACTAATTAAAAGAGGTTCTTAAATCTCAACACCAATATTATAACGGGGAGAAGGAAAATGGAACACATGGCAAATCTTTACCTAGTTCTTTTGAACTTAATCAACCATACTCTAATGAAAAAAGTCTGCTTAATGCCTTTAAATGTTTTTCTCCCCTTGTGTCTCTATCCCCACAGAATACAGTTTCAGTTTTGTTTTTAATAATATTTTTCCATTGCTATTAACACTATAACTTTTAAATCATCAGTATTACTTAAAATTTTTTACAAAGCATTTATTTGCAGAACACAAAAATTAAAATGCTAAATTTGATTACCATGTTTTTTCTGAGGCTACAAATTATAGTGGTGTCAAAGTGTGTCACAGGCCATCAAAATAATTCCTTCAACAACAAAAAAAATGAAGATCAAAACCAAAAAAGCTATATACCCAATACTCATCATTATTCTCAAAACTGACATCTTTAAATATCTCCATGGTATCAACTGCTTTTAAAAAAGCAATCTTCCTATAATTCTGCTGAACTATTAAAATACAACATGCATTAGTGAATACAGAAAGAATGGTTCCAAATTTAACATGGTAGAAAAATACTATGTATTTCCTAAAAGAATAAAGAAAAATATTTAAAATGTTTAATCAGTGTTTGTCTTTAACAATAATTTCTCGTTCATAATCAATTCATTCAACAAATACTACTGAGTGCCTTAAATTGGCAGTACTATTTATTTATGGCAAAACCTAGAAATTTTTAATTTAAAAACAGCTTGAGGGCTGGGGTTATAGTTCAGTGGTAGAGCACTTGTCTCCCATGCATGAGGCACTGGGTTCAATCCTCAGCACCACATAAATAAAATAAAGGTATTGTGCCCATCTACAACTAAAAACAAAAAAGAAAGAAAAAAAAAAAAAAAACAGCTTGATATGTTGATTATTTTCTTTGGTTGCTTTTTCAAAAAGGACAGTCCTCACAAGAAATACAGCAAATGAAGTTATCACCTAAAAAACTAGCCAAATAAAGAACTGGGTCACAAGTAAAGTTTACAACATTAGACATTGGTGAATTAACTCTCTTTAGGCTACGTAAGGCAAAAAAAACAATTGCTTTTTAGTTTGGCTAGCACTAGGTAACTACTATAGATGGTTGCTGTTTTGCATTTGTCAACCCTGTTAAAAGCTGTCACATGGTTATGGTCCACTATAATTAGTATCCTTCAACAACAGCATCCAAAATTAAATCTGGAACAATGGCCCACTTAAAATTTGAGTTGTACACATTATGATGGAATTCTGGTACAATAAAAATATTTGAATAGATTGCTAAAATCCAGTATACAGACCCCAAGAACTAGGAAAAAGAAGAAATATTTAGACTTGATTGAGTCTGTTTTTGAGTTCTCAAGATGACAGTTTTCTCTGAGAGCCTCATTGCAGCCTAACTTGGGAGTAGTTTTATTTTTATTTTAAGGGGAATAATAAAGCCAATGAGGATAGCAATAAATTCCAAAAAAGTCAGGCTACAAGTTGGATGCACTGACACATGCCTTGTGATCCCAACTACTCTCGGGAGGCTAAAGTTAGGAGTACCTCAAATTTGAAGACAGCCTGCATAGCATAGTGAGAATCCATCTCAAAAAAAAAGAGACAGAGAGAGAGAGAGAGAAAGCAGAAAGTACACAGAAAACTCTTCTCCTTCAAGGACAGACTGATGAAAATGGAACAATCTTGCTTTGCAGTATGCTTGAAAGAACCAATCAATGTCACCCACTAGAAACTTCTGACTGGAGGACTAGAGCTAAGATTTTTCCCAAGACCAGTTTTATAGTTCTCACCCACAACCACACAACCATTAAATAAAATGTGCTGCCAGGCATGACAATACATGCCTGTGACTCAGGGGCTGAGGTAGGAGGATTCAAGTTCAAGGCCAGCTTCAGCAACTTAGTGAGAGCCTGTCTCTAATACAAAAGAAGGACTAGGGATATGGCTCAGTGGTTAAGCACCCCTAAATTCAATTCAATCCCTGGTACAAAACAAAACAAAACAAAAAGCTGCTACAAAATTAAATTTAAAAAGAAAATCTGTACCCAAAAAGTTTTGTCCCTGATCCTTTTTCTATCAAAAAGATCAAAATGGATTCAGATTCTCCTCAGGAGAGTAAAGAGTGAAAAGTAATTATTCAGCTTTCAAATCAAAAGATTTTTTTGGAACAAATATCTTTCTGGAATATTATAGTTAGACTAACCCCAGTTAAAACAAATCCTAATTCAAAAGATCATCTGTTCTTTACAAATTACTTTGTTGAACAGTAGAGACAACTGATACAAAATGAATGAGGGTTTAAAGTAAGCATAAAATCACATTTGGTATGCTTTAGCTAATCTTTACTAATTAGCAATAAAATAAGTTAATATTCTATTTCTACATATCAGCTAAACTTGAAAGGAAGATGACTCAAACAAGTGCTAAGTGACATGAGAAGATGAAATTTAACATGTACTTTGGATCCTGACTAGATTCCTCAGAACTGTCAAAATGTAGCAATTTAGCTGGTATCCTAGAACAGAAAAAGAACATTAGGTTAAAAAAAAAAGGAAATCCAGATAAAGCACATACATACCTTAGTTAATAATAAAGTGTGTATACTAGTTCATTAGTTGTGAAAAATACATCATTCTAATACAGGTATTAACAATAAACTGAGAGAGTTACACAGGAACACTCTATACACCCTTTATAACTTTTATGTAAATATAACCTTTGTAACTTTTATGTAAATATAAAACTATCCAGGCTGAGTTATGGCTCAGTGGTAGAGTGCTTGCCTTGCAAGTGTGAGGCACTGGATTTCATTCTCAGCACTTCGTACAAAATAAATAAACAAAAGTATTATGTCCATCTACAACTAAAAATGTTTAAAAAAAAACATAAAACTACCTTAAAATTAAAGATTTTTTTATTTAAAATATTTATTTTTTAGTTGTAGGTAGACACACAATACCTTCACTTATTTATCTCCATGTGGTGCTAAAGATCAAACCCAGGGCCCCGCATGTGCTAGGCAAGCGCTCTACCACTGAGCTACAACCCCAGGCCCTTAAGATTTATTTTTAAAAAATATACTATGGGTGACACAAAGATGTCAAAGAGGTTAAGCAAAAACAATTGTGTACTTTTATAATCAAACATTCCAGTTAGAAAAACTGAGACTTCTAGTCTTCTTTGCAAAAAGAAATACATTTCCTCCTCCCCACAAAAAGTGACAAACAGAGAAGGTGGGGAGGATATTATCAGCATAATCACAAACATTTCAGTAACAAGATGTGTTAGGTGCTGAACCAAACAGAAGGACACTGCCTGTGACAAGCAGGCTCAAGCTAAATTAATCAGCTTTTTAGTTGCCACCTGGGTCCTTCCGGTTCCCCTTTCCTCAGTCCTACACCTCCACTTGGAACTCAGGATGCCTCCTGCAGCTGATGCCACCCCCACTGTCCAGCTGCTCTCTTCTCAGGAGAGCACAAAAGAAAGGAAAGGAATACAGTGCCACAGATGGGAAGAAATGAAAAAGAGTTAGAGAGAGAGAGAGAGAGAGAGACACTAATTGCCCCAAAAGGGAGGCAGACAGTGTCCCTGGAGCAAAGAAAAGGGCAAGACAAATATACTCCATCTGAAAAGTGCTTATTATTAGGATATGTTTGATTTAAGTAACAACAGTCTAAATTAAACGACAGGTTAAAACAAAAACTAAAACATAAATACCACTGAATATGTAAACTGTAATAGTACAGGACAAGCTTTTGAACAGTAAATATGATTTACATACTATTCTTGATTGAAATAGTAAAACAAAATAATTATTTCCACTTTGATACATCTTAAAGGTATTAACTATTAACAGCATTCAGCAAAATCTGACAAATAAAACCTAATCTCCCAAAATTGCTTTCAACACTTTCAGGATCAATATCTATTTTAAAGTATGGGTGCTATCATTTTAAAAAGTTATGCTAAAAACCTAAGTTAACTAAAGGAGAAATTTTAAAAATGATAACCCAGTTTCATTAGAGAAAACATAGCTGACTGATAATATGAAACCTAGAAGGAAACAATGTCCACATACTGTAGTGTTTTAACAACATTACAGGGAAACAGCTCACATTTAACTTTAATAGACTTTTCACCTTCAAATTTAGTCCTTCTATGATAAAACTAAATACTATATATCAAAAAGTATCGTTGATTCCACAAAATGTATGTCATGAATTTTTTCTTTTTAAAGGTTTGTTCAGATGTTAACAAGATTCCAACTTAAGATTCCAACTTAAAAGCCAAAACCTACAAATCAGCATTATAGTTGTTTGGGGTTTTGTGTGTATCTGTATTGCTGGGAATTAAACTTAGGGTCCCATGCATGCTGGGCAAGTGCCCTATCACTAAGCTATAAACTCTCAGCTAACTGTTTGGAGACTTACATTAATAGACTATCCATAAATTATTAGAGACTTTTAATGTTAACAGATTACTATAAACTATTGACAAACTGCAATTTTGGATAATCCATAATTGTTGATAATACTGTAATGCTGCTGGGGATGTAGCTCAGTTGTAGAGCACTTGCCAAGCATGCATAAGGCCCTGGGTTCAAGTCCCAGCCCCACTAAAACCAAAAACTTTCAATACATTTTAGTGAAGTGACTTTAATGATCACTTAAAGATTAAATAACTCACATATGCCCAAGTCAATGAAAGAAAAAGGAAGCTGGTAGGCTTAGCTTTCGGCATAGCAATTAGAAAGCAACATCTTGCTAAAACTATTAGGAATTTTAAATCCTGACATACATGTATGATACATACATACAAACTAATTATTTTACATATTTAGAACAGTATTACATACTTAGAACTAAGTCTACACTCTGGTAGGCCATCTTAGAAAAGTTGAAAAGCTTTATCATAAAAGAACTGCAATCACTTCAAAAATAAGAACACTGAAAAATGTTTTCATGAGAAGGTAAAAAGCAATTATCAGAACAAACAAAATTAACACACACACATTCCTAAACAAATGTTAGTTTTACTAAGTACTAGTTCAAGATACAGACACCTGGATTACATTTCATTAAAAAAAATAAAAAAAAACCTTCAGGCCAGACAATAACAGAAAACTTCAGAGTGCTCAATTTCGAATAGGAAAGCTTTTTTTAAATGATCTAAAGAAAGACAATAAAATGAATTAGGCATAACTTTCCTATGTTTATACATGAATATACCACCAGTGAAACTCCACATCATTTACAACCACAAGAATGGGATTCTAATTAGAATAAGCTACATTCCATACATGTATGTCAAAAATACTTTACTGTCATGTATATCTAAAAAGAACAAATAAAAAAGTAAAATGACCTAAAAATCCTAAATTTAACTGTCAAAAATCATTGAAATGGGCTGGGGATGTGGCTCAAGCGGTAGCGCGCTCGCCTGGCATGCGTGCGGCCCGGGTTCGATCCTCAGCACCACATACAAACAACGATGTTGTGTCCGCCAAAAACTGAAAAATAAATATTAAAATTCTCTCTCTCCTCTCTCTTAAAAAAAAAAAAAATCATTGAAATAACCGGCTAAAGTTATTTCTTATTGCATTCAACTAATCATTTACATTCCTATCATCAAAGATTCAGTTAACAGACTCTTACAGTCTAAAGTAAACACAAGCCTCAGTAATTACATGAAGAGCTATAGTTTTTCTTTCTAAAGTAGCATTTGGTCCTAAAAGTTGAGAAAATAAGAAGGAAGTAATCATTAATTTGCTCACAAAATTATTTATGTGTAATCTTCTAGATTACGACCCTCTGTCCTATAAAAGCTAAACAAGTTGGCTCTTGTCTCCTTATCTTTGATGTAACAGTATCTAAAAGAGTCACTTTCCAAAAATAACAAAATTAACATGTCTTTACAAGCAAATAAAACAACAAAATAACTACATACCTTGAAAAATATATCAGAGAAAGCTACATTTCTAGATACTCCTACAATGTCTCTATATTCATGCAAAAGAGAGCAGTGGCAGAACTGACTCCAAGTTGAGTTACACTTGGTTTCAAAACTATTATGTAACTGTGCTAAAAACTTTATGTTCCTAGATTCCATTTTTCTTAGGTTAATGTTACATGCCTTCTTTAGATTTCTAAACACTTGTGAGAAATTAAAGAAGGAAGCTGTATATTGGAAGGAGACCGTAATTCAAAGATTAAAAAGCCTCCCACAGGACTCGGGGTATAGAACAGTGCTACATCACTTACCTAGGACACAGGAAGCCCCGAGTTGAAGCCCCAAGTTCAATCCCCAGTGCAAGAGAAAAGTAAATAAAGCCTCCCATAACATGCATGAATGATTTAAATAAAATAGTAAATTGAAACATGAAACTGTATTTTTATCTGGCTTTGATATCTAACAGTGGTGTACACAGATGTGGCACCACGCACCAGCCCCCCCCCCACCACACACCACCTTAATTTGTAATACAAAAAGTATTTTGGGAAATGTATACAATGTTGTTAAATCATTGGCTAGAAATAGTAAATTGTTTTCACCTGATAAGTCATGGTGAATCAGGTCAGCAAAATTGGGATCTTCACCCCACCAAAATATCCATAACTCTCTTCTTCCAGGTCTTTGATCTCGCCGCCAAACACCAAGCACATCTGCCTTAAGACAGCGACTAAAACTGCTCAAAATGGGGTCTTCTTCTGTCACCGGAAACAGAATAGGGGCAGAAGTTGGACCTTGCCATACATATCTTTTCCATTTAATTCCTGTCAAGTCAGCCTAAAGAAAAGAAAGTATGATTTTTTTATTATTGTACATTCACTCAAAGTCAAAAAGTATTCAATACAAAGTCCCCAATTTCAATGGGACATTAAAATTTTTCAATGCTGCTTATAACGCTGAAAGCAGATTATGACAAAAAAAAAAAAACTTTAATTCAACAACCAGGAATTTAAGGAAAAAAAGAAAAACAGTTAAAAATTAACACCAACATGCCACTGAACAGCACAACAAAAACAATGCATCTCAAGTAGAAATAAGAGGAACATTAAATAAAAACATGTTCTTTAGTACTGCACACTGAGTATACATTTCCTCTCCTAAATTCTAATCTGAACTGGTCACATTTGTTTCTTGGCATCAAACTTTGCACCAACAATTAATTCTTAAACTCATCACTCCAAGTTTACAGAAGTCATGGCTTTAGAGACATCTGAATAATTCTTTTAAAAAAGCCCTCTTAATTCTTCACTCACACACCTCTTCAGGAAAAGTCAAATAGCTGCTCCCAAAGAAATGTCAGATTTATGTTAGTCTATCTTCCAAGAACCTGATCCTAAAAGTACCAAAAATAGATCCGGGTTGGAGAAGATAGAAATGTTAAACCTGCTCTATGTCTTATTATATCTGAAGAGATGCTGATTAATGCACATTGTCAAGAAAACTAACATTTTATAATAGGTAAGTGCATTAAAGATCTCCATTTAGCATTATGAAAGAAATTCAACCAAGGCAATTCAATAATTTAACTTAAAGAGAGAAAGTATAAGATGCCAAAAATGAAACTGCTGATACATGACTGGCAGCTTACACTTGCCAACTACTTGCGCTCCGCCCACTTCACTTACCTATCATATACTCTCAATATTTCTCACAGCACAGAAAAGATTTTTAAAAAGTCACTCAAACTTTAAGTCAATGATGAACCTAAGCTATTGTCCAATTCAGGACTTGATATTTGCAACAGTTGGCACTTTTGAAAGTCTTAACTGTTGGATGTTACTAAACCTGGAGCAACCTACACAATTGTAATGCCTACATCCAGCTTCCCCAGATTTTTCACTCCAATAAAAACAAGGAGCAGCCGGCTGAAAATACTCTCAAGCAGGCAAAACAGACAAATACAGAAACGTTTAGTGCAAAACCACTGCACCTCCTCCATTAGTCCCTCCACTCTCCCAAAAACATAATGTTCTAATAAAAGCAAGATGGCTTGAAATTGTCAAAATGGCAAACTGTTTCCAAAGTTTAAAAAAGAAAACAGCATCGACTGGTTTTTACACAAAAATATGAAGTCACCAAGGAAGGCACTAACTCTGTGTGAGTTTGACTCATACAAAAATACATAAAACGAAAGGTTTTTAACGCAGAAATCCCGGGATCCTATTTATTGGAGGAAACCAAATTATCAGGATAAGGTATAAAGATAACGAAGTAAAAGTAATCGTAATCATGTAAAGTGTGAAAAAGTGTACCCAATCAATAAGGAGAAAAGCGAGAGTTAAGCAAGAAACAGGAAAATGTTAAGTGTCCTGCCAGATAAGGAATCCAAGTTGAAGACAAGACTGCCGTGGGGGCGGGGGGGGGGGGGATGGGGGGAGGTCCGGAAAGCAAGACTGAAAAAAAAGCCAGCACTCCATCGGGCAGGAGCCCAGGATCGCGGCGGAGTGAATGCCGCCTCCCGGGGCTGGCCGCCGAGACGTCGCAGGGGCGCGGGGCTCCGGCTGGGGCCTGAGCCCGGGGGACTC